>NW_012101251.1:731181-753707 GCF_000951045.1 Mandrillus leucophaeus
ACCAGGCCGAGCCCGTGCGGTGCCAGGCTGCCCCTGGGGGTCTCCCTCGAAGACGGCCGCCTGGAGGGGACCCCCAGAATGGACCCTCACCCCTGATAACAAACGACCGTGCTCAAAATCCAGGCCGATTTTTTTTAAGACGAGGACATAGGGGTGGGGAGTAGAAGTTTGCACAGGCCCAGCCACCCCTCCCTCGCCCTAGGCCGAATCCCCAACGGATGGGGCGGCCTGAAGCTGGCAGCGGCTCTTCTCGTAGAGTCTATCAGAGGTGGCACCGGCTGTCCCCCGGCTCCAGACCTCAGAGCCATCTGTATGACTCCTCCTCCCGCCTCACCCTCCCCAGCCAATCAGTCACCAAGTCCTCCTGATTCGGCCTCCCGAGCTGTGTCAGCTTCCAAACTTCACTTCCACCTGAAGAGGCAGCCGGTTCCCGGATCCCTTCACTGGCTTAGATTTCTATGACATCCACCACCACCCGACCGCTGGGCCAGGATGGATGAGGGCTGGCCCTGCCCTCAGGGAGCGCACAGTCCCCAGGCAAGGGCACACAGATAAACAATCACCTGCCGGTGTTTGTCCTCCAGGAAGCATTTCCAAATTCAGTAAATATTCATAGAGGACCTACTAAACATCAGACACTGTGCTGGTTGGCTGGGAGCATAGCAATTAAAAAACTGGATGATGCCCCTGCCCTCACCAAGATTCTATTCTAGCACAGGATGGCAAACACTGTGGGCAACTGGAAGACAGGGCCCATAGGGTCTGCTTGTTCTCAAGCCCCAAGCACAGTGCCTGGCACAGAGCAGAGGCACAAGAAACCTGTGTGGAGTGAATTAGTTGGAATGTTAAAGCATGGCGGGAGGCCACTTTTTTTCCCAGAGAGGTGGAGAGGGCTTCAGAAATTGGCTCTGGGGTGAGCGAGGTGGGGAAGAAAGGAAGGCCTTCCAGTTTCCAGAAATGATGATAATCAAAGGACCAACCCATTGTTGAGAAATTCAATGAGATAATAAATTAATAAACGGGGAAAGAAGAGACAAATTGCCTGTGCAGAAGAATTCCAAATAATTTATGTAGACACTCAGGGAGGGGGAGCATCACTCCCTACTCCTTAGGAGTAAGCTGCAGATAGTGACGTCCTCCCCAAGTGCACAGTATGGAAAGGGAGGGGAAAGGAGTAACTTTACGGAGAGAGACTTGATGACTGCTACTCAGACAAGTGATCAAGGCCAAGATCAACAGCCACAAATCATGCTGATATGTGCTTGATACCGTGATGAAAATGACACTTTACCTTTGTGGTCTTCCTCCCAATAACCCATAACCCCAGCCTTGTGAGAAAAACAGATTCCAATAGTGGGCTATCCAACAAAATTGCTGGCTGACCAGTACCCCTCAAAACTATCAAGGTCATCCAAATCAAGGAAAAGTCCGAGAAACCGTCACAGCCAGAGGAGCCTAACGACACCGCCAGGCGCAGTGGCTCATGCATGTAATTCCAGCACTTTGGGAGGCCAAGGCGGGCGGATCACCCAGTCAGAGTTTGAGACCAGCCTGACCAACATGGTGAAACCCCATCTCTACTAAAAATACAATAAAACTAGCCGGGCGAGGTGGCGGGCGTCTGTAGTCCCAGCTACTCATGAGGCTGAGGCAGGAGAATGGCGTAAACTCGGGAGGCGGAGCTTGCAGCGAGCCGAGATCCGGCCACTGCACTCCAGCCCGGGCGACAGAGCGAGACTCCGTCTCAAAAAAAAAAACCACAAAAAACAAAAATTAGCGGGCATGGTGGCGCGTGCCTATAGTCCCAGCTACTCAGGAGGCTGAGGCAGAAGAATCGCTTGAACTCCAGAGGCGGAAGTTGCAGTGAACTGAGATGGCGCCACTGCACTCCAGCCTGGGCAACAAGAGCGAAACTCTGCCCCCCCCCCCAAAAAAAGACAAAAGACAGACAACTACTAAATGTAAAAGACATTAGGTAAAAACAATCTAAATAAACTATGGAATTTAGTTATTAATAACAATAATGTATCAAGTATATACCAAGAATTGTAACAAATTATAACAAATAGTAACATAAGGTATTACTCATAGGAAAATTAGAGGAGGTATATGGGAACTCTCTGTAATATCGTCTCAATTTTTCTATAAATCTAAAAGTGTTCTAAAAAATAAAGTCTACTATAAATTTTAAAATTAATACCTTTAATTAATTAAGGCTTTAATTAATTTTAAAAGGTATTAATCATGGCATTGCTGAGCGGTTCAATGAAATAGCACCTAACACATTCTAAAGTTATGTTATCATCAATATCATCATTATCATCATCATTCTAGGCACTTAGAACAACAGCACATGCAAAGGCACAGAAATTTAGAATGGAGAGGCATGTAGGAGACAGGATCCTGAAGGCCTTGAGTGCTGAGCTGGAGCCTTTGGAAGGAATTTATGGGGGAAGGGTACACGCTGGCCCACCTTTGTCCCACCAGTCTCCTCCCTAACCACCTGGAAAGCTGTGCTCCAGCCAGCCAAAGTGAGCTGCCATCTAAGGCCTTGCTATCTCACTTCTGAGGACTTTGCCAATGCTGTTCCCTCTGCCTGGAACACCCTCCCTTGCCCTTTCGCCTCACCTTTCTGACCACCTTCAATTTATCCTTCAGGTCTTAGCTTAGATATTTTTTTAAAAGCCTTCCAGAACCTTCCAAGATGCTATGAATATGATTTGGATGGAGGCAGTTGGGGTGAGGTGCAGGAAGCTAGGGATGGAGAAACTGAGCTCAGCTCTTTGCCACTGGCACCCATCCCCCTTTCCCCCCAAATCCAGCCACACTAGATGCTGCCCTGTCTTTGAACACACCATCCACCTTCATGATGCCTGTCCTCTGCTCATGCTGTTCCCTCTGTCTGGTATTCTTAGTCCTTTTCTCCTCATCTCTTATCTCTGTAGTGAACACCTGCATGTCAAGTCTTAGCTCACGCATCACCTCCTGTGTGAAGCCATTCTAGATCCTTCACATGGAAAGGGCACTTTCCTCTGGTTCCCAAGGTGCCCATGGTCCTCCAGCCACACTGCTGGCAACGCACTCATCATGCTGCATCGGAATAAATGTTTGCTGAATGGATGGACAGCAAGCCCACTGTCATCCTCTCCAATTCTGCAAAACTTTACTCTCCTCTAGGAGGCCTTCCCTGGCGGCTCCAGCCCATTAGCCCCTCTCCCTTTCTTTTTTTAGCAGTTAGCCCCTAATTGTATTCTAACTATTGCGTGTGTAAGAATTAATCTCTTGGATTAAATTCTTTAAGGAAGGAACCATGTCTCACATTTTCTGTTTTTTCACTCATTCAAGTATTTACAAAGCGCCTACTCCAATGTTTCAGTTAGGGTCCCAGGCTCTGGAGAGGCAGCAGTGAAGAAGACCCCAGCTCTGCACAAATAGAGCACTGTCTCAACCAGACTATGCTGCAGTAACAAAGAATTCCAAAATCCCAGTGACATAGCACCAGAGTCATTTATTGCCCACTTGTGCCACATGCCCATCATGGTTCCTCTGCTTTAGGTTCCTCTCCTTCAGAGACCTAGGCTGAGGAGTCCCTTCCATTTTGGAGCTGCACCCACTGGAACTTGTGACCTTCTCAGTTACCATGGCAGGAAGAAAGAGAATGGATGGTGTTTCTGGTTGTTGTTGTTGTTGTTGTTGTTTTGAGATGGAGTTTCACTCTTGTTGCCCAGGCTAGAGCACAATGATGTGATCTCGGCTCACCACATCCTCCGCCTCCCGGGTTCAAGCGATTCTCCTGCCTCAGCCTCCCAAGTAGCTGGGAATTACAGGCGCATGCCACCACGCCCAGCTAAGTTTGTATTTTTAGTAGAGACGTGTTTCTCCATGTTGGTCAGGCTGGTCTCAAACTCCTGACCTCAGGTGATCTGCCCGCCTCAGCCTCCCAAAGTGCTGGGATTACAGGCATGAGCCACGATGCCCAGCCAAGAATGGATGTTTTTTTTTTCAGGCATGGATTTTTCACTGCTTCTGCCTGGAGGTGACACATACACCCCTTCTCACCATCCATTGGCCAAGACTAGTCACATGGTCCTGCCTACTGCAAGGGAGGCTGGGAAATACAGTGCTCCTCTGGAAAGAGAATAGACTGGATGTGGGTGAGCTCTTCCACTGTCTGTCCCAGGAGAAAGAATTTAGCAAATAATTACTGAAGTAATGCTTTAATTAGGTCTCATAAGTGCTACAAAGGAGAGGCTGGAAGTGTCTGGAGAGCATCTGAGAGAAGATCAGGGAGGGATTCCCAGAGTAAGGGACATTTAAGCTGGCACCAGGGAAGAGTGTTTCCAACAGAGAGAACAGTATGTGAAGGTTCTGGGGCAGGAAGGAGTCTGACACATTGAAGGGCCAGAAAAGAGAAGGGAGCTGTGAAGTGACACTGAGGGCTGGATGTCCCAGGCAGGCCCAGATAGGTAAGGGTTTAAGATTTTAGCCAAAGGGTAAAGGAAGTCCCGGGGAGGAGTTAAGCAGAGATGTGATATGGGCAGAGTTTTCTCCAAAAGGCCTGTGTGGTTGCTGAGGAGAGAATGGACTGGAATGGGGCAGAGTAGGGAAAAAGTGGGGGTGCTGGGGGCAGTGAGGAGACTTTCAGAGTCCTCTAGGTGAAAGGTGGCAATGGCTTGGACCTTGGCATTGGCAGAGGTGGAGAGAAGTGGACAAACATGGGATTTATTAAGGAATCAGCCCTACTAGGACTCGGTGACTGATAGATGTGGGGAGTAAGAAAGCAGGAGGTGTCCAGGTGACTCACGGGTTTTGTAGCCCTCATAGTGCCCAGCACAAGGCTGGCTCCCTTATATTGTATCCCCAGCATGTTCACCGTGGGACCTTGACCTTGGACTCATCTGGGACATCCAGCCCTCAGTGTCATTTTGCAATCCCACCTCATTCCACTCCAGATTCCCTGTTCTTTCTGTCCCTTCAGTGTGGCAAGCTCCTTCTTACCATATAGCCTTCACTATATGGAGTCATTCTGTCTTTTGGAAATACTTCTCTCAGCTCCTCCCTGATGTCGGCTTAAATGTCCCTCTCTGTCATCAAGCTAGCTAACCACCTCCTCGTTCTGCAGGAGGAGGGGTGTACCTCCCATCAGAACTAAAAACGCTCTCAAGCATCAACACATGCACTTTCTCCTTCTTCTTCTTCTTCTTCTTCTTCTTCTTCTTCTTCTTCTTCTTCTTCTTCTTCTTCTTCTTCTTCTTCTTCTTTTTTCTTCAACTTTTAAATTACAGGGTACATGTGCAGGATGTGCAGATTTGTTACATAGGTAAATGTGTGCCATGGTGGTTTGCTGCACAGATCAACTCATCACCTAGGTATTAAGCCCAGCATCCATTAGCAATTCTTCCTGATGATCTTCCTCCCCCTGCTCCCCAAATAGGCCCCAGTATGTCTTGATCCCTCGCTATGTGTTCATGTATTCTCATTGTTCAGCTCCCACTTATAAGTGAGAACATTCAGTGTTTGGTTTTCTGTTCCTGCATTAGTTTGCTGAGGATAAAGGCTTCCAGCTCCATCCATGTCCATACAAAGGACATGGTCTCGCTCCTTTTTATGGCTTCATAGTATTCCATGGTGTATGTGTAGCACATTTTCATTATCCCGTCTATCATAAATGGGCATTTGGGTTGGTTCCATGTCTTTGCTACTGAACATATGCACTTTCTACTTGGACCCCCTACAGTAGTCCTGAGAGGGAGGCTGGTAGGAACATTATCCCCATTTCACAGTGGGAAAAACTGAGGCCAGAGAAGGGAAGTGGTTAGCTACATCTTGGGGCCAGGCCTTTAGCTGAGGTCCTCTAACTCCTAGTTCAGAGTTTCTTTTACTGCAGTGCCTGGTACATAGTGGGTGCTGTATGGCATTTGCCAAGAGAATAAATGAATGAATGAATGAGCACATGACTGTCTGCCCATTCACTTCCTTACCTTTGCTCATTTTGTTTCCCTCAGAGAGGCTGTAGATTGAGCTAGCAGATTAGGTTTAAGAGTCCCAGAGAGCTGTTTGAACCCTAACTTTGTCATTTAAAGACAGTGACTTTAGGCAAGTTTCTTCCTCTCTGTGCCAATTAAGGATGCAAATACCTACTTTACAGAGCAGGTATTAAAAGAGAATGTGTGGGTTAGGCCAGAGTAATGTTGGCTGCCTGTTCTTCAGGGACCTGTTCCCACCTTGCCTCCCTTGGAAAATCTTCCCTGAGAACACCAGCCTTCTCTTACCCACACCCAATAAGAACCTCTCCAGCCCTTCTTATCTGTACCTCCCAGGTTATGACCCAGATGACAAGTCATTTAAACCGCAAACTAGATGCTCTGCCTTCCCAGGACAGTGGCATAATTCACATCGGTGTGAAACTCAATCTCTCTGTACTCTCTTTTCCACTTTCTTGGGGGAGTGGGGCAGGAAGGGGAAAACTTCTACCACTTTCTCTGGGAAGACTCTGAGTATCATTTGGCCCTCTGTTAAGCAGAGCTATGAATGGAGCTTTGGGTAAACCAAAGCTGTCCATGAGCTGAGGAGGAGATGGAGATCTAACTTGCTGTACATGATAAGCTGATGGGCGTAATGGCCTATAAGTCTGTACATGGCATGGTTGCTGCCAACCCTTTCATCCCCAACCAGAACTGTTCCCCGTTGGCCTCGGTGCTACAGCCACATAAGCCCCCTGGAGTTCACAGAAGGCATGCTGATTCCTCTTGCTACAGGGCCTTTGCACAGGCACTCCTCTCAGATGTGCCCCCTCACCATTTCTGCCCCGTTACCTAGTAAGCTCCTCCTCACCCAACACATCGTGGCTCACAGCCACATCCTGAGGGTGACCTTCTGCCACCTTCAGGATACTCTCGTAGCTCCATGGACCTACCTTTCCTTTTTTGCAGACTTAACTCAGCTGCAATTATTCATTCTGATTTCTAATTGTTTGCTTTGACATCAGATTGTAAGCTCAATACATATTTCTTCCTTCATGCAATAAAAAGTGATGGAGATTGAATTTTTGAAGGTGAAGGGTCTCAGAAAATGAACAGGTTGAAATATTTGAGCATTATCTTGAAGTGTGGGGGTGATCCATAAAATGGGAGAGCCTGAGAAGAGCAGTGGCCGGCGCTGGTGGCTGAAGGACCCTGAAGAGCAGGACTAGCCATTATTCAACTTGCTCCCCTTTACTTTGCTATGATACAACCCCTGTCTCCTTCAACCTCAGTAAAATAACCCGCATACTGAACATGAAGTTGGCACAGGGTTGCCTGGCTTGGCACTGGGCAGAGAGGAAAGGTGAGCAGAGGAGAGACAAAAGGTGTGCTGGGAGGAGAAAATTGGGGCTGGAAATAAGCACAACTTTGCAAGTCACTGGAATTTGAGGAAATCTTGGGGCCATCACTGGATTTCTTCAAGATGTGAGATAGGAAATTCCAGTCCATTTTTATCTAAATCTCAAAGGACTAGTAATCTGGGCTCTCAGCAGGAAGAATGCTGTGACTGATTAGCAATGTCTGTCATGGGCAGTGACAACTGGTTACATAGATCTGCAGTTGTGATCTTAGCCAGAGGGTGAACACTATGTCTTAGTCATCTTTCACCATCAGTCACCATCAGCAGTGAGCTGGGAGTTACGGGATAGAGGGAGATGGCAGTGGGATGGGCAGCAGGGCAGAGCCTTGACCAGGCAGGACAGGACATGGGGCACCAGATCCTGACAATGTTAAATCCTGGAGTGAGCTTGGGCAAGCCGTGTTGCATCTCTGGGCTTCAATTTCTTCAGCTTTGAAATGGGCCAATAGTACCTGTGGCAAGTTATAAGGCAAGAGCATTAGTGCTTTGAGGTCAGACACACAGGGCTCAAATCTTGGTTCCCACTAGCTTTAGGACCTAGGAAGATCTCAGTCTTCTCATTTATAAAATGGGGGTAATGATTCTTACTTCACAGGTCAGCAAGGCACCTTGCTGGGTTTTGAGGGGCTTGACCTCACCCAGAGAAGGGAAAGTGCCCAGCACAGTGCCCAAAAGACAACCAGTGCTCAATGACTGCTCACTCCCTTTTTCCTACCGAGTCTAAGGAGTTCACGGGTGTGGAAGGGCTCTATCATCCATAAATTGTCTTCGGAAAGGGAGGCTGATGACAGCAACTACTTACAGCCTTTCCCCCAGCTGGCCTGACAATCCTCCCATGCTGGACCCTCGAAGCACATCTGGACCCTCGCAGCACATCTGGACCCAGCTCCCTTTCATGACTGGCCCCGAGGCTGCTGAGGAAAAGGGCAGAAGTGCCATAATGAGAGGGCTGACAATAACCTTCCCTCATAATTACCATTTGCAGTAATTAAATAATAATAGCCTCTTGTTGGCCCTGAGAATTCAAAGCAGCCCACATCATAACATCTGGTTCAGCCTTTTGCCAGGAATTGAATGCCCATAGGGACAAGATGGGGAAATTGAGGCAGAGGGGGATAAGGGTAGCCATTCTTAAGTCACACAGAAATCAGAATGCCAGCGTTAGGGCAAAGTCCTTAAAGAAACAACTCCAAGTGGCAGATAGCCGCAGCCCTGCATTTTGGGTGCCGGCTCAAACCACTCACATGCTGTGTGGCTTGGGTGGTTCACTCCCTTCTTTGTGCCTCAGTTGCTCCATATGTAAAATGAGATAGAGTCAATATTTGACCTGCCCTGAGCGTATTGTTCTAGGCTTTATTTTGTTCATACATAATAATGGGAAATTATTTTTGCACGCATTGGATTGCTAGAAATAGAAATCCACCATAGACCAGCAAATAAACAGAAAAAAATGGGTTTACCAGTCTACTAATTCTAGAAAGGGTTGAACAGTCAGAGGTCCTGAGACCTCTGCTTTTTGTGTGTGAAAAAAGTAGAGGGCTCAGGAACAATTAAACCAGAGACCAGGACATCTCAAGGCCTCCTTCCTCTCTGCACCTCTTGAACATCAGCTTTATTCTTTCTCCACCTTTCTTCAGAGGGTGAGGAACATGGAGCACCAGCAGTTACTCCAACCTGCAGTTCAGAGTGTCAGCCACCTACAGGCACCTACCCTCACTGGTCTGGCTTGAGCCAGGCAGCCACCCTTGAACCAATAACTATATCCAGTAAGGCAGGGTCTATAATGGCCTATAGCAACTTCAGGGATGGAGTAAGAGAAGCAGGGGCCAGTCACAGAGTTAGTAGGAGCCACTAGGCAGGCAACATAATAGCCATCTACTAAAACAAAATTCCTGCACATGACCTGCAAAACAGTGAAGGGAAAGTTGCTATAAAATCAAAGCAATGGCATAAATCACCAGAACAGAGAAATACCAGAGGCTCCCCTTGCAGGGGAAGGGGAGAGCTGTACCGTCTCAGGTGGGCTTGACTTCAGACCCCAGCCCTCTGAGCTGGGGAACCAGTCCAATGTGAGCATCCCCTTTCATCACTGCACCAACCTGGAAAAAAGCAATTCCCGGGCTTTTCCATGGCCTGAATGAACATTGATTGGTGCTGCCTGCCAGGCCCCTTCTTTGGGGGTGTTTCTGGTGGGGACCAGCGGATCACATAACACAAGCCAGGCCAATTAGAATCCTTCTCCTGGTCTTTCCTTGAGAGACACCCAAGGCCACGACCCCATCCCAGAGAAGAGACATCCCATGACGAGAAGGTAGCATTCCCCCGCCTGATCTCAGCCACCCCGGAGTTGGGCCTAACTGCAAGCCCTTCCCTTGGTTTGGCTATATTGAGTCAATCAAATCCCCCTTTGAGTAGGTGTATTTACTTCCTGGGACTATTATAATAAACTACCACAAACTCAGTGGCTTAAGGCAACAGGAATTTACTCTCTGGAGGCCAAAGTCCAAATAGAAGACCTCAGCAGGACCATGCTCCCTCTTCCTAAGGCTCTAGGGTAGAATGCTGTCTTGTCGCTTCCAGTTTCTGGTGGGTGCATAACTCTGATCTTTGCCTTTGTCTTCCCACGGTTGTCTCTCTCTCTCTCTCTTTCTCTCTCTCTCTGTCTCTCTTTTTGAGATGGGGTCTTGTTCTATCACCCAGTCTGGAGCGATCATGCTCACTGCAGCCTTGATCTCTTGGGCTCAAGTGAGTCTCCTACCTCAGCCTCCTGAATAGCTAGGACTACAGGCACATGCCACCATACCCAGCTAATTTTTAAAAATTTTTTGTAGAGACAGAGTCTCGCTATGTTGCCCAGGCTGGTCTCAAACTCCTGGCCTCAAGTGATCTTCCTGTTTGGGCCTCCCAAAACACTGAGATTACAGGCATGAGCCACCGCATCTGGCTTCCTTCCATCTCTCATAGGGACACTTGCTGTTGGATTTTTGTTCACAGTCGTATGCCTACCCAGGTAGTAATCCAGAATGATCTTCCGATCTCATCTCATGATCCTTAATTATATATGCAAAATCCTTTTACCAAATAAGGTCACATTTACAAGTTCTGGGAGGTAGGACATGGGCATATCTCTTTTTTGGGGTGCAGGGAGCACCATTTAACCCACTATAGCAAGCCTATGTCATTTGTAACCAAAAAAAAAAAATCCCTCGTATATGCCTCAGGATTAGGCATGGATTAGTCCTCCTCACTGTGTTCTGGTCCTGAACTCTGAAGCAACATGTTAATAACTAACTCCAATCCTTTCTGAGAATGCAATCCATCTCTGAGCCCCAGGTTTTGTTTTCCACCTGTAAAAATGGGGCAGATACATCTGAATGGTGGTTGAGTGTGTTAAATGAAGAGTCATTGGTCAGACCCAGCCTCACACTTTAAACATCAGAGCTTTTTCCCAGCCTTGACGGTGGACCTGAGCACTCAGGCCACTGTGAAGGAGCAGCCCTGCTTACAAATGAGCCACCTGACACCTGGTTCATTCATCAAATTCCCAGGAGTCCTGGCAGCCTGAGTTCACCCAGACTGGACCCTGTGCACCTGACAAAAACAAATTTCTGCTTCTGCAGAGCTGAGGGCTGGAGCCTCTGGCTAAGTATGTCAGCCTTGTAAAATGGCAGGAATCCAAAGGCTGATAAAATGAGGTTGGCAGTCCCATGAAGAAAATCCCAGAGATTAAACCCAAAAAACCCAACACAATATTAATAGCTGTTCCTTACTGTGTACCTCCTCCAAGCCAGGCCCACACTCAGGCCCTTGCCCCCGCTCCCTTTTAATCCTCACCACAATCCTATGAGGTAGCTCTCGTGATCCCCGTTTTACAAAGTTGTTGAGGCTCAGAGAGATGAAGCCAGTGATCTAAGGCCACACAGCAGAGTAAATTGTGGAGCCTGAGGCAGCTCCGTACCTGTCGCCTCAGCCATGATAAGTGCCTTCCCAGTCTCTCCTCCCCACAAAGGGTGGCATCAGAGCAATTAGCACCATGGTGAGATAGGATTCTGAAATATGAACTGAAGGGCTTTCCCTCGCAAAATGTCCTTGTCCCCTTGGTCATTCCTCCATGGACTTTGTCTTGTTCACAGTAGTATGCCCAGTGATTAAAAGAGTGTCTGGCACATAGTCTGTACTCTATTAATAAACATTTGTTGAATGAATGAATTCAGTTAGTGAGGGCATTCCGGTGGTTAGTGCCTCAGGGAAGAGATGACGTGATAACACAGACAACAAAGGCATCCTGATCTGGCCTTTAAAGTGTCAAAACCCTAGACCCAGACAGAAGACCAAAGAGCTGGGAGAGCATGTGATATATAAGGAAACAGTTCATCCCTGATACTAGAACACGCATCTCCCTGCCCTGCCCCTCTGGGAATGACGGGAAGGGGAAGGAGAATCAGAGGGGAAGCAAAAACCAAAAACAAAGCTCTCTGCTTTGTAAAAGCACTTGGAAAAACAGAACGTACTCTAGACATTACAGTGATTACTCCAAGGAACCTCAATCCTGCTTCTCCCATCCCATCCCTCCACTGACAATTCTTTCACCAGTCGCCATATCCATGGACACTTTCTCATTTTTCTTTTCCTTTTTTTGTAAATTACACATTTTTTTTCCATTCTAAAAATGATGCATGCTCATGATAGAAAATACATAAAAGTCGAAGGAAAACAGGAAGAATCTCCTTCGGGTCCATCACTTAACAATAACTAATATTTTGATGTATTCCCTCCAAACACTTTTAAAAGTTGTGGTGATCTGGGGCCAGGCATGGTGGCTCATATCTGTAATTCCAGCACTTTGGGAGGCCAAGGCAGGCAGATCACCTGAGGTCAGGATTTCAAGACCAGCCTGGCCAACATGGTGAAGCCCCCGTCTCCACTAAAAAAAAAAAATACAAAAATTAGCTGAGTCGGGTGGCGGGTGTGCCTGTGATCCCAGGCGCGCCTGTGGTCCCGGCTACTCTGGAGGCTGAGGCAGGAGAATCACTTGAACCCAGGAGGCAGAGGTTGCAGTGAGCCAAGATAGCGCCACTGCACTCCAGCCTGGGCAACAGAGCAAGACTCCATCTCAAAATAACATAACAACATAACATAACATAACATAACATAACATAACATAACATAACATAACATAACATAACATAACGTAACAGTTGTGGTTCTTTGGTAACATAAAAGCATTCATAATTATTTTGAATATCTCTCATTATAATACATTGTCACTGGGAAAAAATAGAACAGAAAGAAAACATAAATATTAACCAGAATCCCCCAATCTCAGACACAATCCAGGTTCCTCCCTCCACCTCCTACTGTTTTCTGGGACTTGTGGTTTTGGTATGAATGTTTTTCTAAGGACATATACAGGGAAGGGAGGAGGGGAAGCAACACTTTGGCTTGTCCAAAACAGAACTCATGACTTAGAAACACAACTGCCCATTTTTCTGGTTGCAGTATATCTTCAGTTTCTGAACCAGGAGCAGAGAATGAGGGGAAAATGATATATTTACACCTTGCACTTTCTTAATAAGTACCACAGGGGGTTTAATTCCACTTCTCAACCCACCTCCATCACTTCCTAATCCATGGGAAGTCTTGATTCTGGCCAGGGGTTGATGTTCAATGCTGGTTTTCAGTGTCTTTCTTAGAGAATTTTTATCTTTTTCCGGGTCTTCACAGGTATGTTAGTGGGTGTATCACTAACTGCTTGCTAGGCTCCACTTTAT
This sequence comes from Mandrillus leucophaeus, assembly GCF_000951045.1. Lineage (NCBI taxonomy): Eukaryota > Metazoa > Chordata > Mammalia > Primates > Cercopithecidae > Mandrillus > Mandrillus leucophaeus. The sequence continues at coordinate 744,336 of NW_012101251.1, forward strand.
TTATTATTGACAAATTATAACTGTGTATATTTATGGGGTAAAAAGTGATGTTATGTGCAGAGAGTGTGGAATGAGAGAACCCACTTTAAAAGTTCATCCTTATCCTATTTGACCTCTCATGGCATTTGTCCCCGTTGACCACTTCCTCCTGCTCAAAATGCTCAATCCCCTTGATTTCTGTGACAGCATGGTCACTGCATTGTCCCTTTGCCTTCTGGTCTGTCCTTTTCTGTTCATTTTGCTGGTTCCTCTTCCTCGGCCATCTTTCCCTAGGGTTCATTCTCGCTCTCTCTTCCATCCCCTCCATGACTTACACAAGGTTAATTCTCCCCCCGCCACCCCGATCCATCCCTGCAGCCTCAGGACGCCATGCCCAGTAGCTTGCTGCACACCTCCCCCTGCTCAGCCCTCAGGAATCTGAGATTCCACATGTCCACAGCCTCCTCATCACCTTTCCCAGAATTCGTTCTTCTTGCTGAACTGATGCTCTCTCATCCTCTCTCACCCTCTTCCATTCACCCACAAGGGTTGGCTCAGTGACATCTTTAGCTCATCTCTCCCCTTTACCCCACATACCACTGAGTCCAGCTTAACTTGCTTGGTTTTGGTGGTGGAGGTTGGGGGTGGGTACATTTTCATTGTGAAATAATTTCAGGGCCAGGCATGGTGGCTCACACCTGTAATCCAGGTACTTTGGGAGATCAAGGCAGGAGGATGGCTCCAGGCCAGGAGTTCGAGACCAGCCTCGGCAACATAGCGAGATATTCTAATATTTCCCTTTTATTTCTTCTGGCAGCATAAGACCAGTATTTTCTCTGCTTCTCTCAGCTCTCTTCTTTGAGATTTCATACTCATTCCTTTATGATTTGTTGTTGCACAGTTAGTGGACTTTTCCATGATTTCTGTACACCAATCTTTAAGGAGAAATATTTATTTATTTGTTTATTTACTTATTTATTTTAGTGTAAACATAACTTTGTAAAAAATTTTATTCATACAATTGTTTTTTTTTGTTTTGTTTTGTTTTGTTTTGTTTTGTTTTGAGATGGAGTTCAGCTCTTTGGCCCAGGCTGGAGTGAAGTGGTATGATCTTGGATCACTGCAACCTCTGCTCCCTGGGTTGAAGCGATTCTCCTGCCTCAGCCTCCCCAGTAGCTAGGATTACAGGCACCCACCACCACACCCAGCTAATTTTTGTATTTCTAGTAGAGATGGGGTTTTGCCATGTTGCCCAGGCTGGTTTCGAACTCCTGATCTCAGGTGATACACTCACCTCAGCCTCCCAAAGTGCCAGGATTACAGGCATGAGCCACTGTGCCCAATCCATACATAATTTTTTAAAGCTTGATATTTTACTCTCCAGTGATCAGGGCTGATTCTGGCTGATTCCAAGTATTTTTGTGTCAGATTCACCTTACCTAAAACTTCACACTTGAAAAGGACAACTCGGCCGGGAGGTGGGAGGGGGGGATTGTCATATACAGCAGAAAGCAAAATCTCAACAGATTCCCCCTTTGGATTACCCAGCACTTCAAAGGTTGGGGTTCACTTTTCAAGCACCATCTCTACTACATGCACAGCTTCGTGTGGTCCAATCATTTTGCATGGGAAAGTCTTTCCACTGTCACACCCTTATTCTGCAGCGTCTGCACCAGCAAAGTGAGATTGAAAAGCATGAGTATATTTTTTCCAAAGTTCTCTAAAGTGCCACACATGGGGGAAAAACACCAGGTAATCACACAGAATGTCAGAATCACACTCAGGTTCAGTTTTTTCACCATCACTCTGCTATCACCGCTTGTTTTGAATCTACTATTTAAACACAGGGATATGGGATATGACAGGGGTTGGAGGTGCAAACTGCACCAAAGTTAGCTTGAACAGGAAGAACCAAAATGAATGTACTCTGTAAACAAACAAATACATTTTGCAGGGTTTACATATACCAGGGCAAAATGTCTACCTGGGAATTCTCCAAATAAACATCCACTTTGAACCTAACATTTATGAAAAGATAAGTAGTTAGAATTTGCTAATTTGAATTGTACATATGTATGTGTCTATGCATATGTGTTTATGTGTATATATATGTATACTGAATATATAATTAAATCTAAAAGCAATGGGAGCAATTGCTCAGATGTTTTAAGGGAGGACTGTTTTCTCACTGAATTGTTGGCACATAGTGATAACAAAAAGCACCTCAATTTTAGTCTGTGTCACTACTTTTAAATTCTTAAAAAACACCACTCATTCACTCACTGCCTGCACCCAGACCAGATGATTCCCACCCTTGGTATGTCACTGACTCAATGCCTCATATCAGGAAGCAGGTGATTGTCAGTTTGTTCCAATGTAGGCTGTGTTAACTTTGATCACTTGATGAAGGTGGAGTCCCCTGTAAAGTTACATGTTTCCCTTTGTCACTAATAAGTAAGACCACATTAATATCCTGTTCTTCATCAGGCTTTCACCCGGGGGTTCTACTACCCTCTGATGATTTTCCAATTCTCATTTCTATATTTAGTAGTTGGCATTCTACTGTAAGAAAAAGCATTCCCTTCTCCCTACTTTATTTCCTTATGTATGTCAGTATGGATACATAGATTTATATTTTTTCAATGGGTGACAGTCTGTTATTATCATTATTTATTTTGGTTTTCAAATTATCCCTGATTTGGCCAGTGGGAGTGTTTTCAGTTAGTTCCTATGTCCTTCTGACATGTTCTCATCTGATATGATTTGGTTCTGGGTCTCCACCCAAATCTCACCTTGAATTGTAATCCTTGTAATCTCCACGTGTCAAGGGCAGGACAAGGTGGAGGTAATTGGATCATGGGGGTGGTTTCCCTCATGCTGTTCTCGTGATAGTGGGTGAATCTCATGAGATCTGATGGTTTTATGAATCTGGCATTTCCCCTGCTTGCACTTACTCTGTCCTGCCCCCCCGCCCAAAGCAGGCGCCTGCTTCTCCTTTGCCTTCCGCCATGATTGTGAGTTTCCTGAAGCCTACCCAGCCATGCAGAACTGTGAGTCAATTAAACTTCTTACTTTTATAAATTAGTCAGTCTCGGGTATTTCTTCACAGTAATGTGAGAATGGACTAATACACTACCATTCTTTTGAGCACTTCCCTGCTTTCTGATGTGTACCACTATGTATTATTTAAAATCCATGTGAGTATATGTACCAACAAGTATATGAGTACCAGGAAATGATCTAGGGGACCCCAGAGGGAACATTTGTGGCCCCGATTAGGGCCCGTGTGTGGGGGCTTGCCAACAACATTGGAACAGGAGAGAGTAAATGTGAGATCTACCTTTAGCTCTGTCTGTGACTCCCCACCAGAGTGAGTGTGCTGCCACTGTTCTGTCCAGTATAAATACGCTGGCATATCATAATCTATTATTAATGGTATTTGATAATAGTGCCACAGACACAAATTGGGGGATGGAGTAGGTGTTATCTGGCTCACAGCGGTACTCCCAGAGCTAATTCACTGTGTTGGTAGTCCCCATGCTCTCAACAGCACCTTCTGGGAAACCACTCCTGCTGGGGCTGCCATAACAAAATGCCATAAACTGGGCGGATTAAACAACAGAAATTCATTTTCTCACAGTTCTGGAGGCTGGAAGTGCAGGATCAACGTGCCTGCATGGTCTGGTTCTGGTGAGGTCTCTCTCCTCAGCTTGCGGAGGGGGGCTTTTCATCGTGTCTCCACATGGCCTTTTCTCTGTGTGCACACAAGAAGAGGGAGAGAGGGAGACAGAGAGAGAACACCCAGGGGGTGTCTCTTCCTCCTCTTATAAGGACCCCAGTCCTATCGGATTAGGACCCCACCCTTATGACCTCATTTAACCTTAATTACCTCCTTTAAAGGCCCTGTCTCCAAATCCAGTCACATTGGGTGTTAGGGCTTTAACGTATGAAGTCTTGGGAGACACAATTCAGTCCGTAACATCTCCCTTGGCTCTGGCTACATGACCCTTCCTTTCTAGCTGCATTGATTGGCTGAGGTGCAAGCACCTGACCCAGGCTTGGCCAATCACAGTGCTTCACTTTCCTCAGCTATTGTGATTGGCTCTGCCAAGGTCACATGGCTCAACTTGGCTTTCCAAGGGATTTTATTTTTTAGTTTGAAGCGGAGATCTCAATTTATTTTATTTTAATTTTTTTGAGACAGAGTCTCACACTGTCACCCAGGCTGGCATGCAGTGGCACAATCTCAGCTCACTGCAACCTCTGCCTCCCAGGTTCAAGTGATTCTCCTGCCTCAGCCTCCTGAGTAGCTGGGATTACAGGTGCCTGCCACCACGCCTGGCTAATTTTTTTGTATTTTTAGTGGAGACGGGGTTTCACTATGTTGGCCAGGCTGGTCTCCAACGCCTGACCTCTGATCCACTCGCCTTAGCCTCCCAAAGGTACTAGGATTACAGGTGTGAGCCACCATACCCAGTCACAGTTTTTTTTTTAAATAAAAGGCTAGACAGTAAATATTTTCAACTTTGGGAGAGAAGGAGTATATGGTCTCTGTCACAACTATCAATCCCGTGTTAGACTCTGCCCTTGCAGGTAAAAGCCTATGAAGTGATTAATAGATTTCATAGATGCTCAATTTTATTAGCATGTGGTTCCAGCATCTTTAACACAGCCTTCCAGGTGACCCCGTCCTCAGCAGCTGACGGAGTAAAGAAAGAGAAACCTCTACTCACATTCCATTGGCCAAAACTAGTCACATGACTCCACCTGGCTACAAGGGCCCTGGGAAATGCAGTTCACTTATGGGCCCAGGAGGAAGAAGTGGGTCTGATGTACATCCAGCCATCCTCTGCCAACAACTCCACCACAGATCATCATGAGGACTGAGGGGAAGAATACTGTGAAGACTTAGGACAGCATCTGGTCCACATAAGCATGCAACAAATGTTAGCTACTGAAGCTTCAGGGGGAAAGAGAAATCACTCTTTCTTTCTGGTAGTAGAGCCGTTATCGATGTCATCTTGGAGCAGCCTGCAGCCATGGCTGCAACTGTGAGGAGAAGGTCAGGGTAGGGAAGTGATGCTGACACACAGAAAGAGACCAGTGAGATAGTCCTGACTGCGCAGAAGTGTCTGTTGCAATCAAGCCTGTCCTTCTGCAGCCTTGGTCAGTCTGCTCTCAACAATAACAACAACAGTAATAGTACCTGACATCTATTAAACTGTACTATGTGCCAGATGCTTCATTAAGCTCTTAACAGATAATATTTTTGTAATTCAAACCACAACCCATGGCAAGGGGAGGAGTCATTAAATTATTTTAAGGAGTTGATACCAGCATTTAACAAAAAAATTTAAATTTTATTTTTAACTGAAAAAATAATTGTATATATTTATGAGGTACGATGTGATGTGTGGTTTTGTTTTGTGGAGTTTTTTTGAGACAGAATCTCGCTCTGTCACCCAGGCTGGAGTGCAATGGCACGCGATCTCAGCTCACTGCAACCTCCACCTCCCAAGTTCAAGTGATTCTCCTGCCTCAGCCTCCCGAGTAGCTGGGATTACAGGCATGTACCACTACACCCAGCTAATTTTTGTATTTTTAGTAGAGATGGGGCTTCATCATGTTGGCCAGGCTGGTCTCGAACTCCTGACCTCAAGTGGTCTGCCCACCTCAGTGCTGGGATTACAGGTATGAGCCACTGTGCTTGGCCACAATGTGATATTTTGATGTATGTTTATATAGTCGAATGATTAAATCAAGCTAATTAACAAATCCATCACCTCATCTACTTATCTTATTTTCGTGGTAAAAACATTGAGTGTCAGCATTTTTAAGAATAAACAAAATAGACTGCACTAGACTAGACTAAACTAGAACACAAATTATCAGAGTATATCTCATATAGTAGTAAGGGCAAATATTTTGTGTGTGTGTGTGTGTGTGTGTGTGTATTTTTTTTTAGAGACAGAGTCTTGTTCCGTCACCCAGGCTGGAGGCTACAGTAGCTTGAACTCCTTGGTTCAAGTAAGTCTCCTGCCTCAGTCTCTTGAGTAGCTAGCTAGGACTATAGGTACACACCACCACACTGGGCTAATTTTCTTCATTTTTTGTAGAGATGGGATCTCACTATGTTGCCCTGGCTGGTCTCAAACTCCTGGCCTCAACTGATCCTCCCAAAGCCTCTCAAAGTACTGGGATTGCAGGCATTAGCCACTGCAACCGGCCTGTTTTATGAGCGTTTGTCTTCGATTTCTGTGTGTACTGGATGATGATATAAAGTATGTTTGTTACTGTGGGCTGCAGTCACTGCACTAATTCATTGCACTAATCCAGCCTTCACCTGTTGAAGGAGGTGTTATTATGAGCCCATCCTGTAGATAGGGAAGGTGAAGCCCTGAGAGGTGACCTCACTTGCTGTGGGCTGCACAGTTAGGAGGGGCAACAGTCAGCACTTGCACGCCCACAGTCTGGCTCCTGGATCTCCCTCTAAGGTCTACACCAACATCCTTCCAATAAATCAGCAACTTCTCTTTCAGCTTGAGCTTCTTTAAGTTGGATTTCTGTGCTGTGCAAACCCAAGAGTCCTGACCAACAGAAGGAGGGAGGAACAGCATTGACAGGACTGACAAAGGTCCACTGCTTGACCAAACTCTAGTCAGGCTTCTAAACCTTCCCCTAGGTCCACCCATGTGCCTGCCCTTACCTGTCTTCAGCAAGAATCCTGTTAAGTCGGTTTAGCCAGAATTCTCCTTATCTCTGATGTTTCCTCTTAGTAATTTTCCATGCACTGACCCTCACCTTGCTTCTGGGCTATAAATTCCCACTTGCCCATTCCATATTCAGCATTGAGCCCAATCTCACTCGTCCACTACAAAATCCTATTGCAGTGGTCCCTATACCTATAGCGACAGTCCTAAGTAAAGTCTGCCTCACTGTGCTTTAGCAAGTATCCTTGAGTAATTTTTTCTTTAACAAGACACTGGATGTAGAGAGAAGAGGCCAGGTTCTAGGCTAGGCTTAGCCTGGAGTTTGCTGGAGACCTTCAAAAGGACACCTCACCTTTCCAAATATCTGTTACCAAGTATCTGTTTCCTCCTCCTGGCAAATGAAGATGGCAATAGTGTCTCCCTTAGAGGCATCGCAAGGAAGAGAGATAACCTAGGAAAACACTAATCATGTGTCTGGCCAGGAGTACCTGGGGGGTGGGATCGGACAGGGACAGCACATGCAAAGGTGTGGGGAAAGCATTGAGCAGAGCAAGGAAAAATCAGCACAGGAAAGCAGGTATTGCAGGGCCTCAGAGGCTGGATGACAACAAGCATGGTCTATTGCCAAGCAGAGTCCTGGGCGGTTCCAGAAGAGTAAAGTGAGGAGTTCCCAAGTGTCCTAAGGTACAGACAGACACTTCCTATGAATTAAACTTGAAGAACACACAGCATGGTGCCTGCATCACAGGTGGCTAACACAGAAGAGTCAAGCATCTCAAATCTATGACCCGGGACTCCGGGGGGAGTGAGGAAGCCCAATGTTCGACCTCAGCTGAGGCCTTAGCCATTCCCAGGGCTGAACAGCAGGCTCTGTGCAGAGCAGGAAGCCAGGAGCTGCTCAGAGGGCAGGCAGCTGTGAAGCCTCCTCTGGGAAACCACTCTTTGATCTCCCTGGCAGCAGAAGGGTCCCGCTTCCTGCATCAGAGAATGTCTGCTCTGGAAAGGACCTTAGAGCTCGTGGACCCAACCCCATTGGACAGATGAGGGCAATGCTGCCCTGAAAGGTGCCGGCTTTGGTAAAGGCTGCACAGGGAGTCAGTGGACAAGTCGGGACCAGCATCCCAGCCGCCGTGCTGGCCCTGGACCTCCCTGTTCCTCTTGCTTCCTCTCGCTCAACGGGAAGGCAGCAGGGAGGGCCTGCTCCTTCCGATCTCTCTGATGCGGAGGGTCCATTTCCTGCCAAAGCTGAATGAGTTCAAAGGCCCCTGGATGGTCGAGGGATCTGGACAGTACAAGATGGGGAGGGGGGTCTTTAAAATCACAAAGACTACTTTCTCCTTTGAGATTTTTTTTTAAGTTGGAAAGAAGCCAATTTCCTAGCATTCCTTCTTCTGATGTGGCCCTTGGCAAAAATGACACAGCGTGGATGGGGAGGGAAGGAAACTTAAGGTATTTGAGCTCCTACTGTCTGCTGGGCTCTGTGCCATGTAAATGTAACAATCTTTCATGGCAGGTGTTAGTTCACTCATTTCACAGTTGAGGAAATGGAGACAGAGGGAGGTGAAGTAACTTGTGTAGGGTCACACAGCTAGGATTGGAGCCCAGGTTTCTCTGATTGAGGAGCAATATTTGACTTTAGGCCACATCAGTGCCCTAGGGGTTGTATTCTGGGTTATTCGAGTTCCACTGCCCCATTTGTTCTTTCAACAGACACTTGGTGAATGTCTGGTAGGCAGCAAGTGCTTCAAGTACAGGAATAATCACAAAAATAGATGAGACTTATCGAGTACTTCCTATATGTCAAGTCCCATTCGTCCCAAGTGTTTTACATGCAGAAACTCATTTAATTCCTGCAACAGTCATGTAAGGTGGAAACTATTAAATATCCCCATCTTAAGAGTGAAAATGAGGCACGCAGAGTTGAGAGGAGGCATCCCAGTTCCATGTTTAGGAAGTGATAGAGCTGGAAGTCAAACTCTTGCATGCCAGAGTTCACTCTCTGGACCACGGCACTGCACTGCCCTGCCAGGGCTCCAGAGGCACAAAGTCTCAGGGGAAGACAGACATGACTCCAGGTAACTATAAGAAAGTGTGAAAAGGGGTCGGGCGCGGGTGGCTCATGCCTGTAATCCCAACACTTTGGGAGGCCAAGGCAGGCTGATCATTTCAGGTCGGGAGTCCAAGACCAGCCTGGCCAACATGGTGAAACCCCGTCTCTACTAAAAATACAATAATTAGCTGGGCGTGGTGGCATGACCTATAATTCTAGCTACTCAGGAGGCTGAGGCAGGAGGATTGCTTGAACCCGGGAGGCGGAGGTTGCAGTGAGCTGAGACTGCACCACTGCACTCCAGCCTGGACAACAGAGTGAGACTCTGTCTCAAAAAGAAAAAAAAACAAAAGTGTGAGAAGGGATGGGTGAGGGAAATGCAGGGCATTGCAGGCATGCAGAGAAAAGACAGGCTAAAGTCAGCATGGGTGGTCAAGAAAGGCCTCTGAGAGCATGTGATAATGCAATCAATGCCTAAAGAGTGAATCGTGGCCAGGAGCAGTGGCTCAAGCCTGCAATTCCAGCACTTTGGGAGGCCGAGGGGGGCGGATCACGAGGTCAGGAGATCTAGACCATCCTGGCTAACACAGTGAAATCCCCTCTACTAAAAATACAAAAAATTAGCCAGGCGTC
>NW_012101251.1:754792-757638 GCF_000951045.1 Mandrillus leucophaeus
GAGACTCTGTCTCAGAAAAGAAAAAAAAAAAAAAGTACATTTCTACTTATGCAACCTTAAAGGAAGATGCATCTCTTTCCTGGAGACCTCTCCATCAGACTTCCCCTTAGGTCCCATTGACCAGGATTGGTTTGCATGCCTTTTGCTAAACCAATATCTGGCAAGGGGAGTATAATCATTATGATTGGCGTAGATCAATCGTGACTCATGCCCCAGTACTGAGGAGTGCCCTGTCCTCTGAGTGCTTGGCCTCAAGGAAAAAGGACCCAAGCAAAACAGTCCTTTCCAGCCAGGAAGAAGGAGGGATGGATTTACATAGGTCATCAACATTATCTGTGACTCCAAGAAGTGAGTCCAGGCTCTGGGCAATAACAGTAATTTCAGTTCCCACCTACTGCTGGGCTTAGGCTCCAGCATCCTTCTATAGCTCCTCAGGTCAGGACAAGATGAGCCAACATCCTGAGCCTTAGAAGCTGCCTTAGTAGGGCTGAGGGAGCTGGGATGTGTCCCCTGTACCCCCTTGTTCCAGCTCAGTGCCTCCGGAGGAACCCATCATTCACTCATTCAGTCCACAAATATTAATTGGACATCTATTTTGTAGTGGGGACACAATGATAATGAAAACCCAGCATGGACCCTGCCCTCACCGACCTCACTCTCTAGTTGGGGAGACAACGAAGTAACTACACAGGCATGTGTCAAATGACAACTGTGTCCGTTGTGGGCTGACAGGTAAGTGGTGCTATGGGAGGAAATTTCAGGGGACTTGACCCCAGGAGGGAGATCGAGGACTGTGGATTCCGCAGGTATCTTTTGGAGCCCAGGGTCAGCCACTTACTGGCTGTGCAACTTTGCAGTGATGATTTGTTTGACATCTCTGTGCCTTGGTGTTCATTGGGAAATAGCTAAAGCAGGAGGAACTGTCTCTTAGGATTGGTAGAAAAAACACATGAGAAGATGTGGCCATCGTGTAATAACTGCAGTTCTAAGAAACCTCATGCAATCAACAATCCAGTAGGATAGCACAATGGCTGTGGCTCTGGCTCAAGCTAGCCTATATGTGTTTGAGGCCCAGTTCTGCTTCCTTCTAACTGACACTGAGCAATCGTCTCATCTCTGTACGCCTTGGTTTCCCTATCTGTAAAATGGAACCAATAACAAAGAGCATTGCATGAAAATTAAGTAGATCATTATGTAAATCTCGTAGCACAAAGCCATCACATAGTAAGGTCAATAAGCGTTAGTGAAGGTTATTATTATTGTTGTTGTGGTTCTTTTGAAATTAATCATAAAAACGAATGTGAAAATGTGGTTCGGTTAGAGATTCTCAGTCTAGCAACTGCAAAGTCATTTTTCTTGTTGATACCTTAATAATAACAGTGTTTGCCCTAGCAATATGTGTATGGTTATGAAAGTTTTATATCCCTGAGCATCCCTGAGCTTTGATTACATCTAGATTTTCTTTCAGAGTGCTGGCCTTCCTATTTCTAGCACCACCAGCACCATCAGTAACACACCATGAGAAGCAGCCATTGTTTGGATAAACAAAGCAAACCCCAGCCAGCAGCCTCACGGCAGCCACGGCTTCCAGGCTGCTTCCAGCTTGTGCTGCTGTATAACCAATCGCAAGCCGCAGGATGCAAATCGTGTTCCCTAATTGATCCATCAAGGTATGCACAGATCAGGTTAAGAAAACTGGCACTGTGGGAGGAATGTCTGCACGTGCGAACACTTAGCACTGGACCCGACGCACGTGAAGTATTTGGTGAACGCCGGCTATTGTTATTAGTGTTATGTATGCTACAGATGGTGGGAGCATCGGACTCTTAGAAGCTGGAGAGAGCCATGACTGGTTTTGCTTCCCCTTTTCTTGGTAAAACCACTGTAGCTTCTTTAGGTTATCGTGTTATTACTACACCTGCTTCACAGAGTGGGTATGAGGATTCCATGAGTTAGTGTATGGATGTATTTGGAATGGTGCCTGGTACAGCATAAGCACTCAGTAACAACAATAATAGCTAATACTCATTAAGAACTTATCAGGTTTACTTTCCAGATTTAATCCTCACCATCTACCAATGAAGTAGGTATTAACACCATTCCCAGTTTACAGGTGAGGAAACTGAGGCATTGGAACGTTAAATAACATGCTTAAAGTTACACAATAAACATAAACATCAGCTGCTATGGTTATAAGTTTTTTCAAAATAGGGCATTCATCTGAAGAGTCAGTAGAAGCATGGCTATATGTTAAAAAACAAACAAAAAACCCCAGCTTTTGCATAGAAGAATGCTTCAAAATGTAAATAGTGCTTATCTCTCTCTTGGAGAGAGATGGTGATGGCTTCCAGAGTGGCAGAGTCACACCGAGGAGTGACTAGATTCTGAATCTTTGAATAGAGCTGACGGCATTTCCTGACTTTTTGGATTGTGGTGCAGAAGAGGAGTCAAGGGTGAGTCCCAAATTTGTGGCCCATGGAACGGGAAGAATGCAGTAAACATTTCTTAAGAAGGGGAAGACTGCCTGAGAACCAGATTTGTGGAAGGAGAACCAGATTTGTGGAAAGCAAACCAGAGTTTGGTGTTGGATACGTTGAGTTTGAGATACCTTTTAGATGTCTGTGTGGAGAGGTCAGCTAGACAAGTGGATGGACTGGAAAGAAGCTCAGAGGAAAATTCAGGACTGGGGACAAAAATTTAGGAAGTCTCAAAGTATAGATGATATTTAAAGCTTCAGTACCAGATAGGAAGGTCTAGGAGTGAGTATAGCAAGGGAAGGATGACTCCTGGGTTTCAGGCTTGGGCAACTGGAAGGATAATTTTCCTTCTGAGAGATGGAGAGCACA
>NW_012101251.1:760249-761252 GCF_000951045.1 Mandrillus leucophaeus
AAAAAAAAAAAAAAAAAAAAAGAGTGAATCGTAGATTCATAGTCAGGCAGAAAGGAAATAGATTAGAAGGAGCAATCAGAGGAACTAAACAATTTAGGTCTGGCCAGGGCTTGGAGTGAGAGGGGGAGTACAGAATGGGGAGATCTGAAGCTGAGGAGGAGAGAAAGGATCAGAGAGCCTGAAGAGTACTGAATGCCACGTTAAGAAGTTTGATTTTTATCCTACGGGCAACTGAGTCTCGTGCGTGACCCTGGACAAGTCACATAACCTCACTGCATTTCAGTTTTCTTCTTAGTAAATTGGGACTAAGAGAACCTATTTTGCATACTTGTAGTTATTCAGTGGAAGAAATGAGATGATGCATTTGTAGTAAGAACCTTACAAACGTTAGTCTCCAGCCTCCACCTCTCCACCACTGAAATGAAGAACACAGAGACACAGTTGAAGAAGTAAGCAAGTGTCACAGGAGTGGCTGCCGTGTGCCCATCAGGAGGCTTCAAGCAAGGAACAGAAACCCCAACTAAATACGGCTTAAATCATAAGGAGTTCATTTTCTCACGTAATAACAAGAGTCTAAGTTCTGGGGTTTGGAAATTCGGTGGCTTAATGATGTCTTCAAGCAGTGTCAGCTTCCTTCCCACACTGGCAGTGCCTTGCCTCATGCTAACCAGATGAATGCAGCAGTGCCAGCCACCATCCACAGACATGACAATGTCCAGTGAAAAATGCATTTTCGGCGGAGCACGGTGGCTCACGCCTGTAATCCCAGCCCTTTGGAAGGCCGAGGCAAGTGGATCACTTGTCAGGAGTTTGAGACCAGCCTTGCCCACATGGTGAAGCCTCGTCTCTACTGAAAAATACAAAAAAAATTAGCCTGGCATGGTGACATGAGCCTGTAGTTACTTGGGTGACTGAGGCAGGAGAATCACTTGAACCCAGGAGGTGGAGGTTGCAGTGAGCTGAGATCACACCACTGCACTCCAGCCTGGGTGATAGAGTGAGA
>NW_012101251.1:763477-774675 GCF_000951045.1 Mandrillus leucophaeus
GTGGGTATGAGGATTCCATGAGTTAGTGTATGGATGTATTTGGAATGGTGCCTGGTACAGCATAAGCACTCAGTAACAACAATAATAGCTAATACTCATTAAGAACTTATCAGGTTTACTTTCCAGATTTAATCCTCACCACCTACCAATGAAGTAGGTATTAACACCATTCCCAGTTTACAGGTGAGGAAACTGAGGCATTGGAACGTTAAGTAACATGCTTAAAGTTACACAATAAACATAAACATCAGCTGCTATGGTTATAAGTTTTTTCAAAATAGGGCATTCATCTGAAGAGTCAGTAGAAGCATGGCTATATGTTAAAAAACAAACAAAAAACCCCAGCTTTTGCATAGAAGAATGCTTCAAAATGTAAATAGTGCTTGTCTCTCTCTTGGAGAGAGATGGTGATGGCTTCCAGAGTGGCAGAGTCACACCGAGGAGTGACTAGATTCTGAATCTTTGAATAGAGCTGACGGCATTTCCTGACTTTTTGGATTGTGGTGCAGAAGAGGAGTCAAGGGTGAGTCCCAAATTTGTGGCCCATGGAACGGGAAGAATGCAGTAAACATTTCTTAAGAAGGGGAAGACTGCCTGAGAACCAGATTTGTGGAAGGAGAACCAGATTTGTGGAAAGCAAACCAGAGTTTGGTGTTGGATACGTTGAGTTTGAGATACCTTTTAGATGTCTGTGTGGAGAGGTCAGCTAGACAAGTGGATGGACTGGAAAGAAGCTCAGAGGAAAATTCAGGACTGGGGACAAAAATTTAGGAAGTCTCAAAGTATAGATGATATTTAAAGCTTCAGTACCAGATAGGAAGGTCTAGGAGTGAGTATAGCAAGGGAAGGATGACTCCTGGGTTTCAGGCTTGGGCAACTGGAAGGATAATTTTCCTTCTGAGAGATGGAGAGCACAGGAGCAGGAGGAGGTGTGGAGGGGAAGATGATGTGCCTACTTGCGGACACACGGAGTTGGGGTCCTGGAGGACATCACAGAGGGGCAGGGAGTAGCCTGGCTGTAGTCCAATGTAGAGGTCATGGGCTCAGAAGAGAGAGCTGGGACAGAGCCAGAGCCAGGGGGTAACTGAGGTCCCAACAAATTTATGTAAAAGAAATGCAAATCTCCACAAACCTGAGCCCTTTTCACAATTCCCGGAGTCAGGGCAAACAGGTGTCAATGCAGGTGTTCTAGGGATTAATAGGAATTTGAACTCACAGGTGAATTTCAACCTTTTCTGAGGAAACACACTCAGAAAAGAACTGAGTGGGGAAAAAAAAGACCCCTTCCCTCTCCATTTCTGAGCACCATCTGGCTTCTCTAGGGCACCTGAATGAGGGACTCTTGAGAGATTGGAAAGGGATCCAGTGGGACAGAGATAGGAACTGTAGAGCCAGGAGTAGGACTGGTGGCCTCTATAATCTGTTGCTGCATAGCAAATACCCCAGCTTGGCAGGACAAAGCAACATTTTTCTTAGGCTCATGGATTTGGCAGTCGGGAATTTGGACAGAGCACTGTAGGAACAGTTTATTTCTGCCTCTTGACGTCTAAGGCGTTTAACTGAGAAGGCTCCAATGGCTGGGGACTGGAGTCACCTGTGGGTACCTTCACTCACCTGTCTGGCTCCTGGCCTTGGATGGCTGAAGGCTGGCCTTAGCTGGGAATGTCTCCTTCATGGCCTATATATGGCTTGGGCTTCTCATAGCATGGCAGTTGGGTTCTGAGCAGGAATGTCTGAAGAGTCAGTGTCTAGAGAGAGCCGGGTGGAAGATGCCCAAAGGCCTAGCCTCAGAAGTCACACAGTGTCACTTCCACCATATTCTATTGGTCAAAGCTGACACAAGCCCACTCAATTCAAGGGGATGGGGCATCGACCCCACTTCTTCATAGGAGGAGCTTCAAAGGATTTGTAGCCAATTTTCTTAGTAACAGTTTTATTGAGATATAATTCACGTACCATATGATTCACTCATTTTAAGTATGTAGGTCAAAGGTTTTTGCTATATTTACAGAATTGTGCAATCCATCACCACAACCGATTTTAGAACATTCTTATTACCCCAACAAAGAAACCTTGTACCCTATAGTTATCACTGTCCCCAATATTCTCATCCCTTCCCTCAGCCCCTGGCAACCAATAATCTACTTTATATCTTCACGGATTTGCCTTTTCTGGACATTTCATATAAATGAAACCATATAGTGTGTGGTTTTTGTGACTGGCTTATTTCACTTAGCATAATGGGTGTCTTGTTTTGTTTTGTTTTTCGTTTTTGAGATGGAGTCTCAGTCTATGGCCCAGGCTGGAGTGTAGTGGCACAATCCAGGCTCACTGCAACCTCTGCCTCCTGGGTTTAAGCGATTCTCATGCCTCAGCCTCCCAGGTAGCTAGGATTACAGGCATGCGCCACCATGCCCAGCTAATATTTGCATTTTTAGTAGCGATGGGATTTCACCATGCTGGCCAGGCTGGTCTTGAACTCCTGACTTCAGGTGATCCGCCCACCTCAGCCTCCCAAAATGCTGGGATTACAGGTGTGAGCCACTGTGCCCCGGCCTCACTTAGCATAATGTGTTCAAGGTCCATCCATATTGTAGCAGGAATCAGCACTTTGTTACTTTCTACGGCCAAATGATATTTCATTGTATGAATACATCACATTTTGTTTATCCATTCATCAGCTGATGGAGATTTGAATTGTTTCTATTTTTAGACTATTATGACTAATGCTGCTATGAATATTCATGTGAAAGTTTTGTGGCCAATTTTTAAAAACTATCACTGACTCAGGCAGGAGCTCTAGGGCTGGTAGACCCCAGACAAGATTTTGACATGTCTTAGCTCTGTGCCCTTCAGAAAACTCACTCAACATTTCTGAGCTCATCTGTAAAATGGGATAACAAAATATTCCTGGACAGGTGAGGATTAATGAGCTCAAGGCTATGAATGATTTTTTAAATCATAAACTGAAAAGCTTTGTAAGAGATCTACATGTTGCCAACACAACAGCACTCCCTTTCTTGGTAAAAGAACCCTGATTTTGGTCAGGTATCTGCCTCCTGGGGGCTTGACTCCCACCCTCCCACCACAGTAGACAAATCATGATCAGTCTAAACCAACCACAATAATCCATTGACTTTGCCTATTTATGGTTTTGGAATGACCTAATGATGCATTACTGGTCGATGAGACAGAGGGGGTCTGCTGGGGAACACTGCAGTAAATGGGTATCTCAGACCTAAAAGATATGCAAAAGTAAAAACCATCCCTTTTTAGCAAGACATCTTCGTGTCTGCTTGTGAAACTGCATAGTAATCAGCTTGCTGAGTGTGATAAAATCTGAAAATTGACAGCAAGTTGATATCAGCATTGAGCTAACCCAGGAGAAGTCTTGCCTCTGGATGACTTCTTATGTGAGGTAATAAGTGTCTTTATTCTTTAAGTCACTTGTAATTGGGTTTCCTATAACCTGCAACTGAAAACATCCATACTTAAACACATCTCAGTATCTGTCTGTCTGTCTATCTATCCCATCTACTTTCAGAGAGGATTAGTCTTACCTTACAATAAAAGACCCAGGGAGAAATCAATACAAGGGTAAACAAGCAATGACGGGAACTCATGCTTCTGGCATCATGGCATACCAAATACCTTGAATGACCCTTCCAATGAAAAGAACTGTAGTTATTTTTAATATACATATTTTTTAAATAAATCAGTTACATGAATCAGCTTACATTTAAGTAAAAGGAGAGCAACAACACAAAAAGTATAAGTAAGTAAAATATATAAAATGTCAGAAGGTAATAATGCATAAAGAAAAATAATTCCAGGAAGAAGGATGAGAGCACCAGGTGGAATAAATGTGTTACCATTTCAAAGGGGTGGTCAAGGTAGGCCTCACTGGAATGGTGACTTTTGAGAAAGGACTTAAAGATGATGAGGGCAATAGTTATATAAATGTCTGAGAGAGAAGAATAATCAAGTGGAGGAAACAGCCACTATGAAGAGTATAGTGTAAATGTGTCTGGGATGTACGAGGAATGACGAAGCCAGTATGACTAGAATTAAATGAGTGAAGGGAAGAGTAGAAGATCAGTTCATAGTTGTAATGGATATGGAAATCTAGATCGGCAGTAGTTGCTGTCTTCTGGCTCTTATGGTTTCTGCAGAGAAGTCCACTGTCAGTCTCATTGTAGATTCTTTGAATATATATCTTTTTCTCTCTGGCCTCTTTTAAGATTTTTCTCTTTGTCTTTGACTTTCAGAAGTTTGACTATTGTGTGCCTGAATATGGTTTTCTTTGTATTCATTCTGTCTAGAGTTCATAATTCTTAATGCATCTTATGACTTGATATCTTTCTTCAGTTTTGGAAATTCTCAACCATCATCTCTTCAAACATTGCATCTGCCCTATTTTCTCTTTCCTTTCACTTTGAGATTCCAATTACACATAATTTAGACATGTCCATGTGTTTCATGTGTCTCTTACATTGTTATTTCTTATAGTTCTCTTGCAATTATAGATCCCTTTCAATTATGTAAGAGGCACATGAATCCCAGTGGATACATTATGTATCTCTTATAGATAACAATGTAAGAGACACAATGTTATTTGTATTTTTGCATCCTTTACACTCTCCTTACTTAGGTCTGGAAATTTTCTCTTGGTCTCTTTCCAGTTCACTAATTCTCTCTTCAGTTGTATCTGATCTGTTGCCAAACCCATCTGTTGAGTTTTTATTTCAGTTGTTGTATTTTTAGTTCTAGAATTCATTTCTGATAATTTCTATAGTTTCCAGTTCTCTGCTGAAATTTTCCATCTTTCCATTTAATCTGTTTATCACTGTTACTTTAAAGTCTGCTAGTGCCAATATCTGGACTCCTATGGGTCTCTTTCTATGATTTTTTTTTCTCTTGATGTTTTGGTAAATTCATGTCTCTTTGCATGTTCAGTAACTTTTTAACATTGTGTATGAAAAATATAGAGATAATTTGAAACTCTGGATCATGTTCTTTTTCTCAAGGGAAGATACACTTTTACTTGTGACAGGTAGTAGATACAGATCACCTTAATGAAGTCAGGAACTAAGCTGATCCAAAGCTGGTCTTCAGTCTCTTTTTTTCTTTTTCTTTTTTTCTTTTTTTTTTTTTTTCCGAGATGGAGTTTCACTCTTGTCGCCTAGGCTGGAGTGTAGTGATGTGATCTGGGCTCACTGAAGCCTCCACCTCCCGGATTCAAGTGATTCTCCTGCCTCAGTCTCCCAAGTAGCTGGGACTACAGATGCATGCCACGACGTCCAGCTAATTTTTGTATTTTAGTAGAGACAGAGTTTCACCATGTTGGTCAGGCTGATCTTGAACTCCTGACCTCAGGTGATTCACCCTACTCGGCCTCCCAAAGTGCTGGGATTACAAGCATGAACCATCCTGCCCAGCCTGGTCTTCAGTCTTTAAGATGGCTAATATATTTCTGACTTACCCAAAATTACAAACTGAAAAGTGCTATGAAGGAGATAAATGGTAATAGAACAGAAAGTAATTTGGGATGGGAGAGAGAAGTATACACAGCTTTAGCTAAGTGTATTAGTCCATTTTCATGCTGCTGATAAAGACATACCTGAGACTGGGCAATTTACAAAAAAAAGAAGTTTATTAGACTTACAGTTCCACATGGGTGGGGAAGCCTCACAATCATGGCAGAAGGTAGAAGGCACATCTCACAGGGCAGCAGACAAGAGAAGAGAGCTTGTGAAGGGAAACTCATGTGTTTTTGTGTTTGTTGTTTTTTTGAGACAGAGTCTTGCTCTATCACCAGGCTGGAATGCAGTGGCTCAATCTTGGCTCACTGCAAGCTCTGCTTCCTAGTTCAAGTGATTCTCCTGCCTCAGCCTCCTGAGTAGCTGGGACTACAGGCGCATGCCACAACACCCAGCTAATTTTTGTGTTTTTAGTAGAAACGGGGTTTCACCATGTTGTCCAGGATGGTCTCGATCTCCTGACCTCATGATCCACCCACCTCGGCCTCCCAAAGTGCTGGGATTACAGGTGTAAGCCACCATGCCCGGCTGGGAAACTCGTTTTTAAAACTATCAGATCTCATGAGACTTATTCACTAGCAGGAGAACAGCACAGAAAAGGCCTGCCTCCATGATTAAGTGACCTCCAACCAGGTCCCTCTCACAACACGTGGGAATTCAAGATGAGATTTGGGTGGGGACACAGCTAAACTACATCACTAGGGTACTCAAAGAAGGCCTCTATGAGAGGTAACACTTGACTGCCAAACTGAATGATGAGAAGGAAACAGCCATGTGAAGATGTAGGTTCTCCCAGACAGATTAAGCAGCAAATGCAAGTGCCCTGAGGCTGAAATGGGCTTGGCAGCTTTGTGCAATAGAAAGAAGGCAGGATGACACTACAAGGTAGATAAGAGCTAGCTATTAGAAGTCCTGACAAAGAGTGTGGATTTCAGGCACAGTAGGAAATTACTGGAAAATTTTACGCAAGCAGTGGCATGATGTGATTCATGTTTTTAAAAGATCACTCTGGCTGTGAATGTGGAGAAATATTCATGGGGAAACAAAACTTGAAGCAAGAAGACCAGTGATGCGACTGTTTACAGTGATGTAGATGAGAGGTGGTGGCAGCCTGGACTAGGGTGCATTGCAAATGAAGAGAAATAGATGAATTTGAGATTCGGAGGTAGGATTTACAGGACTTGTTTCTAGGTTAGATATAGGGTTGGTGGGGGACCAAAAGGACTTGAGCAATTGGATGGATGAAGATGGGGAAGTATGGGGAAGGTATAGTTTTGAAGATAAAGGTCAAGCATTCCATTCTGATGCCATTTCCATGGTATACAAACGGCATTAATTTGGTGTCTTTTGGTTGCAAGTGTCAAACTGGCTTAAGCAAACATGAGAAATTGTTGGCTAGTACTCTTGGGAAATACAGGCTCATGGACAGTTCATGAGCCTATACGAGGCACTATAACTGTCCTCAGAACACACATATTATCTCACTCTTTCCTTCTGTCTCCTTGTCCCCCTCTTCCTCCTCCAACTGCTTCTCCTTTTTCTCTCTACCTTCTTTGCTGGGATGATTTAATCCTGGAGTGGGTGCAGCCACACCCCACCCATGGAGGAAACTGTCTACAGTAGGAAGAAAGGCGGCCTTCCCATAGCCTATCCACTGCATCCTACTGCCCCATTGTTCATGCTGAGTGAGAATATCTATCTGTTTAACCCTCTAGGAACAGACCGGACACACCTTAAAGTTAAGGACCAATTCTTACTCCCTCTGAAACACCAGCTTAGTGAAATGAAAAATGAATCGTCTTTGGAATGAGCCAGTACCTGGCTCTGACATTTAGTAGGTGCTTGGCCTTGGACAATTCACTCAATCTCTCTGAGACTTATTTTCCTCGTGTATAAACTAGTGATTACAAATATGTAATTGGGCAAGCTGTGAGGATTAAACAAGATCTTGATGAGAAATGCCTGGTACAGTTTGGGTACTCTATGTTTTGATAACTGTGGATATACAAAGACGGCAGCAACCCTGTGGGTATAATCTTGGCAATGTGGGTGTGGAGGAGTGAGGCTGGACTGGTTCCTGGCAGCAGGGAGGAAAAGCCAGTTTGGGACAGGGGTGCCTGAAACTCACTGTGCAGTTTCCTTGGGCAGGCCCACCCCAAACCTGGCCTCAGCCCAAGCCTGCCTGGTGGGGGCCGTTCCCAGGATCCCCACCCACAGTCAGGACAGGTCCTGGCCTGTACCTCACTCCTCTGCCTGCGGCTGGGGTTTGCTTAAGCCTCTTACATTCCGGAGGGATTGATAAGATTCCGGAAGCCACACCCACCACCCACTGCCAACCCCAGGGTTAGGAGAGAAACACCGGGTCCTCCCCTCCATACCACGGGCTGACAGCCAGCACCCCACTCCGCAGCACCACCCTTCACATATGCACATGGCCCTGTCTCTTCTTCACGGAACAGCACAGCTTTAAGGAACCTCAAGGAGCCCTGCCACCCTCTTTCTGCTGACCCTTGCCCTGTCAATCTGATGGGCCACACCCTTCCACATTCCCCACAGAGCACCAGCCGGTTTCATTCCTTTCCTCCCCACGAAATCCACAAATTAAAAGAACTTGCCCAGAATTCATGACATTAGGAGAACCATGGCTCTAGGGTGACCTAACGGTGGTTGAATGTACCCACACCCACTGAGCTGCTTCACTTAGATTATAGCTCCAAAGACTCTGGGTTCCTGGGACCCCATGTTGGAAACCACTGTTGGACAGATAGGGAAACTGGGGACCAGAGAGCAAAAGGAACTCGCCCAAGTCATAGTCAGGCCTGGCTGGGCAGTGGTAGAACCCAGGCCTGCGATGTCGCAAGCCAGACTCCTGAGGACTGTCCTCAGGACAAATCAGCCCCGATGGTGCCTCCATACCCACAGAGACGCCTTCTAGTGGGTGCAGGACATAGTCCAACTTGACTGTGGGGGGTGGGTTTGAAGGAACTGGCGGCAAACAGATGGCACTGCCCTGACTCCCTGACGCCTCAGTGTGGCCTAGGACAAGTGGCTTAACCTCTCTGAGCTTCTGTGTCCACATCTTAAAGTGGAGATCAATCCAAGGTAAGTGAGGGCTGGAGGAAGTAATGCTTATGAAGAGTTTAGCAGGAGGCCCAGCATACAGTAAGCAATCTACAAACAGCTGTTATTGCTGTCATTATTAATAAAAACAATGGAATAAAAGTCTATAATCCTGCCTTAGTCATGGCACCAGGTTGGAGATTGAGGGAAACTCAGGACAGGCTCCCCAGCCCCCCACTGCGGAGTCCTGTGACCTTACAACCCCTTCCCCGCCCACCTTTCCTTCCCCACAAAGCCCACAGCCTCCAGGGCCTGGGCCCAGCCCTCACCTTCTCCTGCTCCACTGCGCTCTCCCTCTGCTGGCTGTGATGATTCATCCACCCCCCGGGCCATAGTCATGCCCATCAGAAACCCATTTTTCCAGTTTCCCCTTCTGAACCAGGGGCCTCTTTGGCCATGCCTTCTTCCCAGTATAAGGGAGGAGTAGGGGGCCCTGAGCTGGAAAAAGGGTATCTAGGGGGAGTCGGGGTAGAAAGGAGGAAGATGGGAAAGGAAGTAAGGACAGAAACAATTTCCTCCCTTGACCTGAATTAGTCTAGAGAAGCTCTGATCCCTGGGCAGGGATAGACCCAGGTTTTTCGGGTGTGAGAGGTGGGGAGAGGTCAGGCTGGAGCCGTGATTTCTCACTGCTGAAAGGATCCTGGAAGTCTCTCCAGCACCTCAAACTCAGCAGAATGCAAGCAGAACTTACCTCCATGACAAAACTGCCCCTACTCCCCGGCTGTCCACAGAGTCCCCCCAGGTAGGAAACCAGGGCATGCCCCATCTCACCCCTCCTCTGGCCAGCACATCTCACCCATGGCCATGCGCTGGCCTTTTCGACCTGGGAACACCGTATCTTCCTGTTGGGCCCTGCTGCCAATGCTACCTGGTTAGGTCTTCACCAGTCTTCCCCTTCCTCGCTGGGCTCCTCCCCTGCCATCTCCCTCCACACTACCCAGTGAATCTTTCTTAGACATAGAATTAATCAAACATGTGGGCAGGCTTGAGACAGCAGGAGCCAACTTGTCTCTGTTCTCCCGATGAATAAATGGCAGGCAGAGGTTGGGGAGTGGGCTGGGCAGGCCCACTGTGGGCTCACACTCACTGAGCACCAACCGTACACTTTACCTTCATCATACCCAATGAAGGTGGGTACCACTGGACCCATTTCACAGATGGGGAAATTGAGGGTAGCGAGGTCATGAATGTCACACCCAACCCCCAGCCAGGAGATGACAGAGTTGGATTTTGAACTCCAGTCTGACTTCAGAGCCTGAGCCTGATTCTCTTCAATGTTTAGAGGTACCTCTAGAGACTAAGGAGAAATCATTTGTGTTTGGGCCCTTAAGGGTCAGTGAATCAAGTGGCTTCCTGAGAAAAGAAGGAACGCTCTTGCAGGGGTGTGCACGTATGTGTGTGTGAGAGTGTGTGTGTGTGTGTGTGTGTGTGTGTCCAGCTACTGGGCAGACCTGTGCATCCAGCCTGAAAGTGAATGTTGCTGCCACTGCTGCCCTCCACTGACCAGAGGCAGAACTGTTCCAGTCTCTTGGGAATCTGACTTCACAGGGGACTACATTGCCCATCTCCAGGGACCCTAAGAAACCAGCTGGGTTAAGGTTAAATCCCTAATATACAAAGAGTTCTTAAAAAGCAATAAGAAACAAACAAATGTAATCCAACAGAAAAAAATAGACAAAGGATATAAACAGGCCATTTCGCAAAAGAAAACATCCAAATAGCCAATAAGCAGATGATCAGTTTCACTAATAACCAAATAAATGATAATAAAAACAATAATGACAAGTTCACCTGTTAGATTACAAATTGACAATGCCTTCTTTTAGAAAGAGTGCTGAGAAACAGGCATTCATGTATTGTTGGTAGCAGTGAGACTGGTACTAGCTTTTTGGAGGGCAATATCAAAAATTTTAATATTCACATCTTTTTTGAGACGGGGTCCAGGCTGGAGTGCAGTGGTGTGCGTAATCACAACTCACTGCAGCCTCGACCTCCAGGGCTCAAGTCAGCCTCCTGCCTCAGTTTCCCAAGTAGCATGGAATTTTTAAATTTTTTTGTAGAGGCAGTGTCTCCCTATGTTGCCCAGGCTGGTCTTGAACTCCTGAACTCGAGTGATCCTCCCACCTTGGCCTTCCAAAGTGCTGGATTACAAGCGTGAGCCACCATGCCCAGCCCCTACATTTTTCTACCTAACCGTTCTGCATCTAGAAATTTATCCTAAAAATGCATGAATATATGTTTAAAAGTGTTTGCTGCTACAGTGTTTATGGTCCATCTATGGACTACAGAGAAAAATAGGGAGCCACTAAAAATAAAGAGGTAACTGGATTCTGCTCATGTTCATGCTGATCACATTTATACATTTATGTTAATTGTATATTTGTATGTGAGTATGTAATCAAAGTAAAACTTTGACAGTAATAAGATGAATATATTTTTACATAGATATCCATGATATATTATGGAGTGAAAAACTGAGATTGCACCATAGTTAAAATACTATGATCCAGTTTACATAAAGTTGTGTGTGTGTGTGTG
>NW_012101251.1:780320-782681 GCF_000951045.1 Mandrillus leucophaeus
GGATGGTCTCGATCTCCTGACCTCGTGATCCGCCCGTCTCGGCCTCCCAAAGTGCTGGGATTACAGGCTTGAGCCACCGCGCCCGGCCGACTGTTATCAAAATCTTAATGATGGCTACCTTTGTATAATAAGATTTCACTTGAATTTTACTTTCTCCTGTATACTTCTCTTATGGTTTAAATTTCTTTTTAATGAGCCCATATTATTTTAATAATAAAAACAATAAAGCTGTTTTCATTTTGAAGAAAGAAAACAGAGGATCTTGCTTCCCCAGGTGATGGAGCCCAGTGGTAGGATAGGGGTGGCCCTGCCAGGATAGCAAGCTGGTGGGTTGGGACATTAAGGTGGGGCGCAGAGATCTGGAGCTGCATCTGACCCAGTGTAAAGTTGCCTGGAATGAGTCCTAGGTGGTCAGAGAGGAAAAGGCCTGCTGGTCCAACACCCTGTGTGTGAGGCAGGAGTGACAGATTACACGGGTCAGATTGGGCAAGGGACTTGGCCAAGGTTACACAGTGAGCGAGTGCTGAACTGGGCACCAAAACCCAGGACTTCAGACCCTAGGCCAGGGCTCCTTCCTCACTGCTCTCACTTCATAAGGTGGATTTGAAGGTCAGAAGTTAGATCAGGTTAGACAGCAGGTTTCCACTGAGATGGTGCTGTTACTGGTTTGCTGGGAGAACAATTCTCTCCAACTTAGCCTCCTTATCACTGAGCCAGGAAGGCATTGCTCCCTGGGAACATCTTTGTGCCCACATGCCTGTTCCTGATGCTGAGCTGGAAGCCGGATTGTAAGGGATGGATGGTGGCCTCTCTCCATCCCCAGTCTTCCTGCCTCCAGGACCGCCTCAGCAGTTCATTCTCTATACCACCCTAGGAGGATTCCTTGAAAACTCTACTCCCACGCGTCGCCTCTGCTTGGAAAAGCTCTCTGTGGTTCCCCACCGCCCTTATTCAAGGCCTTCAGTGATGTGAACCCACCCTCCATTTGCAGCCCTCGCCCAGCCCCTCCAGCCACCTACATTAGGGTCCCATCCTATGTGCTGACTCTACCATGTCTTTTTACCTTCCTGTACCTTGGCTCATGCAACCCCTTCTATTTATTATTATATTCCTGCCTTCTACAAGTGTGAAGCTTTTGATCCTTCTTTAAAATCATCCTAAATAAATGTTCTCTCCTCCAGGAAGCCTTCTTTGACTCCCAGAGGAATTTTTTTCCTGTTTCTTAAGAGCATGCTTTATTCATTTTTGTACCATCTGTGGCTAGCCCTGTGCTTAGCATACAGTGAGCAGACAAGGGATGCTGGTCAAATGAAGAGTCAACTGCATTTGATCAAACTGTCTCATTTTCCCCTCCTCTCCCACCCCTTCTATTTTAGAATGCAAAGGATGGAGAAACTCTAAACTTTTTCAGAGGAGAAGAATATAGGAGGTATTACATTTCACTTTCAGTATAAGTACAGTACTGGTCTTAGAGTTAAAGTATTATGGAAATATTTGTTTTTATAAATGTATCACAGATTGGAGATACTGATATATAAAAATATTAGCCTAAGGTTTAGTTGGCAACACCTTGACTGTATTTGCTTTTATAATCATGAGAAACATTGCTTCAAACCATGCTTGTTATACATAATAAGCATATCTTAGGCACCTGGTTTATGGCAGGAAAACTTTTTCAAAAAATTCATGACATTAAGAAAACATTACAAGCGTCAGCATATTCCTATGCATGTGTGCTCAATTTCAAAATTTATTTGAGGATTTATTAGAAAATATCACTCTGAATGTGACCGTGAATTTCATTTTTGCAACAGTACCAGGGTATGGAATTTTCATATTCATTTTTAAATTTTTAAGAAATGTTAGTGACTATGGGTACTCTGTATTCATGGAGTACATGCAATGTACTGATCCAGGCACTCAATGTGCAATAATCACATCAGGGTAATCAGGGTATCCATTGCCTCAAGCATTTATCGTTTCTTTGTGTTAGGAACATTCCAATATTACTCTTTTAGTTATTTTTAAATATACAATAAATTACTGTTGACCGTAGTCACTCTGTTGTGCTATCAAATACTAAAATACTAGGATATTATTCATTCTGTGTAAGCATATTTTGTGCCCATTAACCATTCTCCCCTACCCCACCCCACCCCCAGCTTCCTTCTCAGCCTCTGGTAACCATCATTCTACTCTCTAGCTTCATGAGTTCAATTGTTTTAATTTTTAGCACCCACATATAAGTGAGAACACGAGAAATTTGTCTCTCTGTGCCTGGCTTATTTCACTTACATAATGTCTTCCAGTTCCATCCATGTTGTTGCAAATGACAGAATTTAATTATTTTTATGGCTGAAT
>NW_012101251.1:782731-786644 GCF_000951045.1 Mandrillus leucophaeus
TAATCACATCAGGGTAATCAGGGTATCCATTGCCTCAAGCATTTATCGTTTCTTTGTGTTAGGAACATTCCAATATTACTCTTTTAGTTATTTTTAAATATATAATAAATTACTGTTGACCGTAGTCACTCTGTTGTGCTATCAAATACTAAAATACTAGGATATTATTCATTCTGTGTAAGCATACTTTTGTGCCCATTAACCATTCTCCCCTACCCCACCCCACCCCCAGCTTCCTTCTCAGCCTCTGGTAACCATCATTCTACTCTCTAGCTTCATGAGTTCAATTGTTTTAATTTTTAGCACCCACATATAAGTGAGAACACGAGAAATTTGTCTCTCTGTGCCTGGCTTATTTCACTTACATAATGTCTTCCAGTTCCATCCATGTTGTTGCAAATGACAGAATTTAATTATTTTTATGGCTGAATGATATTCCACTGTGTACATGTACAACATTTTCTTTATTTATTCATCTATTTGGGGACACTTAGATTGATTCCAAATCTTGGCTATTGTGCACAGTGCAGCAATAAACACGGGAGTGGAGATATCTAATCGATATACGAATTTCCTTTATTTGGATGTATACTTACTAGTGGAATTGGTGGATCATATGGTAGTTCCATCTTTAGTTTTTTGAGGAACCTCCAAACTGCTCTCCACAATGACTATACTAATTTACACCCCCAACAGTGTATGAGGGTACCCCTTTCACAACATCCTCACTAGCATTTGTTATTACCTGTCTTTTGAATGAAAGCCATTTTAACTGGGGTGAGAAGATATCTCGTTGTAGTTTTGATTTGCATTTCTCTGATGATTAATAATGTTGAGCGTTTTTTCAAACACCTGTCAGTCATTTGTATGTCTTCTTTTGAGAAATGTCTATTTGGATTTTTGCCCACTTTTTAATCCAATTACTTCATTTCTCCAATCAAGTTGTCTGAGCTCCTTATATAATCTGGTTATTAATCCCTTTCAGATGGGTAGTTTGCAAATATTGTCTCTCATTGTGTGGGTTATTTCTTTACTTTGCTGATTGTTTCCTTTGCTGTGCAGAAGATTTTAGCTGGATGTGATCTCATTCGTCCATTTTTGCTTTTGTTGTCTGTGCCTTTGAGGTATTACTCAAGAAATCTTTACCCAGACCAAAGTCCTAGAGAGTTTTCCCAATGTTTCCTTTTAGTAGTTTCATAGTTCGGGGTCTTAGATTTAAGTCTTTAATCCATTCTTACTTGATTATTGTATATGGCAAGAGACAGGGATCTACTTTCATTCTTCTGCATTTGAAGATCCTGTTTTCCTGGCACCAAATATTGAAGAGACTTTCCTTTCCCCAGTGAATGTTCTTGGCACCTTTGTCAAAAATGAGTTCACTGTAGATGTCCCATAGGAATTTTTAGGGGTGTGCATTCAGCTATTCCTGTATGCTTTCCCATGGCTTCAATTACTATCTTATTTTGTGTCTTTCAATTTACATGCTTTTTATTTGCTTCTTTTTTCTTATTTCACATTTTTAATTGGATTTTTTTTAAAATTCTATTCTTTTGTTCCCTCAACTAGCATGGAAAATAAGTATACGTCACATACTCTTAAAATCTAGAGCTCAGTAAAATTGCTTCCAACTTCCCAACCAAGACAAAATTCGGTGTTTTCATTCAATCTTGTTTTTTTTGGTTTTTTTGTTTTGTTTTGTTTTGTTTGTTTTTACGGAGTTTCTGTCTGTTGTCAGGCTGGAGCGCAGTGGCATGATCTCGGCTCACTGCAACTTTTGTCTCCTGGGTTTAAGCAATTCTCCTGTCTCAGCCTCCCAAGTAGCTGGGACTACAGGCACATGCCACCACGCCCAGTTAATTTTTGTATTTTTAGTAGAGATGGGGTTTCACCATGTTCGCCAGGATGGTCTTGATCTCTCGACATCGTGATCCACCTGCTTCAGTCTCCCAAAGTGCTGGGATTACAGGCGTGAGCCACCACGCCTGGCCTCAATCCTGTTTTAAAACCCCCAAAATAGTAATTATTATTATTATTACTATAGTAATCAATACTTATTTAAATTCACCAACACATTTACCAGCTTCTTTGTTCACTTTACTGCTTCCCACCCTTCTTCTGGGATTTTTTTCTAACTGATTTATTGAAATACAATCGACAAACAATCAACTGCCCACACTTAAAGTGAACAATTTTGAGAGGTTGTTATATATGTTCGCATCTGTGAAATCATCGCCATGATTAAGAAAATGAACTTCAGGCTGGGCGTAGTGGCTCTTGCCTGTAATCTCAGCACTTTTAGGAGGCTGAGGTGGGTGGGTCACCTGAGGTCAGGAGCCAAGATTGCACCACTGCACTCCAGCCTGGGCAACAGAGTGAGACTCCATCTAAAACAAAACAAAACAACATTCTAAAAATTTATATGAGTAGTATAATAAATACACACTCTTTTTTGTCCATCTTCTTTCACTCGGCACAATTATTTTGAGATTCAGCCATGCTATTGCACATGTAAAATTTATCCATTTTTTTTTGCCAAGGAATATTTCCATTGTATGGTTGTGCCACATTTAGTTTACTCATTCATCCATGGATTTGGGACATTAGGGTTACTTCTAAATAAATTGTGACTATTATAAATAAAGCAGCAATAAACATTTGTGTACAAATCTTTGCATGCACATATGCTTTCATTTCTCATATAGTTTGGCTGTCTTCTCCAAATCTCATGTTGAAATGCAATCCTCAGCATTGGAGGTGAGGCCTGAAGGTCAGAGATGTTTGGATCATGGGGGAGTATCCCTTATGAACGGCTTAGTGCCATTCCCTTGGTGATGAATGAGTTCACACAAGATCTGGTTGTTTAAAAGTTTGTGGCACCTCCCAGTTGCACCCCACCACCTCTCTGTCTTACTCCTGCTCTCGCCGTGTGATAGGCCAGCTTCTCCTTTGCCTTCTGCCGTGAATGTAAGTTTCCTGAGGCCTCACCAGAAGCCAAGCAGATGCCTAGCACCATGCTTCCTGTACAGCCTGTAGTACTGTGACCCAATTAAACCACTTTTCTTTATAAATTATCCAGTCTTGGGTACTTCTTTACAGCAATACACTAATATCCTAATACAGGTACCTAGAAGTGGAATGGCTCAGTATATGTTAGAGATACCTAGCTAAATTATTAAGAAACTGCCAAACTGTTTTCCAAAATGGCTGTTGTACTAGTCATTCTCATGCTGCTATGAAGAAATACCTGAGACTGGATAATTTATGAAGAAAAGAAGTTTAAGTGGCTCACAGTACTGCAAGCTGTATAGGAAACCGGGCTGGATCTGCTTCTGGGGAGGTCTCAGGGAGCTTTGACTCATAGTGGAAGGTGAAGGGGAAGCAGGCATGTCTTATATGGCTGGAGCAGGAGGAGCAGAGAGAAGGGGGTGGAGCTACACACTTTTTAACAACCAGCTCTCATCAGAATTCACTATCATAATGACAGCTCCAAGGGAGATGATGTTAACCATGAGAAACAGCCCCTGTGATCCAATCACTTCCCACCAGATCCCACCTCCAACCCTAGGGATTACAACTGAATGTGAGATTTGGGTGGGGACACAGATGCAAACCATCTCAGCTGTACATTTGATATTCCCACCAGCAATATAAGAATTATCAAGACCAAATCGACTTTTGATTGGTGTACCTAAAAGTGATGGGGAGAATGGAACCAAGTTAGAAAACATTCTGCAGGATATTATCCAGGAGAACTTCCCCAACCTCACAAGGCAGACCAACATTCAAATTCAGGAAATACAGAGAACACCACAAAGATACTCCTTGAGAAGAGCAACCCCAAGACACATAAATGTCAGATTCACCAAGGTTGAAATGAAGGCAAAAATCTTAAGGGCAGCCAGAGAGAAAGGTC
>NW_012101251.1:792289-794146 GCF_000951045.1 Mandrillus leucophaeus
TACCTTTCAAGACATAGGCATGAGCAAAGACTTCATGACTAAAACACCAAAAGCAATGTCAACAAAAGCCAAAATGGACAAATGGGGACTAATTAAACTAAAGAGCTTCTGCACAGCAAAAGAAACTATCATCAGAGTGAACAGGCAACCTACAGAATGGGAGAAAATTTTTGCAATCTATCCATCTGACAAAGGGCTAATATCCAGAATCTGCACAGAACTTAAACAAATTTACAAGGAAAAAACAAACAACCCCATCAAAAAGTGGGCAAAGGATATGAACAGACACTTCTTAAAAGAAGACATTTATTCAGCCAACAGACATATGAAAAAATGCTCATCATCACTGGTCATCAGAGAAATACAAATCAAAACCACAATGAGATACCATCTCACGTCGGTTAGAATGGCGATCATTACAAAGTCAGGAAAGAACAGATGCTGAAGAGGATGTGGAGAAATAGGAACGCTTTTACACTGTTTGTGGGAGTGTAAATTAGTTCAACCATTGTGGAAGACAGTGTGGTGATTCCTCAAGGATCTAGAACTAGAAATACCATTTGACCCAGTAATCCCATTACTGGGTATATACCCAGAGGATTATAAATCATACTACTCTAAAGACACATACACACACATTTTTATTGCAGCACTATTCACAATAGTAAAGACTTGGAACCAACCCAAATGTCCATCAGTGATAGACTGGAAAGAAAATGTGGCACATATACACCATGGAATACTGTGCAGCCATAAAAAAGAATGAGTTTATGTCCTTTGCAGGACATGGATGAAGCTGGAAAACATCATTCTCAGCAAAATATCACAAGGACAGAAAACCAAACACCTCATGTTCTCACTCATAAGTGGGAGTTGAGCAGTGAGAACACATGGACACAGGGAGGGGAACATCACACACCAGGGTCTGTTGGGGGGTGGGGGGCTGGGGGAAGGCATTAAGAGAAATACCTAATGTAAATGATGTAAATGATGAGTTGATGGATGCAGCATACCAACATGGCACATGTATATCTGTGTAACAAACCTCTACATTGTGCACAAGTACCCTACAACTTAAAGTGTAATAATAAAAAAAAAAAAGGAATTGGCAAGTTTATCCATATCCTCCCCAACAGATGGTATGATCTTAGATGTTACAACAGGTGCACATATTGTAGTTTTAATTTGCCTCTCCTTAATGATTAATGATGTCAAACATATTTTTATATGCTAATTTTCCACCCACATGTATTATTTAAATGTCTGAAAGTTTTTTGCCCATTTTGGGAGAGTTGTGTGTTTTATTATTATTGAGTTTTCAGAGTTCTTTATACATTCCAGTTACAAGTCCTTTATCAGACATGTGATGTGCAAATATTTTCCCCCAGTCTGTGGCTTGTCTTTTCCGTGTGTGTGTGTGTGTGTGTGTGTGTGTGTGTGTGTGTGTGAGCAACATGGCTGTTTATTTCACCTGAGTGCAGGCGGGCTGAGTCTGAAAAGAGAGTCAGCGAAGGGAGATAAGGGTGGGGCGAAGGGAGATAAGGGTGGGGCTGTTTTATAGGATTTGGGTAGGTAAAGGAAAATTACAGTCAAAGGGGGGTTGTTCTCTGGCGGGCAGGAGTGGGGGTCACGAGGTGCTCAGTAGGGGAGTTTTTTGAGCTAGGATGAGCCAGGAAAAGGAATATCACAAGATAATATCATCGCTTAAGGCAAGGACCGGCCATTTTCACTTCTTTTGTGGTGGAACGTCATCAGTTAAGGCAAGGCAGGGCATTTGCACTTCTTTTCTTTTTTTCTTTTTTTTTTTTTAAATTATACTTTAAGTTCTAGGGTACATGTGCATAACGTGCAGGTTTG
>NW_012101252.1:0-1259 GCF_000951045.1 Mandrillus leucophaeus
AGTTCGAGATCAGCCTGGCCAACATGGTGAAACCCCGTCTCTACTAAAAATACAAAAAAGTAGTCGGGCGTGGTGGCAGGCACCTGTAATCCCAGATACTCAGGAGTCTGAGGCAGGAGAATCCCTTGAACCCGGGAGGCTGAGCTAGCAGTGAGATGAGATCACGCCACTGCACTTCAGCCTGGGCGGGCAGGGGGAGACTCTGTCTCAACAAACAAACAAAAAACAACAACAAAAAAAACAAAATGCAGGCAGGGCACGGTGGCTCATGCCTGTAATCCCAGCACTCTGGGAGGCTGTGACGGGCTGATCACAAGGTCAGGAGATCGAGACCATCCTGGTTAACAAAAAACTAGCCAGGTGTGGTGGCGGGCGCCTGTAGTCCCAGCTACTCAGGAGGTTGAGGCATGAACCCAGGAGGCGGGGCTTGCAGTGAGCTGAGATCACGCCACTGCACTTCAGCTTGGGAGACAGAGCAAGACTCTGTCTCAAACAACAACAACAACAACAAAATGCATTCCTTCCTAATGACTTTATTATACGCCCTTGAGGCTCCTTGCATCTATTGTACCTGCCTGTGGACATGCCGTATAGCTCTATGCTGCTGGCCTTCCCGGCTCTCTCCCTTCAGTTAGTTTGAGACCAACCTGGGCAATATATGGAGACCCCCGCCATCACTACAAAAAATAAAAAAATTAGATGGGGGCTGGGTGTGGTGGCTCATGCCTGTAATCTCAGCACCTTGGGAGGCCGAGGCAGGAGGATCACTTGAGTCCAGGAATTGAAGACCAGCCTGAGCAATATAATGAGACCCTGTCTCTATTTTTAAAAAATTAAATTTAATTTAAAAACAATTAATTGGATGTGGTGGCACACGCTGTAGTCCCAGCTACTCTGGAGACTGAGATGAGAGGATCGCTTGAGCCCTAGATTTCAAGGCTGCAGTGAGCCGTGTTTATGCCACTGTACTCTAGCTTGTGCAACAGAGTGAGACCCTGTCTTAAGAAATAAAAAAACAGAAAGGCCAGGCGCAGTGGCTCACACCTGTAATCCCAGCACTTTGGGAGGCTGAGGTGGGTGGATCACCTGAGGTCAGGAGTTCAAGACCAGCCTAGCCAACATGGTGAAACCCATCTCTACTAATAATACAAAAATTAGCCAGGAGTGGTGCCGCGCGCCTGTAGTCCCAGCTACTGGGGAGGTGCGGCAGGAGAATCACTTGAACCCAGTAGGCAGAGGTTTCAGTGAGCCGAGATCAC
>NW_012101252.1:1331-5392 GCF_000951045.1 Mandrillus leucophaeus
TAGATTTCAAGGCTGCAGTGAGCCGTGTTTATGCCACTGTACTCTAGCTTGTGCAACAGAGTGAGACCCTGTCTTAAGAAATAAAAAAACAGAAAGGCCAGGCGCAGTGGCTCGCGCCCATAATTCCAGCACATTAGGAGGCTGAGGCGGGCAGATCACAAGGTCAGTAGTTCGAGACCAGCCTGGCCAATATGGTGAAACCCCGTCTCTACTAAAAAATACAAAAATTAGACAGGTATGGTGGCGTGCGCCTGTTGTCTCAGCTACTCAGGAGGCTGAGGCAGGAGAATCGCTGGAACCCAGTAGGCAGAGGTTTCAGTGAGCCGAGATCACTCCACTGCACTCCAGCCTGGGCAACAGAGCGAGACTCCATCTCAAAAACAAACAAACAAACAAAAAACAAACAGAAAGTATTTGGGGTTCAGGGCTTTGGATTCAAAATGGGAGTCCAAGAACTCATTTTGCTCCTCCATAGATGCCTGTGAAATAGGTGACAGATGTTCAACAGTAAATAAGCAACACGCCAGACT
Organism: Mandrillus leucophaeus; assembly: GCF_000951045.1. NCBI lineage: Eukaryota > Metazoa > Chordata > Mammalia > Primates > Cercopithecidae > Mandrillus > Mandrillus leucophaeus. Next base: position 1,862 of record NW_012101252.1, read on the forward strand.
GAAGTAGCAGTAGAGGCTCAGGTGGGCTGGAGGAGAAAGGGTACTCACTTTCCTGTGGATGATTGAAATAGGCAGAAAAGGCTGCAACCCAAAGCAGAGAGTGAAGGGGGAGAGAAACTGCAAGGCTGTATGTACCACAGCTGTGCCCCTTTTCATTTCCTCATTCTTATATGCATGGGCAGCTTCCTGTTTATAGCGGGCAAAACCCCAGCTACTATCCTCAAAAGAAATAGGTTCCACTGTCTTTGGCCGGGCGTGGTGGCTCATGCCTGTAATCCCAGCATTTTGGGAGGCTGGGGCTGGGGGGATCACCTGAGGTTGGGAGTTCGAGACCAGCCTGACCAATCTGGAGCAACCCTGTCTCTACAAAAAATACAAAATTAGTCGGGTGTGGTGACGCATGCCTGTAATATCAGCTACTCGGGAGGCTGAGGCAGGAGAATCACTTGAACCTGGGAGGCGGAGGTTGCGGTGAGCCAGGATCGAGCCATTGCACTCCAGCCTTGGCAACAAGAGTGAAACTCCGTCTCAAAAAAAAGAAAGAAGAAAAAAGGGGAGGGGAGGGGAGGGGATTCCACTGTCTGAAGAAAGCCGTGGCTGCTTAGTAGATGTTGAGGGCAAAATGAAGTACAATTTAGGCATGCAAAAACTCATTATTTCCCACCCCAAAAGGCAGTTCCAGAATTTCTGTATAGGAGAAGCAAAGGTGCAACCAGCATGCTGGAACGGCTTCCTAGGCTGCTCTCTGCATTGCTTGCCCCTGCTGTTCTCCCTAGTGCTGTGTATCTGTTTGGGATGAATCTGGGTGTTGGTAAACATCATGGGGCAGCTGAAATCCTACTGTTCCACCCTAAGTGCCACCTTGGCTACTTTTATACATATAAAAAATTTCGGCTGGGTACGGTGGCTCACACCAGTAATCCTAGCACTTTGGGAGGCCGAGGCGGTTGGATCATGAGGTCATGAGGTCATGAGGTCAGGAGATTGAGACCATCCTGGCTAACACGGTGAAACCCCCTCTCTACTAAAAATACAAAGAATTAGCCGGGCGAGGTGGCAGGCGCCTGTAGTCCCAGCTACTCGGGAGGCTCAGGCAGGAGAATGCTGTGAACCTGGGAGGCAGAGCTTGCAGTGAGCCAAGATCGCGCCACTGCACTTCCAGCCTGGGCAACAGAGCGAGACTCTGTCTCGAAAGAAAGAAAGAAAGAGAGAGAGAGAGAGAGAGAGAGAAAAGACAGAGAGAAAGAAAGAAAGAAAGAGAGAAAGAGAGAAAGAAAGAAAGAGAAAGAAAGAAAGAAAGAAAGAAAAGAAAAGAAAAGAAAAGAAAGAAAGAGGAAAGAAAGAGTGCCTGTTATCTCCTATTCCTTGGAAGCTCCGCATTCCCAATTATGTGGGGTATAGCAGGGGAGACACGGCATTTTATTTCATGTTGTATTTGGAGTGTTTTTTTTTTTAAATTTACTTATGTTTTTGTATATTTTGTTTCACTATGTTGCCCGGGTTGGTCTTGAACTTCTGGCCTCAAGCGATCCTTCTTCCTCGGCCTTTCAAATGTTGGGATTTCAGGTGTGAGCTACTGTGCCTGGCCTGGAATTTCTTTTTTAACCAGCAGAACTTCTCACTTTACATTCTTCAGTAAAGAAATGCATACTAGAAATTGGGCAAAAACGGAGTGGGGCTTAGCAGCAGGTGATTTGGTTTGAGCCAGGTGAGGCCCATAGAGGCAGGCCACTGATGGGTACGGAGTCCCAGTGCAACTCTTGGAACTCCTGGACGTCCCCCTCTCACTTTCAGATAAGAGGCTGCCCACTCAGGACAGGCAGATGGGGGGCTGGAAAGCAGGCGTCCTCACCTGCACCCAGCCTTCTTGCCCCTGGCCTCTTCTCAACGAACATGAACAGGAAGCCAGTTTTTTTTTTTTTTTTCTTTTCTAAGTTGGAGTTTCACTCAGTCACCCAGGCTGGAGTGCGGTGGTGCTATCTCAGCTCTCTGCAACCTCTGCCTCCTGGGTGCAAGCGATTCTCCTGCCTCAGCCTCCTGAGTAGCTGGGATTATAGGTGCCCGCCACCACGCCTGGCTGATTTTTTTGTATTTTTAGTAGAGATGGGGTTTCACCATGTTGGCCAGGCTGGTCTCGAACTCCTGACCTCGTGATCCCCCTGCCTCCACCTCCCAAAGTGCTGGGATTATAGGCGTGAGCCACCACGCCCAGCCCAGAAAGCCAGTTTCACTGAATCAGAAAACTTGTTATGGGACACTCCCTCCTCCAGGTCCTGGAACACCCATTTAAACTGAACTTTATTAAAATATTACTTTTTTTTGGCTGGGCGCTGTGGCTCACGCCTGTAATTATTATTTTTTGAGGCAGGGTCTCATACTTTTGCTCAACCTGGAGTGCAGTGACACAATCATGGCTCACTGCACCCTTGACCTCTCGGGTTCTAGTGAAGCTTCCCTCTCAGCCTCTCAGGCAGCTGGGACTACAGATGCAAGCCACCACGCCAGGCTAATTTTTTTATTTTTATTTTTTTTGTAGAGAAAGTGTCCCACTGTGTTGCCTAGGCTGGTCTTGAACTCCTGGGCTCAAGCGATTCTCCTGTCTTGGCCTCCCAAAGTGCTGGGATTATAGGTATGAGCCATCACACCCAGACTCAAATATTACTTTTTCCTGTTGTTGAAGTGATACATATTCATGAAAGAAAATTTGGAAAATGCAGAAAAGTAGAAAAAAGAAATGTCATCCACAGCCCCATCACTCAGAGAGAATATGTTAGTGTATTTTTGGATACTCCAAACTCAAACCCTGAAAGATCCCTCAGACTCACCCTGAAGGTGGTCAGGGCTAGTATAGCCTTAATGAGGGCTGGTCAAGAGGCTTGGTGATGTCAGGCAATTTACCCAAGCTCATCCAGGAGCAGCAGAACCAGGAAGAACCCCACGTGACACCAATCTCTGAACTCTTGTGTTGATTAAGCCATAATATCTTGCAAAAGATGGGATTGCAGGCATCACAGGACTCCCTACCCTGCATTTTTTTATTTTCCCCAGAGAGGAGCTAGGTTAAGACAGGGGCCCTGACTGGCAGAATTTGGGGTTTTGAAGACCAATAACAATAGGGCTCTTCCAAAGTTTTTTTTTTTTTTTTAAGTTTTTTCCCTTTTAAATTCAGATATAATTTATACACAGAAAAATGTACAAATCTATTTATTTATTTATTTATTTATTTATTTATTTATTTATTTATTTTTAGACCGAGTCTCTCTCTGTCGCCCAGGCTGGAGTGCAGTGGTGTGCTCTCGGCTCACTGCAACCTCCGCCTCCCGGGTTCACGCCATTCTCCTGCCTCAGCCTCCCTAGTACCTGGGACTACAGGTGCCCGCTGCCACGCCCAGCTAATTTTTGTATTTTTAGTGGAGATGGGGTTTTAGCCAGGATGGTCTCAATCTCCTGACCTGGTGATCAGCCCACCTCAGTCTCCCAAAGTGCTGGGATTACAGGCGTGAGACACCACTCCCAGCCTTTTTTTTTTTT
>NW_012101252.1:5902-7511 GCF_000951045.1 Mandrillus leucophaeus
ACCTCAGCCTCCCGAGTAGCTGGGACTACAGGCGCCCGCCACCTCGCCCGGCTAATTTTTTGTATTTTTAGTAGAGACGGGGTTTCACCGTGTTAACCAGGATGGTCTTGATCTCCTGACCTCGTGATCCGCCCGTCTCGGCCTCCCAAAATGCTGCGATTACAGGCTTGAGCCACCGCGCCCGACCACAAATCTTAAGTATAGTGTTCAGCTTGATAAAGTTTTACTTACACACACGTACCCACCATTCAGATCAATGTATAAAACATTTTCAGCACCCCAGGAGTGGGATTGCCAGGAGGCTCTCTCAAGCCTCTTTCCAGGCAGTACTCCTGCACCAGTCCTCAACCCCTGCTAGGCTGGAATGCAGTGGCTTGATTATAGGCCAAACTTCTGGGCTCAAGTAATCCTCCTGCCTCTGCCTCGCAAAGCTCTGGGATTACTGGCATGAACCACTTCAACTGGCCAACGTTTCTTTTCCCTCTATTGTCTTAAGAAAACCCCCAACTTTTCATTTTGAATAATTTTAGACTACAAAAAAGTTACAAAGCTAGTATACCCTTCACACAATTTCTCCTAATGTTAACCATTATACATTTGTCAAAACTAAAAACTATTACCTAAACTTAAACTTTTATTTGAAGTTTATATCCTAACTACATCACCATGTTGCATATGACAGTTTCTCAGTGTTTTTCTTGCTTTTGATTACCTTGATAGTTTGAGGAGTATTGGTGAGGTGTTTTGAGGAATATCCCACAAATGAGATTTGTCTGATGTTTATCTTTCAGTTAGACTGAGCTCATTTTTTTTTTTTTAAATCACATCATGTCAAGGGCAAATGCAGTGACTAATCACTTTGATTTTCACGTGGAGTGCCTCCGCTGTGAAGTTACAGCCCTTTCCACACTGTGCTCTTGGAAAGGGCGTCCCCAGGCACTGGCCACACTCGGGGTGAGTGCAGATGGATTACCACACCCCTCTGGATGAGGTATTATTAGAATTCCTCTGCAAGGAAGACTATCCCTTCTCCCTCATTTATTTAATCAGGTATTTATATCAGCACGGGCTCTGGGATGTTTTATAATCTAGGTTATAACTTAATGCAGTGTACTTTATATTGCTGCTCAAATTGTACTAGGTGTGGTCCCCGGGAGCTTTCTGCGTAGATCCCTGAGCCCTTGGACGCCTGGTCCTTCCGTTTTTTGAGCATTTCGAGCTTCTGGCCTACAAAACGCTCCTGGCTCAACTAGAGCTTTCTGAGCCCGGGTCCTAGAGTTGCTCATTTCTCTAAGGCTTTATTAAAATATTAAATAAAATATTAAAATATTAAATATCTCTCATTTCTCTGAACTTTATTAAAATATTACTTTTTTATGGCTAGGCACGGTGGCTCACGCCTGTAATTATTATTTTTTTTAAGCAGGGTCTCATACTTTTGCTCAACCTGGAGTGCAGTGACACAATCATGGCTCACTGCACCCTTGACCTCCTGGGTGCTAGTGAAGCTTCCCGCTCAGCCTCTCAGGCAGCTGGGACTACAGATGCAAGCCACCACGCCAGACTCATTTTTTTATTTTTATTTTTTTGTAGAGAAAGTGTCCCACTG
>NW_012101252.1:8286-22980 GCF_000951045.1 Mandrillus leucophaeus
CCCCGAGTCCCTCCCCTCCGGCTTTGCGGACCCTCTCCGTTTCCCGACTGCCGCCTCCGCCTTGCATCCTTTCTGGCCGCTCGGGAGTGTCCCACGCGTCTGACTGTGGGGACCTGCTGCGGCCCCCCCACCTGGGGTCTTCTGGCGTCCGATCTCCACCCCTCCTGCTCCCTCTGCTCCGGGGAACTTGCCTTCCCAGTTCTCCTGCCCAGAGGTCTCCCCACCTTAAGTCCTGGGAGGCATCGAGGCTTTACCCTCGCAGTGCGGTCCGCCCCCGCTTCATTTCACCTGCTCTTGGCCTTGCAGTGTAAGTTATCTTACATATCTCTGTTCGTGTTTGTTTCTCTTACTCAACTAGATAGAAATCTCCGGAGGTCAGTGATTTGCATAGGGATCCCCCCCCCCCCCCGCTCCCTCCCCTTGCTTAAATCTCAAATGTAGACTGGTTCACGTAGAAAAGGCTTCGTAAATGAGCGAATAGTAAATTTCCGATGTGTCAGGGTGAGTGGAGGAAAGGAATGAGGTGCTGTGGTCACTGTAAACATTTAGGGGAACACGGTTATTTCAAAATAATACTGACTCATGGTCTCAGCCTTTAAATTTTTAGTGCTTAGGAAAGGGTGGAACCACCACCGACGGAGGAGGGCTGACAGCTGAGGGGAGGAATATTCCAAGGTCTTCTGTGGCCTTTGATAGAACCAGTACCAATGCAGGAAGTGACTTGTCCGAAGTCACATGAGGAATTAGGATCCGAGCTGGCACTGTTAACTGCGTTTAGTATGGCCCTCAATATTTGTTGAATGAAAACATGTATGCGCAGACACAGCTGTGCGTCTGTGCCCATGCAGTGGGTGTGTCTGCCTAAGGACCTGTGGGTGTGTGGGAATACTGCTGTGACCGGTTCAGTTGTGCTCAAGAGTGTTCACTAGGTTCAGAAAGTTCCTAACCGTGGGCTGGTTGGCTGGATATTGATAAGACTGGAGCTTGTCTGGGCTTCCTTTGCGCCTGGTGTTTACTCTCAGTGGTGGTGATCTCTTTACTCGACTCTTCCCCATTTGTACTGATCTCCCTGAGGACAAGAATCAAACTGTGTTGTAGGGTTTCCCTAATAAACAGCATAGTGTTTGGCACTTTGTAGGTGGTCAGTAAATGCTTATTGAAGAAGGCTACAGAAAAGAACTCAGAACCTGACAGCAGTTCTTTGCTAGCATTATATTTTAAAGGCTTTGGGACATTCTGTAAGTAAATTTCCTGATATGCTCAAGGACTGAGTTGATTAAATGTGTACAGCAGTGGTATAGAAAGGACAGATACTCTTGTGTTAGTCCTTGGGAAGGTGGAGGCTTTTCTCAGCTCTTTCTGAAAGCTTTGCTTATGCTTTTCAGCTTGCATTAATATTTTTCTTTCTCCTTTTCTCTGCCTGTCTTCTTACTGTTTGTCTAAAGAAATTGAAGATACCTTATTAATAACACTAACTACCAAAAACTGCAAAACACACTGTTAAAAATGCCCCCAAAGTCGGGGCTCATTGACCCCGTTGTTTTTGCTTCCACAGTGGATCATGGAAACAGAAAGTTGGACTTTCTTGCCTCTTTGCTTTCTTGGCCTGTCTGCCCTTTGATGGTGCTGGAATTAGGCTTGTTGTCAAGAAGTGGTTCCCAACTGGAAAGGGCCAGTGTCACATGGGGACTGACCTCTACCTGGTGATGGGCCGCGTAGCCTTCCTTCCCTTCTGTTTCGGAATGTACCTGTGACATCTCTTTGACTATCCATTGTTGTCCTCGAAGAACAGAGATGAGTTTTCTTCCTTTTTCTTAAGGAAGCCACTTTTATAGCTAAAGAAAGCTAGAGAACTGGGATATCATGAGGAGTTGTAGACAGTTAAACCTGAACTCCAGCTTTTCGAACAAAATAGTAATGTTATTGTAGCAGTTCTCACTTTATTTTTCGAGACGGAGTTTCACTCTTATTGCTTAGGCTGGAGTACAATGGCGCAATCTTGGCTCACTGCAACCTCTGCCTCCTGGGTTCAAGGGAGTCCTGCCCCCTCAAGTAGCTGGGATTACAGGCGTACGCCACCATCCTTGGCTGATTTTTTTGTATTTTTAGTAGAGATGGGGTTTCACTATGTTGGTCAACCTGGTCTCGAACTCCTGACCTCAGGTGATCCACCTGCCTCGGCCTCCCAAAGTGTTGGAATTATAGTCGTGAGCCACCGCGCCTGGCCAGTTCTCACTTCTGGACAATCTACTACAGGGCTGTTTGGACATATCTCCTTCAATTGTCACAATAACCCCACGAAGTAATTGGTTGTGCCTTGTCATACAGGTAAGAAAACTGAGGCTTAGGGAGGTTTAGAATCTTGATCAAGGTCATACTAGTGAGTAGAAGGCAAAGTAGGCTTCAGGCTTAGAACTGTCAGATTCCAAAGGTGGTATTTTTTGTCCATCTGTTGTCTGTTTCGATTCAATGCTTTCAAGGAGATACAAATTCAAATTTAAAATAATGTAAATTGTTGAATATGGCTTATATTTTAAAGCTTTGTATAGGTTTTATTGGCGTAAAAACAATGTTCTTTTGCAGCTAGTTTGCTGGTATTTTATTCTCTAGAGACCAACAGCTAGGGCTTAGTGTTTCTCTGATGAGTTTTAGTTTATGCATTCCGTTTGGCTCCAGTATATAAATAGTGAAATGTTGAAATACGTAATGGAGTGGTGTGAAATGCAGCATGCTAAGGCCAACAAACAGAAGTCTACTGAGCCATTTGAGAAGCAGCTTGATGTCGTCGTTTCTTCTGGAACAGGGCTGTCCAGTCTTTCGGCTTTCTTGGGCCACATTGGAAGAAGGCCACACATAAAACACACTAACACTAATGATAGCTGATGCACTAAAAAATAAAATTGCAAAAAAATCTCATAACATTTTAAGAAAGTTTACAAATCTGTATTGGGCTGCATTCACAGCTGTCCTGGGCTGGGGCCACGAGTCGGACGAGCTTGTTCTAGAATGTTTTAGGCAAATTTTGGTCGGGGGAAAATAAGTAAGAGTAATAATAGTAGTAAATAGTAATAATTGCTGTCAAAGCAGCTACCATTTATCGAGTTCTAGTAACTGAGGCATCATACCAAATACTTATGTATCATTTTACCCAATTTTCCAAACATCCTGTCGAGTAGGTGGTGGGAATTCTCATTTTATAGATCAGAAAACTAGACTTGGAAAAGTAACTTGCCCAATTGAGTCAGGATTTGAACATGGGTCTTTTAACTCTAAAGCTTATACACAAACACTAGGTTCCGTGAATTTTCAAAAGCATATGATGGGCTGGCTGCAGTGGCTCACACCTGTAATCCCAGAACTTTGGGAGGCTGAGATGGAAGACCTTGCGCCCAGGAGTTCGAGACCAGCTTGGACAACATAGTGAAACCTCGCCTCTACAAAAACAAAACAAAATGTGACCAAAATCATGCTTTATGATTTTTGTTTCTAAAGATACTCTCTAAATTTCTCTCCCCAGTTTAAAGACGAAAGCAGGACACTGTTGGAAGCTTCAAGTAGGTAGATGAATTTAGGTTGGTTTTTTGTTTTGGTATAGTTGAAGATAATTCAGGTTATTGCTGACATGTTTACATTTATCAAAATAATACAGGTACATAGATTGAAAGACCAAATAAGCCAGGCGTGGTGGCTCACGCCTGTAATCCCAGCACTTTGGGAGGCTGAGGCGGGTGGATCGCCTGAGGTCAGTAGTTTGAAACCAGCCTGGCTAACGCGGTGAAACCCCGTCTCTACTAAACATACAAAAACATTAGCCGGGGTGGTGGCGGGCGCCTGTAGTCCCAGCTACGCGGGAGGCTGAGGCAGGAGAATGGCGTGAACTCGGGAGAAGGAGCTTGCAGTGAGCCGAGATCGCCCCACTGCACTCCAGCCTGGGTGACAGAGCGAGACTCCGTCTCAAAAAAAAAAAAAAAAAAAGTATTTTATTTTTGTGGATATGGTAAAATTGCTATTGATTTATATGTAACCTTTTGACTTCTGATCATAGAAGACTTTTGCTGCCTTGTAAAACTCTTCAATTCACCAATGAGTGAAAAACTTGTGGAGAATTTGTCAGTGACTTTTTTTCCCCCTGTAGTACTCGGTCCTTCTCCAGTCTGGACTGACTGTTTTTTTTTTCTCTTTCCCTAGTCCTTCTGCACAGCTGCCTTTCTGGGAATTTCCTCCCCTGCCAGCTGAAGACAGAGTCCTACTCTGTCACCCAGGCTGGAGTGCAGTGACATGATGATTCATGGCTCACTGTGCTTCAACCTCCTGGGCTCGAGCGATCTTCCCACCTCAGTCTCCTGTGTAGGTGGGACTGCAGGCGTGCACCACTATGCCCAGCTAACTTCTTATTTTTTTGTTGAGATAGTGTCTCACTGTGTTGCTGGGTTGGTCTCAAACTTCTGGGCTGAAGCGATTCTCCCACCTTCGCCTCCCAAAGTGTTGGGATTACAGACAAGAGCCACCATGCCTGGCCTTGATCAATAATTTGACTGGGTATGGAATTCTGACTTGGAAATAACTATTTTCCCTTAACAGTTTGAAGGTATTGCTCTAGACGTCCTGTACCTTGCCGGTTGTTGATTCTTTATATATGCTTTTTTCTTTGGGAAGTTTTTAGGTTCTCTTCTTTGTCCCTGATATTGCGAAATTTCAGTCATCCTACTTACGGAGGATCTTTTAAAATTCATCATGCTGTACACTCATTGGAACTTTTGAATCTAGAAATGTGTTATCCTGTTGCGGGAAATGGCTTTATGATATGATTTCTCTGCTCTTTCCTCTGTGGTTCATTTAGCAAATTCTCCTATAAGCAGAACTTTTTTTTGAGATGGAGTCTCGCTGTGATGCCCAGGCTGGAGTGCAGTGGTGCGATCTCAGTTCACTGCAACCTCCGTCTCTTGGGTTGAAGTGATTCTCCTGCCTCAGCCTCCCGAGTAGCTGGAACTACAGGTGTGTGCCACCATGCCTGGCTAATTTTTGTATTTTTAGTAGAGACAGGGTTTCACCATATTGGCTGGGCTTGTCTTGAACTCCTGACCCCAAGTGATCTACCCGCCTCGGCCTCCCAAAGTGCTGTAATTAACAGGTGTGAGCCACTGTGCCCAGCCAGCAGAATATTTTATATTCCAGGCCCATCCTGTACTTTTTTTCCATCTCTTGGTCTTTTTTTTTCACTCTTCGTTTCAGAGAGATTTCTTTCATCTTGATCTTTTCAACTCTTGTATTGAATTTTTAATTTTGGTTATTATTTTTAATTGAGAGCTCTGAATATTTCTTTTTTTTTCTTGTTTTTTTTTTTTTTTTTTTTAAATGGAGTCTCACTCTGTTGCCTGGGCTGGAGTACAGTGGCACGATTGCAGCTCACTGCAACCTCTGCCTCCCTGGTTCTAGCGATTCTTCTGCCTCAGCCTCCTGAGTAGCTAGGACTACAGGAGCCTGCCACCATGCCCGGCTAATTTTTGTGTTTTTAGTAGAGACGGAGTTTCACCATGTTGGCCAGACTGGTCTCAAACTCCTGACCTCAAGTCATCCACCTGCCTTGGCCTCCTAAAGTGTTGGCATTACAGGCATGAACCACTGTGGCTGGCTGTAAAGTAATATTTTTGAAGTTTTCTTTTGTACTGAGCATTGTTTGTGATTCTTGTGAGGTTTTTTCCTTTAAAATTTTATTTTAATCTCTATCTTTTTCTTTTTTTTTTGAGACGGAGTCTCGCTCTGTCGCCCAGGCTGGAGTGCAGTGGCCAATCTCAGCTCACTGCAAACTCCGCCTCCGGGGTTTATCCCATTCTCCTGCCTCAGCCTCCCAAGTAGCTGGGACTACAGGCGCCTGCCACCTCGCCCGGCTGGTTTTTTGTATTTTTTTAGTAGAGACGGGGTTTCACCGTGTTAGCCAGGATGGTCTCGATCTCCTGACCTCATGATCTGCCCGTCTCGGCCTCCCAAAGTGCCGGGATTACAGGCTTGAGCCACTGCACCCGGCCTTTAATCTGTATCTTTTGTGGTCTAGATTTTTCTCCAATGTCTGATTGTGATACTATGAAATGTTTATTTGGTCTTTGACTTCATTTCCTGCCTTACAACTCCTATTTAATACAATCCTTAAACTCTCCAAAATGATGTCTTTTTGTATGCTAGTGATTGACTGATGGACTGCAGACTCCCTTCAGGATTGGGGGCTGGTCATCTGAAACACCCATGCAGCATTCGAGGGCTGGAACTTTCATGTCTGCCCCCCAGCCTTCGAGGAAGGAGAGAAGGGTTCAAGGTGATGTTGACCACCAGTGGCCGTTGGTGTAATCAGTCATGCTAACGTGATGTAGCCTCCATAAAAACCCAAAAGGATTGGGTTCGGAGAGCTTCCGGAATAGCCGAACACCTGGCAGTTCCTGGAGGGAGGGTGGTGTGCCTGGAGAGGCCGGGACACTAACACCTTGCCCTACGCATCTCTTCGTCTGTGTCCTTGTCATACCCTTTGTAATAAACTGGTAAATGTAAGTCATTGTTTACCTGAATTTTGTGAGCTGCTCTAGCAAATTAAACACAGGGAGGTTTGGGAAGTCTAATAGACCTAAAGAAAGAACTAAAGCAAAAATTACTATAAATAGAGAGTTTATTTAGGCCAGATTTGAGGACAGCATCCTGGGAAGCATAGATTCAAGTTGCCCTGAATATATGCTTCAAGTAGCAACAGTTACAAGTGGGATTTTAAAGGGCAAAAATGGGATTTTAAAGGGCAAAAATGGGGAGAGTTTCTAAGTTGAACATAAACTATTGGTTGGCTGTATATTGTTCTTTGTATCACACATTCCAGGAACATGAAGAAAATGGTTGAGGGTCACATTGTGTAACTTGTAGTAACTGTCTTGGTAATTTGTCAGCTTGTCTGGAAACTACAGGAAAGGGAAGATAGAAAAAATGCCAAGTCCCTTTACATGGTTAACCCTGAGCATGGTTGGGGCTGTGGTAACTAAAGACCCGTTTTCTACACTTTGCCGGCTGTATGTTCTTCAGATTGCTTTGAGCTGCTTTTCTTTCTCACTGACTTGAAGCTAGTTGATCACATGTTCCACAGGCCCTGGCTTGCAGCTGGTGTCTGAAGGGTGGGCAGTCTTGTGGGACTGAGCCCTCACCTGTGGGATCTGATGCTATCTCCAGGTAGAGAGTGTGCCAGTTGAATTGCAGAATATCTAGTTGGTGTTCGCTGCGAATTTTTTTTTTTTTTTTTTTTTGAGACTGGGTCTCATTCTTGCCCAGGCTGGAATGTAGTGGTGTGATCATGGCTCACTGCAACCTCCCCATTCCAGGCTCTAGTGGTCCTCTTACCTCAGCCCCAAAGTAGCTGGGACTACAGGTGTCCGCCACCATGCCCCGCTAATTTTGGTATGGTTGGGGTTTCACCATGTTGCCCAGGCTGGTCTCAAACTCCTGAGCTCAAGTGGTCCCCCCACCTTCGCCTCCTAAAGTGTTGGGATTATAGACACGCGACACTGCGCATGGGCTTGCTGCATAATTGATTTCTTGCTTGGTATGTGGGGAGAAACCCTGACGCATTTTGTCACAGAAGTCTTCTATGTTGATTGTTGTGATGTGAGAGCAGAGGAAAAATAGTATCTTTTTCCACTCAGACTGATGATGCTTGCTCTGTATTCCTACTTCAGAGAGGTACTGAAAAGCTGATTGGAAGTCTGTGTGTTTCCTTCAAGTCTATCTCTTGGTGAGCTTCCCTGGAGGGGGTTAGGCAAAGATTGGCTTTTTCATTACAGAACACCCAGTTGTCAGTATCAGTGAACCTTTCCTCTTGGGACTGTGCCTTTGCTCAGAGCTAGAGTCTGGGAAGTAAGGAAGAAGATAGAGAATTTGACTTGCACGAACTATATTCTCCTTCTAAGTGTGGCCTGTCACTTTGAGCTGTGTGTGGTGTGGCCACGCCCAGTCTCCAGAGACATCATCTTCAGGATCAGGGAGGGTCCCTGTCTACATGGGTGGGTGCCAGGTGACCCCTTTGAAGACTTTCCATTAATTCTCCTGATTTCTCCCCCACCTTTAGAATTCTTACCTCCAATTTCTGAATCTATTTTTATGTGGCAGGAGTTGGCTTGCTGTGTTTTGGCTTCTGTTAGCACATGACAGAGGAGAAGTGGCCATATTTTATGTTAGTTGCCACTTGTCTGTTTGTCTTAGAACCTTCAAAATGTTGTATCTCATCTGCTTTTGTCTGCTGCTGTTCTCTTTGTGGATTTATGCCTTGTTTTCTCCTTAACTCTCATTTTAGTTACATTTCAGGAGGGAGTGGAGCTAGCTATCTGTCCTTCTTATAAATTCGTCATTAACACTGGAAATAGAGCAATCACCTGCATGTCGAGCTTCACATTACTGGTATTTCTTTTTTTTTTTTTGAGACAGAGTTTTGCTCTTTCGTCCAAGCTGGAGTGAAGTGGTGCGATCTCGGCTCACTGCAACCTCCTCCTCCTGGATTCAAGCGATTCTCCTGCCTCAGCCTCCCAAGTAGCTGGGATTACAGGCACCCGCCACAACACCCAGCTAATTTTTGTATTTTTAGTAGAGACAGTGTTTCACCACGTTGGCCAAGCTGGTCTCGAACTCCTGACCTGGGGTGATCTGCCCACCTCAGCCTCCCAAACGCTGGGATTACAGGCGTGAGCCACCGCCCAGCTTGGTGTTTCTTTTGTCTTGGATCCATGTTTCAGTGCCACTCTTGTGTCTTCTCCCTTTTAAAATAACTCCCCTGTGAATTGTAGTGTTGAGTGACAAGAAACGTTAATTCTCTAGAAATACATAGGGAGAGAGAAGAACAGAAAGCTGCATGTTTAAAGTCTGCCTTTTTTGTTTTTCCCTTTGAGGCTTGGGTCCTAGGTAACCTCCAGGCAGGGCAGGCCAGCCAGATCAGGACCAGGAATTGGTCTAGGGTGATGGAGAGGTGGAAGGGAGGGGATGTCTGTGCAGTAGTGATACATAAGTCTCTGGGAGGCTGAAGGCATGTTGGTCAAGTGACAGTGTCCAAGTGATGATACTGTCTGATCCAGGTGAAGGTACCACAGGTACCTTAGGAGGTGTCCAGTGTCGCAGAACTTTTATTATATATCCGCTTATTTTCTTCCGACTTCTGGAGATTGGTGTGTAAGTGCTTGCTCAGCTGTGTAAGTCACTAAAACCAGTGTATTCCCAAAACCAACGTATTCCTTACTGTGTGAATCCATGGTTGGTTTCCCCAGGGCCATTTCTCTCCAGCAGCTTGAGTTTAGGCTGGCTCAAAGCCTACACCTGCAGTCTCCCCTGCTATCCAGGTTTCAGTACACATGAGCTCTCAACTCAGAAGTCTAGTCTTTTTGTCTTAAAAGGGAAATCCCAACATTTAGATAGTAAATGCAACAAATGACCCCTGTATTAACGTAACCATTTGCATTATCCAATGAGAGGCTATTACACAATTATCAAAGTGTTTCAAGTGTTTCAACCTTTTTTTTTTTTTTTAAAATCAAACCCGCTGTCCTCAACTGTGTGAAATTGAACTCATATTGGAAGGTGTATTAGTCTGTTCTTAAGCTGCTAATGAAGACATACTAATGAAGACATGCTAATGAAGACTGGGTAATTTATAAAGGAAAGAGGTTTAATTGACTCACAGTTCCACATGGCTGGGGAGGCCTCACTCTCATTGTGGAAGACAAATGAGGAGCAAAGTTATGTCTTACATGGCAGTAGGCGAGAGAGCTTGTGCAAGGGAACTCCCATTTATTAAACCATCTGATCTTGTGAGACTTACTACCATGAGACCAGTATGGGGGAAAAACTGCCCCCAAGATTCGGTTACTGTCCCTTGGCCCCGCCCTTGACACATAGGGATTTTTGCAATTCAAGGTGAGATTTGGGTGGAGACACAGCCAAACCATATCATTCTGCCCAGGTCCCTGCCAAATCTCGTGTCCTAACATTTCAAAACCAATCATGCCTTCCCAACAGTCCCCCAAAGTCTTAACTCATTTTAGCATTAACTCAGAAGTCCACAGTCCAAAGTCTCATCTGAGATAAAGCAGGTCTTTTCCGCCTATGAGCCTGTAAAATCAAAAGCAAGTTAGTTACTCCCTAGATACTGTGGGGGTACAGCCATTGGGTAAATACACCTGTTCCAAATGGGAGAAATTCGCCAGAATGAAGGGACTGCAGGCCCCATGCAAGTCCGAAATCCAATGGGGCAGTCAAACCTTTTTTTTTTTTTTTTTTTTTTTGAGACAGAGTTTCACTCTTGTTGCCCAGGCTGGAGTGCAATGACCTGGTCTTGGCTCACTGCAACCTCCACCTCCCGGGTTCAAGCGATTCTTCTGCCTCAGACTCCTGAGTAGCTGGGATTACAGGTGCCCACCACCATGCCCAGCTAATTTTTATATTTAGTAGAGACGAGGTTTCACCATGTCAGTCAGGCTGGTCTCAAACTCCTGACCTGAGGCAATCTGCCTGCCTCGGCCTCCCAAAGTGCGGAGATTACAGGTGTGAGCCACTGAGCCTAGCCAGGGCAGTCAAATCTTGAAGCTCCAGAATGATCTCCCTTGACTCCATGTCTCACATCCAGGTCATGCTGATGTAAGAGGTGGGCTCCCATGACCTTGGGCAGCTCCACCCATGTAGCTTTGCAGGTACAGACCCCCTTTTGGCAGCTTTCACTGGCTGGCATTGAGTGTCTGCAGCTTTCCAGGTGCAGAGTGCAAGTTGTCGGTGGATGTACCATTCTGGGGTCTGGAGGACAGTGGTCCTCTCCTCACAGCTCCAGTAAATAGTGCCCCAGTGGAGACTCTGTGTGGGGGCTCCAACCCCATATTTCCCTTCTACACTGCCCTAGTAGAGGTTCTCCATGAGGGCCCCACTCCTGCAGCAAACTTCTGCCTGGACCTCCAGGCATTTCCATACAACTTCTGAAATCTAGATGGGGGTTCCCAAATCTCAATTCTTGACTTCTGTGCACCTGCAGGATCAACACCACATGAAAGCTGCCAAGGCTTGGGGCTTGCACCCTCTGAAACCACAGCCTGAGCTGTACCTTGGCCCCTTTTAGCCACTGCAGTAGCAGCTGGGACAGGGCACTAAGTCCCGAGGCTGCACGCAGCAGGGGGGCCCTGGGCCTGACCTGCAAAACCATTTTTTCCTTTTAGACCTCCGGACCTGTGATGGCAGTGGCTGCTGCAAAGGTTTCTGACATGCCCTGGAGACTTTTTTTTTTTTTTTTCTGTTTGAGACAGAGTCTCGCTCTGTCCCCTAGGCTGGAGTGCGGTGGCGCAATCTTGGCTCACTGCAAGCTCCGCCTCCCGAGTTCATGCCATTCTCCTGCCTCAGCCTCCTGAGTAGCTGGGACTACAGGTGCCCGCCACTTTTTTGTATTTTTAGTAGAGATGGGGTTTCACCGTGTTAGCGAGGATGGTCTCCTGACCTCGTGATCCGCCCGGCTGGGCCTCTGAAAGTATTGGGATTACAGGCATGACCTACCAGTGAGCCACCGTCCAGCCCTGCCCTGGAGACATTTTGCCTGTTGTCTTGGTGGTTAACATTGGGCTTCTTATTACTTATGCAAATTTCTCCAGCAGGCTTGAATTTCTCCCCAGAAAATGGGTTTTTCTTTTCTATTGCATCATCAGTCGGCAAATTTTCCAAACTTTTATGCTCTGCTTCCTCTTGAATGCTTTGCTGCTTAGAAATTTATTTTGCTAGATACCCTAAATCATCTCTCTCAAGTTCAAACTTCCACAGGTCTCTAGGACAGGGACAAAATACCACCAGTCTCTTTACATAGCAATGGTGATCTTTACTCCAGTTCCCATCTAGTTCCTCATCTCCATCTGAGCCCACTGCAGCCTGGACCTTATTGTCCATATCACTGTCAGCATTTTGGTCAGGGCCACTCAGCAAGTCTTTAGGAAGTTCCAGACTTTCCCACATCTTCCTGTCTTCTCAGCCCTCCAAACTGTTCCAACCTCTGCCTTTTACCCAGTTTCAAAGTTGCTTCCACATTTTTAGTTATCTTTACAGTAGCATTCTGCTGTACTGGTACCAATTTACTGTATTAGTCTGTTCTCATGCTGCTAATAAAGATATACCCAAGACTGGGTGATTATAAAAGAAGGAGGTGGCCGGGCGCAGTGACTCATGCCTGTAATCCCAGCACTTTGGGAGGCCAAGGTGAGCAGATCACGAGGTCAGGAGATTGAGACCATCCTGGCTAACATGGTGAAACCCCGTCTCCACTAAAAAAAATACAAAAAAATTAGTGGGGCGTGGTGGTGGGCACCTGTAGTCCGTGCTACTCGGGAGACTGAGACAGGAGAATGGTGTGAACCCGGGAGGTGGAGGTTGCAGTGAGCCGAGATTGCGCCACTGCACTCTGGCCTGGGAGACAGAGCGAGACTCCATCTCAAAAAAAAAAAAAACAGGAAGGAAGTTTAGTTGACTCACAGTTCACATGGCTGGGGGGGCCTCACAATCATGGTGGAAGGCAAATGAGGAACAAAGTCATGTCTTACATAGTGGCAGGCAAGAGAACTTGTGTGGGGAACTCCCATTTATAACACTGTCAGATCTTGTGAGACTTGTTCACTACCATGAGAACAGTATGAGGGGAACTGCCCCCATGATTCAGTTATCTCCATCTGGCCTCACTGTTGACATGTGGGGATTATTACAATTCAGGGTGAGATTTGGGTGGGAATACAGCCAAACCATTATCAGAAGGTATGTCTTTTTTTTGAGATGGAGTCTCACTCTTTTGCCAGGCTAGAGTGCAGTGGTGCGATCTTGACTCACTGCAACCTCTGCTTCCCAGGTTCAAGCGATTCTTCTGCCTCAGCCTCCCAAAGTGCTGGGATTACAGGCGTGAGCTACCGCGCCCGAGCAGAAGGTGTATCTTTTCTCTAACACATTCTACTGTAATATATCTCATTTTAGTCATCTTATACCCAAGGTGCCTTTCAGCCTTGCTTGTAATGAACTGTAATTTTTACTTTGAATTTTATACTTGTGTCACAATTTAGCCATTAGATGCTCATTCTTCACCTGAGTGGCTTCTTGACGCTTTCTGAAGGCACTCTTGAAAGCATCTGTGCTTTTTGGTAATAAGATATCCTGCCCCTAAACTGTAACTAGCTCATTTTCAAAGACTACTGGCTCCTTTTAGAGGAGACTAGTGTTAGAGATAAAAATCTGGGCTCTGGGAGGTACATGCGATTGTTCCACAGAATGAGGAGAGAGAGACAGGATGACATGAGATAAGAAGCTACTTGAGTCAGCAGAGGAATTACTCTTTTAAAAAGTCAAGAGTTTCTGTTGCTGATTCCAGTTTAAGTTCTTTTCTGTCTCATAATCTGATTTCCCCTTTCTCTAATAGTTTTGAGTTATTTTATGTAGGCACACGAAAGATATGTTTATAATGTCCTCTAGATGTAGACATTTCCATTTCTTTTTTCTTTTTGAATCTTACTCAAGTGGCCTGAATTGATTTCCAAGTCTACCGTTCAGTTTCTCCTTGTTGCCGTCCCTTGAGACTCAGCTGCCTGAAAAGGAAGAGAAACCCAGGTTTACCTCAAGGAAACACCAAAGAAAACATATGCACAACATTCTTGTATTAGTCTATTCTCACACTCCTTTAAAGAACTACCTGAGACCTGTCTCTTATACACATCTACTCCTTTAAAGAACTACCTGAGACTGGGTAATTTATGAAGAAAAGAGGTTTAATTGACTCAGAGTTCTGCAGACTGTACAGGAGGCATGGCTGTGGAGTCTTCAGAAAGCTTAAAATCTTGGCAGAAGGCGAAGGGGAAGCAGGTGTGTTTTCATGTGACAGTAGGAGAGTATGAACACACTTATAAATAACTAGATCTCCTGAGAAATCTATCACAAGACTAGCAACAGGGATAGCTGCCCCCATGATCCAGTCACCTCCCACCAGGCCCCTCTGCGAACACTGGGGATTACAATTCAACATGAGATTTTGGGTGGGGACACAGAGCCAAACCATATAATCTGGCAAATCAGATGTTGACCCACACAATTACTACCACATACTCAGAGATACCAGGAAATCTCTGGATCCTTAAGGTTTTACTTAAAACTCTCTTTTAACTCTTTATCGGCTGGGCGCAGTGGCTCACGCTTGTAATCCCAGCACTTCAGGAGGCCAAGGTGGGCAGATCACCTGAGGTTAGGAGTTCGAGACCAGCCTGGTCAACATGGCGAAACCCGGTCTCTACTAAAAATACAAAAATTAGCTGGGTGTGGTGGTGCGTGCTTGTAATCCCAGCTACTTGGGAAACTGAGGCAGGAGAATTGCTTGAACCCAGGAGGCGGAGGTTGTAGTGAGCCGAGATCATGCCACTGCACTCCAGCCTGGATGACTGAGTGAGACTCTGTCTCAAAAACAAAAACAAAAAAACCTCTTTATCCTCATGGGTGCCAATGGTGGTAGTGCTAATCTTACGGCATGTAGGATTGTTGGGCTCAGATTCTTAAAGGCCTTTGAATAAATGAAACCATTCTTAATCTCAGTGTTAAACTAGTCTGACATTGTAACCGTTGAGAATGATAGGAGACTGGGTGCAGTGGCTCACGCTTATAATCCCAGCACTTTGAGAGGTCAGAGCAGGCGGA
>NW_012101252.1:27261-29349 GCF_000951045.1 Mandrillus leucophaeus
TAGGCTGTAAGTTGCAGGAAACCAAATTCAAACATCTTAAGTGATAAACCCATCATTCTGCTTAGTGGAAAGTCTTGGGTAAGGTGGGTTTTGGGGGTTGGTGAAGTCAGTGGCTCAGCAGCGTGAGCTCTGCTGTCTCTGGGTCGGCTGCCCCACCTGGTTCCTCATGGTCAGAAGGTGGCTGCCCGCACAGTGAGCAGTGGTGTGCTTCCCTGTTCACGTCATCTGGGAGACAGGGAGACCGGCTTTTGTTTGCTGGGGATTGTATGTTTGAGAACCTAAATGCAGTAGAGAAAGGGGAAAAATGAAAAACATTTCCTTTCTTGGTAAGGACAGAAAGGATGAATTGAAGAAAACTGCAAAGAGAGCGAGAAGCCTCAGTGTGCATGATTTTGGAGATGCTGAGGTATGGGGTTACTGAGGCTTGTGGAGCTCTTGTTAAAGGTTTGGAGGAAGATGAGAATTCAGCCATGCTTAGATATGGGGAAGGAGCCACATGAGAGACATTTGTTCTTCTGAGGTGCCCATTTGGGCTTTTGCTCACCTTACAAACCTTAGCGCCTTAAAGAAATACCTAAAAAAGCCAAAGCAGAAAACAAAAATGGCCCATAGTCTCAGCTTCCAGATAATAACTAATGATTTCAAACAATGAAATGGGCTGGGTGTGGTGGCTCATGCCTGTAATCCCAGCGCTTTGGGAGGCCGAGGGAGGTGGATCACCTGAGGTCAGGAGTTTGAGACCAGCCTGACCAATATGCTGAAACCTCGTCTTTATTAAAAATATAAAAATTAGCTGAGCTTGTTGGCATGCGCCTGTAGTCCCAGCTACTCAGGGATGCTGAGACAGGAAAATTGCTTGAACTTGGGAGGGCGGAGGTTGCAGTGAGCTGAGATTGCACCACTGCGTTCCAGCCTGGGCATCGCAGCAAAACTCCATCTCAAAAAAAAAAAAAAAAACAAACATGCAAATTGTTAACTAATTTAAACAGTACAGGAAGGGGTAATGGGACCAGTCACCGTCTTTGTTGTGTGACACACACAGAATCGCCGCATTGTGTTTCCAGAGACACATCCTTCACAGGTTTCAGGATTCCTCCCAGGAGGCGGCCTGCAGCACATGCCGCTCCGCCTTGCCTGCCTGGTGATCTGTCCTGTGTGGAGGTGCCCGCTCCGCAGTCCTCTGTCGTGGGGCATGTTGGCGTGCTTCTGCAGTATATGTGATGTTGCAGCAAGTGGTTTTATATATATATGTATGTACGTGTTGGTGAACTTCTGCACATAGTGAGGCAAATTCCTAGTCATGGTGAGACTGCTGGGTCGAAGTATGTGGACTATTAAAGTTTCGACAGGTTTTGTCAAATTTCCCTCCGGAAAGGTTGCAGCAGTTTTCTTTCTGTCATCGCGCTTTCTCCTTGCTGGTGTCTTGGAGGTTTTCATTTCTGCCCACCTGATAGGTACAGTAGTTAACTGTGCAGCTGGAGTTGTATCTGTTGAATTGAGTGGGAAATTCAGTGTCTTTTTACGGGTTTGTTGGTCCTTTGTGTTCCTTTCCTGTGAACTGCTAAATGATTGCCTTTTCTGTATGATGTGTGTGAACTTTGTAAGTGAAGGAAATAAGCTCCTTGCTGCCATATGGTTATGAATATTTCTTCTTCTGTTTTTTTTTTTTGAGACAGTCTCACTCTGTCGCCCAAGCTGGAGTGTAGTGGTGTCTCGGCTCACCGCAACCTCCACCTCCCGGATTCAAGTGATTCTCCTGCCTCAGCCTCCCGAGTAGCAAGATTATAGGTGCCCACCACCAAGCCTGGCAATTTTTTTTTTTTTTTGAGACGGAGTCACCCAGGCTGGAGCGCAGTGGCAGCGTGATCTCGGCTCACTGCAACCTCCGCCTCCCGGGTTCAAGCAATTCTCCTACCTCAGCCTCCTGAGTAGCTGGGATTACAGGCACATACCATCACACCCAGCTAATTTTTGTATTTTTAGTAGAGACGGGGTTTCAGCATGTTGGTCAGGCTGGTCTCAAACTCCTGACCTCCTGATCTGCCCGCCTCAGCCTCCCAAAGTGCTAGGATTACAGGCATGAGCCAC
>NW_012101252.1:31724-32910 GCF_000951045.1 Mandrillus leucophaeus
GCCATGGTGGCTCACACCTGTAATCCCAGCACTTTGAGAGGCTGAGGCGGGTGGATTGCCTGGCCAACATGGCGAAATCCTGTCTCTACTTAAAATACAAAAATTAGCTGGGTGTGATGGCACACGCCTGAAATTCTAGTTACTCGGGAGGCTGAGGCAGGAGAATCGCTTGAGCCTGGGAGGTGGAGGCTGCAGCGAGCCGAGATCATCGCACTCCAGCCTGGGTGACAGCGCAGACAAAGAAACAAACCAAAAAACCCATTAAAAATGTAAAGAAATTCACCACAGACATTGAGGAGACTCCTTTCTGTTACTTCACATTTTTATATTCACTGTGTCCCATAACCACCAGCGAAGTTGTATGGCTGCCGTTTCAGTCAGGTTTTGTGTTTGTTGTGACTAGGTAGTTATCAGTACGTTTTCTAGTAATTTTTAGCCTGTTCCCATGTATTTTTTTTTCGTATGATATATACTGAGAATTCACATTATGGATGCATGAAGCTGTAGTATGAATATAAATATCTAGGATTTGACGTGAATGCGTACGTACTTTGCCCTCTCTTTTTTTGTGTTCTGGGTTAATAACACCACTGCACAGATGTGATGCTGTCTACAGCATTCTTTCCTTTTTGTCTCACCTGTTTCTTCTGCTGTATTAAGCTACATGAGAGTAGCATTTTGGCCTTGTCACTGCTGTATCCTTAGCGTCTAAGACAAGACTGAACACACGTTAGGTGCTCTAAGAATATTTGTTTAATGAAAATATGATACTGGTAGTTCTCCACCTCAAACCCTTTTGGAAGTAAAATGATTGTTTTGGGATGTTTTAGGCTGTAAGTTGCAGGAAACCAAATTCAAACATCTTAAGTGATAAACCCATCATTCTGCTTAGTGGAAAGTCTTGGGTAAGGTGGGTTTTGGGGGTTGGTGAAGTCAGTGGCTCAGCAGCGTGAGCTCTGCTGTCTCTGGGTCGGCTGCCCCAGCTGGTTCCTCATGGTCAGAAGGTGGCTGCCCGCACAGTGAGCAGTGGTGTGCTTCCCTGTTCACATCATCTGGGAGACAGGGAGACTGGCTTTTGTTTGCTGGGGATTGTATGTTTGAGAACCTAAACGCAGTAGAGAAAGGGGAAAAATGAAAAACATTTCCTTTCTTGGTAAGGACAGAAAGGATGAATTGAAGAAAACTG
>NW_012101252.1:34545-35772 GCF_000951045.1 Mandrillus leucophaeus
GCCTTCTGCTGTGTCTGTGTCCAGAATTCTCTTTTCTTGTAAAGGACACCAATCATAATGGATTAAGGACCCACCTTCATTCACTGTGACCTTATCTTAATTTGATTCCGTATGCAAATATCCTGTTTCCAAATAAGGTCCCATTCCAGGGTACTGGGGATTAGGATTTATGCATATCTTTTTCATGAAGATGCAATTCAACCCATAATAGAGACCTTTGAGAAAGACGGTGAAATGGATTGGATCATCTTCCCTCAGGGGAAAACATTTCAATGGTGTGACCAAATAAAGAAGTTTGATCTCAAGCACAAACTACAAACAGCTAAAGAAAGAAAGAGATGATTCTACTGAGATGTTTTTTAATCCTACCTGAATCCTGGAAGCAGTAACTAGATAAGTTAATTAAATCTTGCAAATTTTCAGTATTACCCTGTAGTCTGGAGTGATGCTGATTAAGTGTAAGTTACTTTTTGAAAAAGCTAAGGAAAAAAGTTCTTGAGAATGTGATGTCCTTGGGGCCTCAGCAGAGGCTGGATGATTCTCCCAGGACTCATCATTGCAGGGCACTGAAAGGCACTGAAGCTCACAGGAGTTGGGTAATTTTCTGGCTGGTGAAGTGAGCACTAGCATGAGACATTCAAAGGAATATGCTCAGAAGAGAGTGTAGGACCCAGATTTTTCAGAAAAGACTTACTCATTCTCAGAAGAGATTTCCTTCTCCTCTAGCCCTCTGCCCTCATATTACAGAATGTTGATTGTGAGGGTAACACCTAGCCATCAAACTGTTGCTGGGCTGGACTGAGGTGGAACAGGGTGGAACTACCAGTTGATACCAGATTAGGTAGGAAGAGTGTCAAGGAGAAATAACTCATACTTTATGAGAGCAAACAAGTTTTAGATATCACTTCCCATGTTAAACATGAGCAGGATGTAAGGAAGTGGCTTGGCAACTATGCAGATATACCATGAAGGAAAAATAAGAAAAGGAAAATGCAAGCCTCAGGAAAAGCTCCTAGAGTGGAGGGAAATAAAACCCAAGGAACAGAAGCAGAGTCTTCAGGAATGCTTTCCTGGCCACCATATTTAAAATTACATCTCCCTGTCCCCATACACACTCACCAGCTACCAGCTGTTTCTCTTGTTCATCATCTGCTTTCATTAGAATATATGCTGTGTGAGGGCAGAGATTTACGTTTCTTTTCTCCTCTTTTGTGTCTGTCGCTGTCA
>NW_012101252.1:35822-37781 GCF_000951045.1 Mandrillus leucophaeus
CGAAGCTCCTCCTTGGTTGCTGAGTTGATAGGAACCAGGAAACAATGGCAGTCCCTGCTGCTTTCGCTCTCCTCACTAGCGTGCTTTATTTATTTTATTTTACTTTATTTATTTATTTATTTTTGAGACGGAGTTTCACTCTTGTGGAGTGCAATGGCGCGATCTCGTCTCACCACAGCCTCCGCCTCTTGGGTTCAAGCGATTCTCCTGCCTCAGCCTCCCGAGTAGCTGGGATCACAGGCGTGTGCCACCATACCCGGCTAATTTTGTATTTTTAGTAGAGAAGGGATTTCTCCATGATGGCCAGGCTGGTCTCAAACTCCCGACCTCAGGTGATCTGCCTGCCTCGGCTCCCAAACTGTTGGGATTACAAGCGTGAGCGACCGTGCCCAGCTACATGCTTTATTATTAATGATGGATCTGGAACTGCCTGGATCTAACAGCCCAGCCGAGATCTGGCACAGAGGTGCTGGCCTCTCTGCCTCTCTCCTCTGGGGATTGAGCAGTGACTCAGATTCTCAGATATTTTTGGTGTCTTTGTAATTATGTGGCTGAAGAGTTGATCTGAGGCAGAGTTTATCTAAAACCAAAACTTTTGTGTCTCCAAAAGGACTAGAGAAGAGACTCAGTTCTGTTTTTATGGGATTGAGATCCACTTTCCTAGGCTTATCTCCACAAACCTATCTTTCCTACACTGTCTGCTTATCTGTGAGGCTGTCACTCCAGGTGGGATTCATACTGTGTTTTAAAATGGGAAAAACCAGTCTTATTTATTAAAAAAAAGAGCAAGCAGGATATTCTGTTATACTAGAAAGAGTGAAGTTAAGGGAAAAGTGACTACTATGTCATTTATGATTCTAGTCAAAAACTGAGCTGTATCACATACCATTGATTGTTCAGAGACGTGAGTTTATCTATGGGGGATACTTTCAGAAATCAGCTAAAATCAAGTCTACCAGTGAGAATTGATGGCATAACTGAGATGGTTTATAAAAACTATTGTTTATGAATCGTTTGTGTTCCTGTTAAAAAGATTTTATGTATATATTCTTAATTCTCACAACAGCTGTATGATAGGTAAGTGGTATTATTTCCAGTTAAAGAAATTGAGATTCAGTGAGGTTAGGTAATTTGTCTAAGTGTAAACTATGGGTGACAAACCTACATTCAAAGTCAGAACTGTGTGATTTCAACACTGACACTATATGCACCCTGAGACCGGCCTTCAGCCTGTGTGTCTGTGACGAGTTCCATGGTCCCAACCTGGAGCTGAACCGTGTGCCCCCTTGTCTGTGATGGTCCTGTAGTCTTAGAGTAGACAGAGGTGTCGTAGTGTCAGCTTCACGAAGGAAGTCCTGGAGCCCCAAGTTTCCTAGTCCTGGGTTTTGTGGTCCCAGCCTCCCCATAGTCAGGGGACATGGGGACCCTTGCTCAGACCTTGAGGGTGTGCCCTCCTTTGCTGGACCTTCAGATGTCCTTTGGTGTTTCTCACCAGGCTCTGCCACACCCTTGTTTGAGGGTAAGCTTTCCCTTCTCTCCCACAACTCGATGTAAGTGCTTTGTCAACATACTGACCAATGACCCTTTGGACAATGTTGTGCTCCCCATCAGTGCCTAGCATGGGGACGTACATAAAATGGATGTACTTTAAATAAGTCACATAGACTTTTCCAGTATTCTGGTCCATGGGTGTTTCAGAAATGTGTATTCAGAAGAGTTATCTGTACATAACCCCATCCCCATACGTGTGGGTTAATTTTCCTTCTTTCCTGAAAGTAGAAGTATCAATGCCGGTAAAACGAGGTGAGATGTATTACATTCATGGGGTTGTAGAGTAGCAGAGACACACATGTGATGTGGTCACATGTAGGCAAAGCCGTCCTCAGGACTTCTTTTCCTGCCGTTGCCACATACAGTGTTGGGCCCCGGTCCTGGCCTCTGGAGGACAGCCTGATTTGG
>NW_012101252.1:39374-42688 GCF_000951045.1 Mandrillus leucophaeus
ATCCGGTCTCCAGCATTCTTTTTAATGTTGAAAATTGCTAATAATCTAAATTTACTTGTATCATGGAATATTATATAGCTGTTAAAAAGGAAGAAGATCTGTGTGTATGCCATGAACTGACAAAGCAAGTGGCAGTGCATTTCACATTTATTAAAAAGTAAAAAATACAGTATAGATTATGTTTTAAATATTATGTATCTATTATGGATGTAATTTTTAAAAATATATATTCCTAGTGCATGTCTCAAGTGGTTTGGGGCAAGGCCTGAAAACCTGTTCTTTAAACAGATCTTTTCAGGAATTCTGATGCCAACTCTGGTTTGAAGAATCATTGAAATACTGGATTGCCTTAAATAAAGTACCCTTTTTCTTTTCTCTAGGGCCTGGAAATTTACACTCCAGGATTCTAGGACAAACACAGTAAGTTACTAATGACAATCACCTATAATTTTTTTTTTTTTGACAAGGTGTCACTCACCCAGGCTTGAGTGCAGTGGTGCTATCTCAGCTCACTGCAGCTTCTACCTCTGGGCTGAAATGGTCCTCCCACCTCAGCCTCCCCTTCCCAGTAGCTAGGACTATAGGCCCATGCTGCCATGCCTAGCTTATTTAGAAAAATGTTTTTGTGGAGACAAGGACTCACTATGTTACCCATGCTGATATCAAACTCCTGGGCTCAAGTGATCCTCCCACTTTCGCCTCCCAAAGTGTTGGGATTACAGGCGTGAGCCACCACACCTGGCCACCAGTAATGTTTTCACATGGTCTTATGTAACAATTGGAGAATGGGGAAAATGGGTTTCTTGGCCATCCAGCCGTGAATGGGCAGGTAGCACTGGGCAGGCGCCTTTCACCAACAGTGAGCAAGCTGGGTTTGTCAAACGTTTTTGGCAGGAAGCACCCTCCTCACACAAGCATGCTTGTTCCAGTGTTGCTTTCTAGAAACGTTTGTATTTCTCAAAGTTCTGCAACACTTTGAATTCTGCGTGGTTTGCAGTAAAGGCTTAGAAAGAACTGCAGGATCCTTTTCGTGCATAGGAGCTCAGCCTTGTGAAACAAACATTTTTGTGACTTGTACTTATCTCTCGTCCTGTTTCTGGCCTTAGGAGGTCACAGAGACAGTGAACCTCATTTGTAAGAGCCTTGTAATGCCATCTTTATCTGTCAGGGATCAAGGGAGTGTTACTCTGGTCAGAGTTTTCATTCTTTAGATGGAATTTTCCCTTCCTTTATCTTTGTAAGAAAAGAAGAAGGTGGATCAAGCTTACAGAAGAATGTGTGCATGTGGGAGAAGAAAGTAAAAGGCTTAATATCCAAGCGTCAGTGTTCTCTTCTTTTGTTAGCACAACACAACTTCATTCTAAGCTTACTCTACAGCCGCGGTTACCTTTTCTTCATGAAAATCCTTTTTTTGGGGTAAAATTAGTATTAACGATCCATATAGTTAAGGGCAAGCTCCACAAATGATTCTTTGTGTGAATTTTTTTTTTTTTTTTGTGACAATCTTACTCTGTCGCCCAGGCTGGAGTGCAGTGGAGCGATCTTGGCTCACTGCAACCTTTGCCTCTCGGATTCAAGCAGTTCTCCTTTCTCAGCCTCCTGAATAGCTGGGATTACAGGAGCATGCCACCACACCCGGCTAGTTTTTGTATTTTGAGTAGAGATGGGGTTTCACCATGTTGGTCAGGCTGGTCTTGAACTCCTGACCTCGTGATCTGCCTACCTCGGCCTCCCAAAATCCTGGGATTACAGGTGTGAGCCATTGCACCTGGCCACATTTTTTTTTTTTGAAGAGCTAACATGTTTTTCTTTAAATTACATTGGGGAGTAATTTAATGAAGAATTTTGTTTTTTAAGGTAAAAAACAGACTGTGTATAGGACATATCTCTGATACGTTTTAGATTGTAGGGTTTTTATTTGTGAATAAAGGACTGTTGAGAGTGCTGTGACATCTTTATTTCTTTGGAGACAGAGTCTCACCCTGTTGCCTGGGCTGGAGTGCAGTGACTCGATCTTGGCTCACTGCAGTCTGCAGCTCCCGGGCTCAAGTGATCCTTGAGATTTAGCCCCTGGAGTAGCTGGGGCCATAAGCACCATGCCCAGTTAATTTCTTGTTGTTTGTAGAGATGGGCTCTCCCTCTGTTGCCTAGGCTGGCCTTGGAACTCCTGGTCTCTAGCGATCCTCTCACCCAGCCTCCCAAAGTGTTGGGATTACAGATGTGAGCCATTGCACCTGGCCTGAAGTAACATCTTTTAAAAGGCATTGGGTAACAGTGGGGCCTGTGAGTGCCTTCCTGGCTGTGAGAGCTGTAATCCTGTTAGGGGTTGAGTGAGGACCACTTCGCTCCTGCATTTAGAGGATTCCAGAGTAGGGCTGGGGGCCCCCACTGGACCGGGAAAGTTTTTGCTATTTTGCAGAGAGCTATATATCTGTTTGTCTTTTAAAATTTTTAATTTGCTAAATAAAAGGGACAATGCACAGCATCATTGAGCACACAGGTGCTGGGAAGCCGTCCTGCCCTCACCCTCTCCTCTCTCCCGCAGGCGTATGTGGGCTCTGCAGTCATGACTGATGAGACATCCGTGGTTTCCTCGCCTCCACCATACACGGCCTATGCTGCACCGGCCCCTGAGGTAGGGAGAACCCTGAGCCTTCAGGTGAGGGAAGCTTGGGATCTCTGCTGCTGTCCTGCTTTGTTTTTTGAATGAAATTAGAAATGTACTCTAAACCTTTTCTTCTTAAAACAGATGATTTCTTACCACTTTTGTTTTCATGAAATAAAGCAACTATTTTATATAGTTCAGCACATTGTAATATGCTGTATTAATGTGTAACAAGTTTTTAAGATCTAAAAATGCATCATGTTAATGATAGTTGCTTTAGCTAATGAGATTTTGATGATCTGTAGTTTATATGGAATGAATTACTCGAATTCTCCTTATAGTCAGAAAAAAATGCTATATTTTGGGGAAAATAATCCTTACAAAAATCATGTCAAATACTTTGGGATGTCCTCCTGTTGGGGTGCTTGGAGTGCTGACTGAGCTGGTTTGTATGTAAGTCTGTTGTGTGGAACACGCTGCTTTTTTTTTTTTCCTTTGAGACGGAGTTTTGCTGTTCTTGCCCAGGCTGGAGTGCAGTGGCACTATCTCGGCTCACTGCAACCTCTGCCTCCCGGGTATAAGTGGTTCTCCTGCCTCAGCCTCCCGAGTAGCTGGGATTACAGGCGCTTGCCACCATGCCCGGCTAATTTTTTGTCTTTTTAGTAGAGGTGGGGTTTCACCATGATGGCCAGGCTGCTCTCGAACTCCT
>NW_012101252.1:48614-52677 GCF_000951045.1 Mandrillus leucophaeus
TCTATATACTTTTTACTGAGATTTTTCTGTTTTATGGTAGATACTTTATATTTTTTATTTATTTCAAGTATGTTCATAATTGCTTGTTGAAAAGTTTTTATGATAGCTGCTTTAAAAATCTTTCCGGATAATTCCAACATCTTTGCCGTCTTTGTGTTTGTGTTTTTTGTTGTCTTTTCTCATTTAGTTGAGATCTTCCTGGTTCTTGGTGTGATGAATGGCTTTTGATCAAAAGCTGTACATTTTAAGTACTGTAAGACTGAATCTTATTTAAATCTCATGTTTTAGCAGACCTGCTTCTCGGGGGCTGCTTTATTGCTGCCAGGTAGAGGTGGAAGTCCAGGCTCACCTTGAGCCTCAGTTGACACCCATGGTCCAGGTTTCTTGTCGCTGTGGAGGGAGTTGTGAATTTAGGTTCTCACTAGATCTCCACTGAAATCACCCTGTCTGAGAAGAGGAAAGGCTCTTACTGCTTCCCCCAGAGCCTCCGCTGATACTATGATTGCCACTGAGACGTCCTGAAAGACTCACTCTCCGCTTGGTCTCAGTGGAATAGGGAGGGCACCGTATTTCTGCTGGGTGGGAGTGGGGTTCTGGCTCCCCACACGGTCTCCGTGGACACCACCCAGCGGGATGGGGGTGTTTTGTTTCCATCTGGCAGGGAAGAAATTCCCAGCCCCCTACTCAGTCTTACTCAACGGTGTTCTGAGGACCCGGCAGTGCCTGCTGAGCATGGAAATTCAGGCTCTTCACACTTGGCCTTTGCTGGTGTGAGGCTGAAGGTTTTTCTGTGGTGGTTCTCTGGAGTAGAGAGGTTATTGTCAAAAAACGTTCTGTCTTGCTAGGTTGCTCCTTTCCTTCTTAGATTCTTTGTTAAAGCGAGCAGCTCTTCTCAGGGTCTTTTTGGTCTGCACTGATTGGCGCTTCCAGCTTGCCACCTTCCCCATTACCCAGTGTGGGATGTGTGAAGCAAAAAGGAAACCCAGGTCCTCCCTCAGGTGCTAAAGTTCCTCGCCCGTCTGTCTTCTCCTCACTCTTCAGTCTTCTTGTGTTTGCTTTGTATATAATGTCCAGAGATTGTAGTCGTACTTAGCAGGAGGAATACAGGAAAGAATGTCTACTCCATCTTCGAGAAGTGGGAGTCTTGTCTCCTGCTTTTGTAAGATAATAGGTTTAGATCTACACACACATTTGCCTGGCTACACCTCTGTTCTCCCTGTATCAGAGCACTTGTCACAGAATGACAGTGACTGTGCAAGTATGTCTGATCTCCTCTTACCTGTGAGTATGCCAGGAAGGCCGGTCTTGATTTCAGTATTTCTCAGCACATAGTGGTCATTCACTGCCGGTTGAGGTGGGTCTGCTGCCCATTTCTAGCCATGTCCTTTCATAGGTGTGTGCAGCCCGAAAACCATCAGTCACCTGCCCAGGTACCACAGCTCAGGACACCCTCATCTTCCATATTGTGCCTGGAATTGCTGAACTTGGGCCACAGAGGGTTCTGCTTCCAGGCTGGCTTCGCCTGGAGGATAGTGGTTTTGGTGAATCTCCTTATCACCTGGTCCAACCGTATCATTTTACAGATGGGCAAAGGAAGGCCTAGGTAGGTGACTTACTGAAGGTCAGGTTAACAGCATAACTGAATTGAAATCCAAATCTCATGCAAGTCCAGTTCTCTTCTTTTGTTGTGTTTTTCTGCCTTCTTCATTCTGTAGCCTGAAAGTGGGCTCCAATTGTAGCTTTTGTTTGTTTTTTAGTAATTTTAAAACGGGGCATAACCACACTGTTTCATGTTTTGTTTTGTCTTTCTAATTGTTAAATTTTATTGATTGCAACCTGGAGACCACAGTTTTAATACATTACTAGAAGTTTCACAATTGTATTTCTAATGGGCCTGTTTCTTTTCAGCAGGCGTACGGCTATGGGCCATACAGTGGTGCGTACCCGCCAGGAACTCAAGTTGTCTATGCTGCGAATGGGCAGGCGTATGCCGTGCCCTACCAGTACCCGTATGCAGGTAACTCAAGCCAGCCTTTCATTCCTCATTTCTGTCCATTTGCTGAGTAGACCAGAGAGACCTGTAAACATTTTTATTTTTCAGTTTAAGGTTAAGTGAGCTGTATTTTCTGGTTGTAGACCACAAATCATTATGTTACTATGCTTTAAAAAAGCCTTTGGTAGTTTCATACTGCTCTGCAAAGCTAGAGTAGGCTTAATTTTTAGAACTTTGCTAATTGTGTCTGGATTACTTCTCAGAGAATTCCGTACTTATTGGGATTCACTTACATTGAGAAGCAGCCAGAGTAAGAGGCCCATTTTAAGGGATGAGAGGGACCTTTCAGCTGTTCTTCTGGTGAGGTCCTTGGAAAGTTATCACTACTGAGGTGATGTTCTGTTTCACAGCAGAGTAGAGGCCTGGAAAGGGCTTGTATTTATTCTGGGCTTGGAGTCTGTTCTTTCTATTCTTCACCTTACATGAAACACATGGCAGGCGTGAGTAGCTGGTGTAGGGGTATCATGTCCGGGTCTCCTGGGCAAGGCGGTTGGCAGGGTGGAGGTGTGGGACAATGCTGGCCACTGCTGGGGCTGCAGTGAGGGTGGGGAGGGCAGAACTGTGGCCGATGGCCCCTGTGAAGTGAGGCTGGGCAGGCACAGTGGGCACAGCACCATAGCGCCAGATGCACGGGTGGGTGGGCTGGAGCCAGAGGCTGAGCTCAGGAGAGACAGGAATGTGGGGGTTTGCAGGAGGAGTAGTAGTCCCGGGCTGTGAGCAAAACTAGCACGGTGTCTCAGTGCAGAGGCAGTGGGAGGTGAGCTGGTACCAGAAGGGTGGGTCACTGATCGTGGTGCCCAGAGAAGTCAAGGAGGCCTCTGGTTACAATCTCAGATGGTGTCCTTGTAGTTGATGGTGGTTGCTTTGGCTTTGGATGCGTTTAGCACTTAGAATGGGTTCTGGAGTCTGGAGTAGAAATCGAGAAATTCCACACTGCTCTCTTCTGGGAATCTGAGGCACATTCACTCCACTAGCGTGGACTTTGGAGGATCCTGCTTTGCTTGACTTTTGTTCATGTCAGGTTGAAAAACCATTAAAATAATAAGGAATTATGACAGATTAAATATTTGTCCATTGTCTTGTGAGCCTAGCACAAATACTTTTGTTTGAATTACAGTAAGTCCTCACTTAACATCAACAGTAGATTCTTGGAAACTGTGAGTTTCAGTGAAACAACATGTAATGAAACTGATTTTACCGCAGATTAATTGGTATAAACAAGAGTTAAGTTTCTGTGGCTTATTTCTGGCCACAAAAACATCACCACTTCTAATATTAACCATTGAAATTAATGTGAGCTATACATACATGTAAGATTAATAAAGACAAGTAAGATAATTACTTACCCAGTTATTTCAGTTCATGGCCATGGGTGGCTGGACCCTCTCCCAGCAGCTCAGGGCTAAGGTGGGAATCCACCATGGATAGGATCCTATCTCATTGCAGGGCACACTCACCCACACCCCCTCACTCCGACTGGGACAGTTTAGACACGCTGATTCACCTCAGGGGCACATCTTTGGGATGGGAAGGAACTGAACTATCCCAAGGAAACCCATGCAAATGTGGAAAAAACCTTCACTCTGCACAGGCGGTGCCCCGAGGGGAATCGGTTCTTTTCTTCTTCTTAATGTTATAATGAAACTACCTTAAATGAAACAGTGTTATTTGAGGACCTCCTATACTTCCTCCATATAAAATATTTTCTCCTTATAATCATGCATTTGTGTTTCTAGTCTTGTTTTTAAATTATATGTATTGAATCCCAAGTGCTACGTAAATAGTCATAAGTATTTTTAGTAATTGCCTATTATCATATTGGGTGATGTGTTACTAAACCTTCCAGTATTGGCTGGTTTTTTCCTCTCTTTTTTTTTTTTTCTTTTTTTTGCTATTGTAGATACTTATTTGAACATCTTTAATCATTTTCCTTTTTGTTCCTGTTGAATATGCGTTAGAATATATTTCTTTTTTTTTTGAGATGGAGTTTCATTCTTGTTGCCCAGACTG
>NW_012101252.1:54592-55772 GCF_000951045.1 Mandrillus leucophaeus
AAGAGCAGACTTCTAGATTTTGAGACTATAGTGCTCCCATCCTTCCATCTTTTATAGTTTTCTCAATTCCCTGATTTGATGGTAATTTGTAAAAGTACCTTCCTTTATTTAGTTTTCCTGTAGTATCTTAGTTGCCATAGAAACTATGTCTGCCTTTTTCTCATTCACATTTTGACCATTTATGTAGCATTAGTTAAATTAGGCAATTAAAATAGTGTGACCTGGAAGCATCCACAGCTGATTCTGGCAAGGACTGAGTTCAGTGCAGGAGCAGAGCTGAGCAGGAGCCACAGGAGAGTGGCCTGGTCCTGCAGCCAGCGGACCTCAGCATGACCTGCAAAGGCAGGAGAATGCAGATTTTCCAGGAGAGCTTTTCATTAGGTCAGCTCACAGGTTCCATCGTGTTACATTTGGCTAGTTGGAGTTAACATTACTGAACGTTTTAAAATGTCAGGGCTGTGAAAGTAAATGCCGTAATTCCCTAGTTTTGAAATTTAAACATTGCAGAAATAATCACTTGCTTCCAATACTGTTACCTGTACGAGATCAGCCCTTAGATTTATGATGGTTTCATTGTACTACTCTGTGCTCTTTGATTTTTGTCACTCATCATCCTCTGTTGGATTTGGGGCATCATTCTCTGTTGGATTTGGGGCATCATCCTCTGTTGGATTTGGGGCATCCAAATTAGTTGGATTTATGCATTACAAATGCATACTGTAGCCAGAGTTCCTGGGTTTGTGTGGCCTTAGTGTCCTTAACCATTGTGTGCCTCGGTTTGCCCATCTGCAGAAGAGGGATAAGAGCGCACTCAGTTGAGTAAGAGCATTTCAGTGTATGTAGTGCTGCAAGTGGTTAGAAATGTTCACCTTTGTTATCACTGAGGGTTTCACTTCTGCTCTTCATCCACATGTGCACATCACTAGTGAGTAGTTTGTTTTTTTTCTTTTCTTCTTTTTTTTGGGGGGCAGGGACAGAGTCTCACTCTGTTGCCCAGACCCTGGATTGCAGTGGCAGGATCTCAGCTCACTGCAGCCCCTGCCTCCCAGGTTCAAGCAATTCTCATGCCTCACCGTGGGATTACAGGCATGCGCCAGTACCCCTGGCTAATTTTTTTTTTTTTTTTGGTAAATTTTGAAGAGACAGGGTTTCACTATGTTGGCCAGGCTGGTCTAAAACT
>NW_012101252.1:55822-61666 GCF_000951045.1 Mandrillus leucophaeus
TTCCACTGGAGGGACCAAGGCCCAGAAGTTAAATAATTTACTCAGGAGCGTGCAGGTAGTAGGTCTCCACATCTGAGGTTAAAACGCCTTCTTGTTCCCTGTGCCATGTGCATATATGATTTCCACAAACAGGAGTGGCCTGTGTAGTCACACTCAGGATGGCTGTGAGAAAATGGACGCTTTTTTCCCACCCAGACTCCCCGGCAGTGTGTGTCCAATAACTTCTCCAGCATCTTTGGATACATGACTTCTTTTTTTGTTATTTTTATTTTTTAACTTTTATTGTTTTTTTTGAGACGGAGTCCCGCTCTGTCGCCCCTGTCTCTTATACACATCTAGATGTGTATAAGAGACAGCACCACCACGCCTGGCTAATTTTGTATTTTTTTTATTAGAGACAGGGATTCATCATGTTGGTCAGGCTGGTCTCAAACTTCTGACCTCAGGTGATCTGCTCACCTTGGTCTCCCAAAGTGCTGGGATTATAGGTGTGAGCCACCCAGAGTGACTTTTTTTTTGAGGCAGTTTCACTCTTGTTGCCCAGGCTGGAGTGCAATGGCGTGATCTGGGCTCACTGCAACCTCCGCTTCCCAGGCTCAAGCGATTCTCCTGCCTCAGCCTCCCGAGTAGCTGGGATTACAGGCGCCCACCCGCATGCCTGGCTAATGTTTTTTTGTATGTTTAGTAGAGATGGCATTTCATCATGTTGCCCAGGCTGGTCTCGAACTCCTGACCTCAGGTGATCTGTCCGCCTCGGCCTCCCAAGTCGCTGGGATCACAGGCGTGAGCCACTGCGCCCAGCCTATAGCGACATTTTAAAAGAACGTAGAAAACTTAGTCTTCCAAACAGAATCAGTGAAGCATGAGATTGTTTTCACATCACAATTTTCTTTAGTGCCATGCTTAGAAGACAGCTGGATTTTCATCTTTGCATTCGAACTGTCGTGACGCTTTTTGGTTGGGATATATGAAGGATGTATATCCTTATACTGTTGTGTAGTTGGAAAGGCAGCACCTAGCGGACCCACTAAAAGGATCCTGGGCAGTCTCAGGGTCCTTGGGTCAGACCTTAAAAACTGCTCTGTATGTTGTTCTGTGCCTTAATTGTTCACTTAACATACCTGCTATTTCCATATCAGCACTTAAAGAACCTGTTTATTCGTTTTATTTGTCCCGTAGTTTATCCAATACCATTTTGACTTTTTCTATAGCTAACAATGCTAGGATGTACCAGTTACTCCTGGTTGGGGGCTCTTCAATGTGGTGTGGGACTAGTCGGTGACTCAAGGTTCCTGCAGTGCAGCTCACAGCTCACCTCCAGGATCACCAGGACCTAGAAGCGGAAGTCAGCGCTGTTCACACGAGGTTAACACGAGGTCAGCTGCTGTAGTAAGCCACCCCAAATCAGCAGCTGAATGCAGAAAAAGCTCTATTTCTTGTCTCGTCTTTTTCTTTTTTTGAGACAGTGTTTCTCTCTTGTTGCCCAGGCTGGAGTGCAACGGTGGGATCTTGGCTCACCGCACCCTCCACCTCACAGGTTCAAGTGATTCTCCTGCCTCAGCCTCCTGAGTAGCTGGGATTACGGGCATGCACCACCACGCCCAGCTAACTTTGTATTTTAAGTTGAGACAGGGTTTCACCGTGTTGGTCAGGCTGGTCTTAAACTCCCAACCTCAGGTGATCCGCCCGCCTCGGCCTCCCAAAGTGCTGGGGTTACAGGCTTGACCCACCGCACCCGACCGAAAAGCTCTATTTCTTGTTCAAGTCGCAGTCCATTGTGGGTTCAAAAGGGATGAGAGGCCTCTGCTCCAGGCGGTTGTTCAGGGACCAAAGCTGCTTTTCTCTCTTTGCCTTGGAATCCGCTGTGGGAACTTACACAACCTGCTGGAAGAAAAGACAGTGAAGGCCGGGCACAGTGGCTCACACCTGTAATCCCAGAACTTTGGGAGGCTGAGGCGGGTAGACCATGAGGTCAGGAGATCGAGACCATCCTGGCTAACACAGTGAAACCCCATCTCTACTGAAAATGCAAAAAATTAGCTGGGTGTGGTGACAGACACCTGTAGTCCCAGCTACTCGGGAGGCTGAGGCAGGAGAATGGCATGAACCTGGGAGGGAGAGCTTGCAGTGAGCTGAGATAGCACCACTGCACTCTGGGCAACAGAGTGAGACTCTGTCTCAAAAAAAAAGAAAAAAAAAAAAAGACAGTGAAGACACACCATCCTCAGCTCTGGAGTGGTGCTCCCCTTCCAGTGGTGAGAGCTAATCATGTGGCCTGGGCTCAGTGCTTGAAGTCTGGGAGGTGTTGTCTGAGCTCAGGAAGAAATGGCCCTTGCCTCAGCTGCTGATAAACGCAACAGGCCATAGTTAATGACAGATCATGATTGTCAAGTGTCGTCAATTCTCAGTGGAGGCTGGGTTTATACTAACTTTCCTTTGCAGAGTTTTTACTGATTCATAAAGCCAGTGGTTGCATATTACAAGCAGATTGTTAGTTCACACAACACAAATGTCATTTGGTCACGGCTATTTTTGTTGCTGTTCAATCGTTTCTTTCCCTACTTATCAACTGGTGTGGATGGACCTAGAGAAGATATTCACCCTTTCCAGCAAGGAATATAGTTCCTTCATCCGTTTGTCCTTTATTAAATTAAAGTCATGCTGAGGATGACGCGTTATTGCCCCTGGTTGTCCTGCTGCCCCTTCCTGTGAGCAGCCTGTAAGTTCCTGCCCGATGCCGAGTGACGGTCCGTGTCATCTTGCCCACCGGAGGAACAGAGTCCAAGCCTCACGGGTGGTGCGCCGTGCCTGGGGGAAGGGGGCATGAGTGTGTCATGTTTGAGCAGGTGCTTTAGGAAGCAGAGGGGGCTTCTGCAGCCTTCTCATCCTTTTCCCCACTGCAGGAGCTGCTCCCTCCCCTGTGGTCCCAGATAGGACTCATGGGGCAGAGCCTTCACAGCTGCCCCTCAGGGGCTCCGTGTCACGGACGGCAGGGGGAGCATTGTTTGCCGTACAGCAAAGCTGACCAGGATGAGCTGCCACCGGGTGCTGTGCCAGGTGAGGGGGCACAGCAGTCAGCGAGACCATACTTGGAGAGGGGGCAGTGGGAGCACTGCCCAGGCCTCACCAGAGTGACGGGTGCAGATAACACCCCACTATGTGGGGTCCAGATTACACCACACCACATGAGTGACGGGTCCAGATTATACCCCACCACGTGAGGGTCCAGATTACACCCCACTATGTGGGGTCCAGATTACACCACACCACGTGAGTGACGGGTCCGGATTACACCCCACTATGTGGGGGTCCAGATTACACCACACCACGTGGACACCCCACTATGTGGGGGTCCGGATAACACCCCACCACGTGGGGGTCCAGGGTCAGGGCTTGCCCTTCTGAGCCTTTTCATCTCTGTGAATGACGGGAGGGGAGGGTGACGCCACGCCCACAGGGCTGGTAGAGGACTAAGTGGCCTGAGTGTGTAGGAAGGCCGAGCACGGTGCTGGGCACGCTGAGTCTTCTGTAGGTTTGACCCTTCCTCTGTTCCTTTTTTCCTGAGCTTCACTTTTGTTATTTGTAAAACTGGGTGACAGTTGGTATCTCCATAGCCCTTGAAGATGAGACCACTCCCTTCTTGTTCTCATGGCCAAGGAAGGCCCTGCCACGCCTGAGCTTTGCAGGTGGGAAAGGCTTCCTCTGCCCCTCCAGGGAATGTAAACATGGAGTCTTGGCATTTCTGTATTCCCAGGACCCTTTATTGGTCTTTGCATAATGCCCCACTTTTACTCTTCTTGCAGAACTTTCTCCCTTCAACCACTAACCTAAGTTGGTGGACGCGGGGGTAACGAGGCACGGTGGCAGTGATGTCTGGCCTGAGCCATCACCGGGCATTTACCAGCTGTGTGCTCTGGGGGGCAGCTCGCCTCTGCGTTTCCCCTTTTGTTTACGACAGGTGCAGTAGGAGCACCCTGAAAGACTGTGATGGGCACTCACTGAGTCAGCACAGACGGGAGGCACAGAGAGTGGTGCTGGGAACCTTTGTAACTACTGACAATAAATGTTTCTCATGATGCAGGCTTACAGATGAGGTGACAGACGTGGTGTGCCAGCCCTGAGGCACCTGGACAGGTCTGAGGTCCTGCCTGGCTTGGTGGTTGGCTCTGGATCCTGTGGGACCCCAGCAGGCAGGGAGCAGGCAGTGTGGGCTGGGCTGGGGCAGAGGCTACCCTGGCACCTTGCTCTCTTTTTACCTGGTATTGGGGGCACAAGTTGGCCACCTAGCCAAGGTCTTGGGAATCCTGAGGACTAAACTCCAGTGGCCAGGAGCAGGTTAGAAATGCATTTTCCTGGGACTTAAAGCCACAACGTCCTGAGGGAGTCTGGGGTGGCCCGAGTCTGCATTTCCGCCTGCCCTCAGGTGATTCTGTGAAGCCTTGACTCCCCTGGTCCTGGCCTCCAAGCCCCGCCCTTTCTGAGACCTCTGCCTTCCTCTCTCCTCTCCCTCCCTGCTCACCTAACTGACCTCCGCTGAGCTGCTGGACAGGTGTTCCCTCCTCTAGGAGGCCTCCTAGCCTTCCCTCCAGCTCAGCACAATGCTGAGAGAAGCGACACTGGACAGTATGGCCTCCTCCCCTCCTGTGGTGTGGCTGAGCCCAGGGACAGTCACTGGCCAGTGGGAGGAAGGAAGGCTTTGCATGGCTCTCTGGGCATGCCCCTGCCTGGGAAATGGGAATCAGGTCAGAGGCAACTCGTCCTGGGCCCCAGGAGAGCTGGCAGCTCCACCAGACCCTTCACTGCTGTGTCATCAGAATGACAGTTCTCAAACAGGGTCATCTCCAAAGGGCAGTGAGCTAGGTGCTCCTGTGCAGCACCCCAGGCAAGCCCTGCCCCATTCTTTCACTAACCTGTCAGAGGCCAGGTGAGCAGCTTGTGTGTTCCTGGCTCAGTGCCTGGGCAGGTGTGCTGGGCAGGGCCCATTCTCAGGAGCCATCTTGCCTGCTTGGTGCAGACAAACCCAGGCTGTGACCTGCTCAACAGATGTGCAGCAGGGACCCCTAGGGAGGTCTCTGGGGCTGCACTGATTTCAAAAGGTTATCACTTCTGTGGGCACGGACGTGGATAGTGTGGGAACGTGGCCTTTCCAGCCTTGGTGGCCTCCTCTATAAGGAAGGTATAGTATAACAGTACCACCCGGTAGGCACCCAGTAGGAGCGCAGACATCCCTTCATTCCTTTCCCAGACCCATGGCTTGGTCCTGGACCAGCAGCACAGCAGCCTCCGGGAACCTCTTAGAAATGCAGATTTCCCAGCAGTTCCGAGTTTTCCAGCAGTTTCCCGAGTCAGGGACAGCACTCAGGGTGATGCCACTGCAGGTTCAAGTTTGAGGACCACTGGTCTAGAATGGACTTGCTCTCTCCCCTTCCTCCTTCCTCTCTCCCCCTTCCTGCACTCCTGCTGGCCAGCACTTCCTCCATGCAGCTGCTGGTTTCTGAGGGCTGCCACCAGGTGTCAGGGCAGCCTCAGGAATGTTCCAGCTGTCCCACCTTCCCTGCCAGCCTGGCCTCTGCTGCCTCAGGAGGTGTCCTGAGAAGGGAAGCGGCTT
The DNA here is from genome assembly GCF_000951045.1 of Mandrillus leucophaeus. NCBI lineage: Eukaryota > Metazoa > Chordata > Mammalia > Primates > Cercopithecidae > Mandrillus > Mandrillus leucophaeus. Next base: position 61,431 of record NW_012101252.1, read on the forward strand.
CCCGAGCTTCTCACAGGATGAATGTTTCCCTGTGCTTTTCTAACTGCTCAGGGTGAGTCATCCGGGCCTGAAGGCGGTGAAGGTGGCAGATATGTCAGCATCCTGTGTGGTGGGGACAGGGACAACCGCACAGCACCTAGTGGGATGTTGTGAGATTTAGGGGGCACGCCCAACTCCTCCTCTACTACTGCCCTAAGTCCTAAGTCCTCACCTAAGTCCTCACTCTCTTATTCTGC
>NW_012101252.1:61716-67511 GCF_000951045.1 Mandrillus leucophaeus
GGCCAGGAGCAGGTTAGAAATGCATTTTCCTGGGACTTAAAGCCACAACGTCCTGAGGGAGTCTGGGGTGGCCCGAGTCTGCATTTCCGCCTGCCCTCAGGTGATTCTGTGAAGCCTTGACTCCCCTGGTCCTGGCCTCCAAGCCCCGCCCTTTCTGAGACCTCTGCCTTCCTCTCTCCTCTCCCTCCCTGCTCACCTAACTGACCTCCGCTGAGCTGCTGGACAGGTGTCCCCTCCTCTAGGAGGCCTCCTAGCCTTCCCTCCAGCTCAGCACAATGCTGAGAGAAGCGACACTGGACAGTATGGCCTCCTCCCCTCCTGTGGTGTGGCTGAGCCCAGGGACAGTCACTGGCCAGTGGGAGGAAGGAAGGCTTTGCATGGCTCTCTGGGCATGCCCCTGCCTGGGAAATGGGAATCAGGTCAGAGGCAACTCGTCCTGGGCCCCAGGAGAGCTGGCAGCTCCACCAGACCCTTCACTGCTGTGTCATCAGAATGACAGTTCTCAAACAGGGTCATCTCCAAAGGGCAGTGAGCTAGGTGCTCCTGTGCAGCACCCCAGGCAAGCCCTGCCCCATTCTTTCACTAACCTGTCAGAGGCCAGGTGAGCAGCTTGTGTGTTCCTGGCTCAGTGCCTGGGCAGGTGTGCCGGGCAGGGCCCATTCTCAGGAGCCATCTTGCCTGCTTGGTGCAGACAAACCCAGGCTGTGACCTGCTCAACAGATGTGCAGCAGGGACCCTTAGGGAGGTCTCTGGGGCTGCACTGATTTCAAAAGGTTATCACTTCTGTGGGCACGGACGTGGATAGTGTGGGAACGTGGCCTTTCCAGCCTTGGTGGCCTCCTCTATAAGGAAGGTATAGTATAACAGTACCACCCGGTAGGCACCCAGTAGGAGCGCAGACATCCCTTCATTCCTTTCTCAGACCCATGGCTTGGTCCCGGACCAGCAGCACAGCAGCCTCCGGGAACCTCTTAGAAATGCAGATTTCCCAGCAGTTCCGAGTTTTCCAGCAGTTTCCCGAGTCAGGGACAGCACTCAGGGTGATGCCACTGCAGGTTCAAGTTTGAGGACCACTGGTCTAGAATGGACTTGCTCTCTCCCCTTCCTCCTTCCTCTCTCCCCCTTCCTGCACTCACTCCTGCTGGCCGGCACTTCCTCCATGCAGCTGCTGGTTTCTGAGGGCTGCCACCAGGTGTCAGGGCAGCCTCAGGAATGTTCCAGCTGTCCCACCTTCCCTGCCAGCCTGGCCTCTGCTGCCTCAGGAGGTGTCCTGAGAAGGGAAGCGGCTTCCCGAGCTTCTCACAGGATGAATGTTTCCCTGTGCTTTTCTAACTGCTCAGGGTGAGTCATCCGGGCCTGAAGGCGGTGAAGGTGGCAGATATGTCAGCATCCTGTGTGGTGGGGACAGGGACAACCGCACAGCACCTAGTGGGATGTTGTGAGATTTAGGGGGCACGCCCAACTCCTCCTCTACTACTGCCCTAAGTCCTAAGTCCTCACCTAAGTCCTCACTCTCTTATTCTGCGCTAGGAGGCTTCTCCAACCACCCTGCTCTGTGCCCCATTGTGACTCTGGCCAGGGCCTCAGACCCTCCACCCAGTCCAGTCCTCGCAGTGGGCCTCCCAGGCCTGTCCTGCTGTGCCAATGCTGAGGCCGACTTTGGGCTACTGGTCCAGGCCCTGCCCGGTCCTGTGACTACATGTCCCTAACCACCACCACAGGCTTGGTGGGCCACAAACCTCCTCCTGAACACAGCCCACAGCCCACGGCTTTGCCCACGGTCCCCTCCCAGCTTGCCCGCTCCAGCTCCCCTGAGTTCAAAGCCAGCCCACACCTTCCCATGCGCTGGACACCCTCCCCGGCGCTGGTGCAGGAGGCTGAGTGAGGGCAGGCAAGGTCTCTGCCTGTAGCCACACCAACCCAGCAGCTACCCTCCCAGCGGGAGGGCTGCCCAGGTCCCGAAGGGCATATGCTGGATTCCAGGCGAGGAGCTGCTGTGCTAGGCCCCCAGGCAGGCTCAGGTGGGAGTGGCTATGGGCCATGGGCTGCGGGGGCAGCTAACAAAACAATGCCATTAAAAATGGGCAAAGGACAGGAATAGAGACATACAAATGGCTAAGATGTATATGAGAAAATGCTCAACATCATTGATCAGGGAAATGCAAATCAAAACCACAGCGAGATATTATCTCACCTCAGTTAGAATGGGTATTATTAATAAAACAAAAAATAACAGATGCTGGTGAGAATGCAGAGAAATGGAAACTCTGCTACACTGTCAGTAGGAATGCGAATCAGTACAAGCATGATGGAAACCAGTATAGAGAATTCTAAAAACACCGCAAAATAGAGCTACTGTATGGTCCAGCAATCTCACTGGGGGCGGGGAGGGGTATTCATCCAAAGGAAAAAGTTCAGTGTAACAAAGGGTAACTTGCATGCTTGTGTTTATCACAGCATTATTCACAATAGGAAAGATACAGAGTCAATGCAAGTATTCATCAACTGATGAATGGATAAGTAAGATGTGCTAAATATACACAGTAGAATACTATTTGGCATAACAAATAATGAAGTCATGTCATTTTCAGAAATAAGGGTAGATCTGGAAGTCATCGAGGAAAATAAGCCAGGCACAGAAGGACAAATACCGCAGGTTCTCACTCACATGTAGGAGCTAAAAAAAGCTTGATCTCATGGACCCAGAGAACATGATGGCAGTACCAGAGGCCGGGAAGATGGGGTGTGGAAGGGAGAAGGAAGAGAAGTTGGCTACTGGGTACAGACCTGCAGTTAGAAGAAATAAGCTGTAATGTTTGACAGCAGACTATGGTGACTAAATAACAATATTATGTGTAAATATTCAAAGTAACCAGAATACACATTTTATGCATGTAACAAGCATTTGTATTAAGGAAGGAGACCACTACTACTCCTGCTGCCCTCCTCCCCCCACCTTGCCTAGTTCAAAGACAGGAGAAAAGAGAGAGAGATACAAAAGTAAGATAAATAGCCAGACAACCTTGGCACCACCACCCAGTCCTAGGAGTTAAACAAAGTAATAATAATAACATCAACCCCTGGCCTAAACTACTTGTGTTACCTGTAAATTTCAGACACTGTATGAAAAAAGCATTGTAAAACTTTTTGTTCTGTTAGATGATGCATGTAGCCCACAGTCACATTTCCCATGCTTGCTCGATTTATCACGACCCTTTCACGTGGACCCCTTAGAGTTGCAAGCCCTAAAAAGGGCTAGGAATTTCTTTTTTGGGGAGCTCGGCTCTTAAGATGCGAGTCTGCCGACGCTCCTGGCCGAATAAAAAAACCTCTTCCTTCTTCAATCCGGTGTCTGAGGAGTTTTGTCTGCGGCTCGTCCTGCTACAGTATGTACCCTACAAAGAGGTAAAATATTATGCGTCAATAAGATGGAGAGGTTATGCCCTAGCCTCGAGAGGGGCTCCTTGGATCCGCACAGCACATCCTGCCCACCTGCATCCTCTGCTCCACTGTGCTGGTCGTATCTGGGCCTTCATGCTCCGGTCCCCAAGGCAGGTGGTGCTGACTCTGGTGGCCACACTGTGGATCTGGGTGTTGGTGGCCCAGAGGGTGGGTGCTAGAGGCTTCCTGCTCTTCTTGTTCCACTGGGACCAGGTGGAGCCAGGCAGTGACAGGGTACCACCCTCTTGACCAGATCCTGGAACACAGGAGTGTCACCTGGCCCCTCCTCATCCCAACTTAGTGCCCAAAGTACCCCTGGGCCCGGCATGGCTGGGCTGGAACTCGGGATGCAGCTCAAGCCTTGGGGCATCTCTGGGTTCTCTGTCCACTGAGGGTGCCCTGGGACCCAAAGCTGCCGGGAAGAGATTGGCTTATCCTCATGCCTGGCGCCCCAGACTGTCCTTCCTGGTCCACCACCCTGGTGACATTCCTCAGGGCAGCTCAGGGCTTTGTTTAGGGATTTACCGTAGTCAGGTGCCTAGTAAGTGCTGCGACCTGCAAGGCCATGTGGGCAGATGGGAGGTGCTCTTCGGTGAGCACCCCCAGCAGCCAGCAGGGCAGTCCCCCACCCAGGCGTTTGCGTGCTGCGCTTGTGTTTGACTGTTACAGCACTTCCTGTCAGGGACAGCACCTCCCGCCCCTCCTGTCAGGAAGGACACAGACAGCAGGTGCCTGGGGGCAAGGCATTTGCCAGGTAACACAGGCTGTGAGTGCTGGAGCCGGGATTTGAACCCGGATCATGGCACTCTGTATGGGGCAATGGAAGATGTGGGGATGTCCATGCAGGAAGGAAGGGCAGCCCGGTCCCACTGAGCCCAGCTGGAGGAAACTGCTCAGCCCGCAGCTGGGGAGAGAGCCCAGGAGGCCAGGCTTCCCCTTGCTTCCTGGCTCAGGATCACAGAGGGACAAGGAAATTTAGTGTGTGTGTCTTTTTCCTTTTTGTTTCATTCAAAATTTAGTTTATTATCAAGCAAGAGGAGCTTACGCAGCAGGAGGGTTGAGGTGCCACTGCCCTGGTCCAGCTCAGAGGCCAGCAGCAGGGAGGCTCAGTGTCCTGTTCCCAGGATCTGCACAGGGGGGTGACTTTCTGCATCTCCCCATCCGTGGGAGGTGCTCCTCCAAGCCGCCTCTTGCCAGCCTGGACACAGCAGCCTGCACCTTGACCCTATTGCATGCCAGTGGAGCAGAGCCCCCCAGGCCAGAAGCCCCACAGCTGTTGGCTCTGGCTTGGACACCGGACAGGAGGCACCGGGGCAGAAGCTGGTCATGATCCTGTGACCGCAAGTGCCCCCTCACTGATGGCCTCCTGTTCTGTGTGCGGACCAAAGAGGAGCAAGTGTGGAAGGCGCCTCAGGCAGGTGCTGGGCTCCGTGGGCGTCTTGTGCTCCGCGATTTTGAGGCCATTTGCAGTCAGCTCCCTCAGCTCGAGTTCCGAGCTGCAGCCGCTGCCACGCACAACAGCACGGCCAGGAGGGTCTTGGGGGCTTTCTTCATAGGAGGCTGTCAGCATCCTCAGGTTCCAGGCGCTCAGGCCCAGTCCTGCTTCAAGAGGCTTTTTCCCCCCTACCGGAGGCTTCTCAACCGCCTGAAAGCTCCGCTGACTCCCGCGAAGTTTGCTGGGAACACAAGGCTGTCAGTGACATGTGGCGCCAAGACTTAAGCATGTGGGTTGCACGGATCCGCCACGATCTGTGCCACGTACACTGGCGCCTCCTGAGACTGTCTCTTATACACATCTAGATGTGTATAAGAGACAGGGCGTGCGCGTGCAAGCCACACGCGCTTAACAGCTTGGCTGGTTTGTAACGGCTTGTACACGCACGCCACACGCGCGTAACTGGTAACTGGCTGGCCTGTAACGGCTTGCACGCGCACGGCACACGCGCGTAGCGGCTTGGCTTGGCTTTGCGTTCTTTGCTTGGCTTGGCGTCGGTCGCTTGGCCTGCTGTTCCTCCTTGGACCTCCTTGGATTGACGTTTTCTCCTTTGGGTTGACGTTTCCTCCCTCGTTCCTTTGTTGGGCTTGACCTTTTCTCTGCTGGGTTTGGCATTCTCTTGGGTGGGCTGGGTGTTTTATTGGGGGAGGGTTGGCCCTTCCTGGGGTGGGTGTGGGCTTTCCCCGGGTGGGTGTGGGCTTTCCCTGGGTGGGGTGGGCTGGGCTTCCCTGCTGGGGTTGGCAGGTTTTGGCTGGGATTGATCTTTCTCCAAACAGATCGGAAACCCGGAGTTACTTGCTAGTTGGTGAAACTGGTTGGTAGACGGGATCTGCTGTTAAAAGCAGATGGTGGCTGAAGT
>NW_012101252.1:70173-71123 GCF_000951045.1 Mandrillus leucophaeus
CTTTAAAAATATTGAACTCCCAAGCTGCGTTTATCCATTCTTTCAGTCCATTTAGTCATCAGACATAAGCCAGACACCTATTATGTGGCAGGCGTATTCTACTATCTCTCAGGATCCTTCCATCTTTGAAAACTTCATGTTTACCTGCTGGGCATGAGCAAGCTGAGAGATTTAAAGTTGGAGTATTAGGACTTAATCTCAATTGAAGCTTTTCCTCCCTCCTTTCAAACAAAAACATTTCTGAAGGTAGAAAATAGTAAAAGATAACCTTTAATTGCCTTTTTGAACATTTATAAGTCTTGGATAAAGACTGTTTTAGTTGTTTTAAGAACTAAAATGTGGTAGATAACCAGCAGGGAATACTATGCAGCCATAAAAGAAAGAACGAGAGCATGTCCTTTGCAGGGACATGATGGTGTTGAAAGCCATTATTCTCAGCAAACTAACATAGGAAGAGAAAAGCAAATACTGCATGTTCTCACTTATAGGTGGGAGCTAAATGATAACACACAGATACCTAGAGGGAAGGAACACACGCCGGGGCCTATCGGAGGTGGAGGGTGGGAGGAGGGAAAGAAGCAGGAAATAGAGTGAACGGATACTGGCTTAACGCCTGGGTAATGAAATCATCTGTACAACCAACCCCCTTGGCGCACGTTTACCTGTGTAACAAACCGGCACATCTGCACCTGTACCCCGAATGTAAATGTTGAAAAAAGCTCCACAAATAGTTTCATAAATCCATTTTAAAAAGAGAAAATTTGTAACAGTCTTAAATCCTAATAGGAAAGATTGGAAATATCTGATGTACATACATTGTATAAATCTAAGTATTGAAAAAAATGAGCCCATGGTATTTATTGGAATTTCCAGGTTTTCTTTGGCTTAAAGATTTTTGAAAACCAAAGTAAGAATTAGTTTATTTTAGAAATTTGTTTTTGTTTTCACCT
>NW_012101252.1:71173-71713 GCF_000951045.1 Mandrillus leucophaeus
CAAAATACTGAAATGCATTCATTTTAACGTTGACCTGGGTAAGGGCCAGTTTTCCATATTTGGAAGCTCAAGCATAACCTGAATGAAAATATTTTTAAATGACTTAATTATCTAAGACTTTGTTTTAAATATTGCTACTTTTAAAGAAGCATTAGAGGTTACAGTTTTTTTTTTAAATGCACTTATGGTTAATATTTTTTTTTAAAACACTGAATTTGCAAAAGGTAATACTTTTTTTTTTTTTTTCAATTTTTCCCTGCCAGGTTTTCTTTTTTTTCCCCCTAATGAATGTAAAATGACAAAATTTGCCCTGAAAATAGGTTTCACATTAAAACTCCAAGAAAACTTAAACATGTTTCAGTGAATGGTAATCCTGCTACTTTGGCAAGTTCCAAAAAAAAAAACCAAAACAAAACAGTAATAGATATTAGGTGATGTATCTCTCAGTGGCAAGGCTTAAGATATTTCTGATTGCTTATGAGGCAGAAGTGGAAAGGGAAAAAGACAGCAATCAGAAATATCAAGGCCAATTTGGAAATT
>NW_012101252.1:75803-77676 GCF_000951045.1 Mandrillus leucophaeus
ACACTCCTGCTTAAGAAACACTGAATACATAAGTGTAATATGTAAATTCTTATATCTCAGAAACGTAAGATATTTTTAGAAAAGTTGGAGTTGGATATGTGCTAATTCCTTTAAATCTTTCCTTTCCAATAACATCAATCTAACTTTTTTTGTTTGTTTGTTTTTGAGATGGGGTCTCACTCGGTTCCCCAGGCTGTAGTGCAGTGGTGCAATCACAGCTTACCACAGCCTTGACCTCCCCAAGCTCAGGTCATCCTCCAATCTCAGTTTTTGTATTATTATTTTTTTTTTTTAGTAGAGATGAGGTTTTTGCCATGTTTCCCAGACTGATCTTGAACTCCTGGGCTCAAGCGAATCACCTGCCTCAGCCTCCCAAAATGCTAGGATTACAGGTGTCAGCCACCATTCCTGCCCGAGTCTGACTTTTATCAGTGGTTGAGACATTAAAATGAATATTATTGGCACTGTGTATCAGCTTACAGAATAATACCTTTTCCTTTATACCTTCAGTTATTCACTGCCATTCAGAAGGTCTTTAGAAATTTGCAGTGAGTAGTCTTTCATTAAGTAGAGAATGGCCCTCTCAGGATTTTGTGTCTCTTTGTTCAGTTACTCAAGTGCTTAGATCAGTAAGTCGTTGTTAAGAGCAGTTTTCTCAATTAGAATTATAGCAAATTCTAAACTTTTTTTTTTTGTCAATTGAAGCTGTATTGTGGACTATCCATTATGTCTCTTAAGTTTGCAGAGGTTTGACATAATCAGGATGGCAGGTTTAAACACTAAAATCCATGGAGTTATTAAGAATACAGACAGGAATTCTGTTAGTTTCAGTAATCCTGTGAACTGATTGCCTATTTAGTTAACAATCTGGAAAAATTAAATACAAATAGATTTTAAATGAATGAATGCAAAAATTCTTCAAAGGGGCAGTAGGAGTATTAATAGCAATTTTTATTGCACATTGGAGCTTGAACTTTTGGTAAAACATGTGAAACTAAAGAAATATTTTACATTCAAATTCTTGCTTTATACACAAGAATTTTGTCTTAGGGTTGGATAATATAGAGATAAAAGATACATCCCCTGCCCTCAAGAAGCTCTTTGTTTAAATGGAAAAAAAATCATCATCCAAAAGTGCCATGCCAAATGCTGGGTTAGAAGCAAAGAGTCTTGGAAGCAGTAAATGTTGAAAGTGAGTTTTTGAGATGATCAGAGTTGATGTGGTCAGGCAGCGAAGGGGTGTTTCCAAGGGAAGCAGCAGCACGTGGGAAAGCACAGAAGTGTGAGATGGAAGCAGCTACATTTGATTTACTTTCTATGAGTGTAAGTCCATGGGATCTTATATAAAGTTTCCAGTTCAGCTGAGAAATAGGTAATTTTTTGAATTACATATTGTTTTTGTTTTATATTGTTTTACAGCATGGCCTCACACCACTTTTGCTTGGTGTACGTGGACAAAAACATCAAGTGGTGAAATTTTTAATCAAGAAAAAAGCTAATTTAAGTGCACGTGACAGATGTGGAAGGTATAGTTATTTCTTTTAATCTGTGTGTTGTTCGAGATTGATAGCAGTCACTCAAGTCATAAATAATAAATTAAGAAGATTAAATTATACTTATTGGGACATAGTGATCAGTGTCAACACAAATCAGTTAAGCAGAAAAACTATTATCTGGACTGGGCAACATGAAGAACAGTTTTAGTAGGATTCATCTTCTCTTATTGTATTGACTGATGTTATTTGTTGTATGATGTTTTTGGTTAGATGATATTATGTTAGCTAAAGGGATTTCATATTAATTTTATGAAATGTTAACTTTAACTTTTAGTTTACTTTATGACTCAGTATTGAACTTCTTAACCCTTTCTAGT
>NW_012101252.1:77726-78608 GCF_000951045.1 Mandrillus leucophaeus
CTTGAGCAGAGGGAATGACAAGTTGTTAACTGACTTAGTGTCCTATTCTGGTAAAAATGGCCAATTAGAGTCTCAACTCTGCTTTCAACTCTAGCATGTCTTGATGGGAAGGTGGGAGACAAGGGGCTTATAAGGAACAAGATCAGGTTGGATTTTGAGTTTACTAGACCTTGTTCTACTCTTACCGGGAAAAATTATGTGGTATTTTCAGCAAATGAGTCTCTCTCCTACTCTTTCCTCTTTTTGGCCAAATCCTCAAATGATAAAGGGAATTGGTTTTGTGGATGAGCGATGAGACTGAAGTAATCGTCTATTTCACTAGCTTCCAGCTAGAGTTGTGCATTCCAGTTACTTCAGGAAAATTTTTAAATAGTCCACAAGTCTAGGTTTTCCCCTGAAGATTTTGATAGAGTGAGTCTAATAAAGCCTGGATATGTACATTTAAAAATGTTTCCTTGAAGCCAGGCATGGTGGTGCATGGCTGTAGTCCCTGCTGCTAGGGAGGCTGAGGTGGGAGGATTGCTTGAGCTCAGGAGTTCGAGTCTAGCCTGGTCAACATGAGACCCTGTCTCTAACAGCAACAACAAATTTCTCAAAATCTGGATACACTCCTGCTTAAGAAACACTGAATACATAAGTGTAATATGTAAATTCTTATATCTCAGAAACGTAAGATATTTTTAGAAAAGTTGGAGTTGGATATGTGCTAATTCCTTTAAATCTTTCCTTTCCAATAACATCAATCTAACTTTTTTTGTTTGTTTGTTTTTGAGATGGGGTCTCACTCGGTTCCCCAGGCTGTAGTGCAGTGGTGCAATCACAGCTTACCACAGCCTTGACCTCCCCAAGCTCAGGTCATCCTCCAATCTCAGTTTTTGTATT
>NW_012101252.1:79963-82735 GCF_000951045.1 Mandrillus leucophaeus
TGCACGTGACAGATGTGGAAGGTATAGTTATTTCTTTTAATCTGTGTGTTGTTCGAGATTGATAGCAGTCACTCAAGTCATAAATAATAAATTAGTAAGATTAAATTATACTTATTGGGACATAGTGATCAGTGTCAACACAAATCAGTTAAGCAGAAAAACTATTATCTGGACTGGGCAACATGAAGAACAGTTTTAGTAGGATTCATCTTCTCTTATTGTATTGACTGATGTTATTTGTTGTATGATGTTTTTGGTTAGATGATATTATGTTAGCTAAAGGGATTTCATATTAATTTTATGAAATGTTAACTTTAACTTTTAGTTTACTTTATGACTCAGTATTGAACTTCTTAACCCTTTCTAGTGGTTTTTAACCTCTGTGTCTTCTATGCTTTTCTGATAAATATGCTGTATGGAACATAAATAGGAGTTGAGAATCCTTTTGTCTTTTCAATGACTCTACTTTAAGTTGCCTTCTTTGAAGAATATTAATGTTAGCTTATCCCTACTTGACAATTAATTGCTATTCCCACACACTATGGGTTCACAGCTTTTTTTCTTTTTTATTGCCAGTGTGTATTTTGATGTTTTTATTTTTAATTGGTATGGAGAGAGGGAGTGAAGATAGTTTTAAGTGGATACACTTTTCCTTTAATGAAGGCAAGCCATAGGTGGGTGATAAAGAGATAAGAGGTAGGCTTTGGATTCACACAAGACTGGGTTTAATCCCTAGCTTTCTTACTTGCTAGGTGTGTGACCTTGGGAATCTTATTTACCACCACACATGTTGTCATATATGAAAAGTAGGAGAATACATCCTTCAAAGTTGGCTGTGCATAAGTAAGGAAGATATATATGGCATTTAATTCAGTGCCTAGCACATGCTTATTGGCATCATTAACTGAAACTCCTATGACTACTATTCTTACCATTATTATTAATATTACTGCTTTCAGCAAGCAGAGAGCTCTTATTTATCTTACCCCCTAGCTGATTTTCTATTACAGCATATCAGTCTAGGGAAGCTGTAAGGAAATCTTCACTTAAACCTTTGTCCACTTCAGATAAGTGACACTAGCATTGTTTCTTGCCCATTAAAGGATTTTAAATTAATGTCTTCTACTATGCAATATCCCACTGAGATAAGAGGTTTCCTTGTTGTCCCTTCCTTTAAACCTTGTTGGTATTTTACAAAGATGAACACTTAAGCACCCAAGACGCTTATGTGTTTTAGTGCATGTAAATGTTTAATTCTGCATGGACAGGCAAGATGTTAAATTGATAAAGTATATTAAATTAGCTTTTAAAATAAGTTTATTACAGTTCCTAAGGGAGAAATTATCTCTGTCATTTTAGAAATGCTCTTATACTTGCTGTACATTGTGGATCAGCAAGTATAGTCAGCCTTCTACTTGAGCAAAATATTGACATATCTTCCAAAGATTTATCTGGACAGACGGCCAGAGAGTATGCGGTTTCTAGTCATCATAATGTGTAAGTGTTTACATTAAAAGGCTAGTTAATGCTAAATTGAGGATTAAAGTAATTATAACAATTGCATCTTACATATGAGGTGACATGTCATAGTGTGGTTCAGGTAGTTTTAGAGTGGCAGTCAGTTAGTCCCCTTCATCAGCCAGAAATCAGACAAAAAGCAAGACAAGTTAGAGGTACCAATGGGTGCAGGATTCTTTATCTCAGGACTTTTAGACCTTGATACTTAGAATCCCAACATTGTTCATTTCATCCAAGTATAACACCTATGCATGGGATTAAAGAATAGTGTCATATCTTTGATTTTTCTGATTAGTTATTTGGGTCTTGAAATGTCCAGTTTAACAGAAAGCCTTGGACTGTCTTCTGGGTATTATCTCCTACATACTCCTTGAATTTTTCAATAACTGAAGGGGTTCACTAAATCCAAGGAAGACGGTCCCTTTTATCAAGTCAGAAGGAGGAGGGAAAAAAAGGACATTCCAGTCATTGTGATGTTTCACTTGCTCCTGTTGCTGCATTGTTGCCACTCAAATGGTCCTGCTGCCTGGTAATGGTTGATCTTTGACACAAAGATGCCCTTACTGATTCAGAGTCCTCAAGTCTTCATGGCAAGTCATACAGTGACTTTGAAGTTACAACGTTTGTATGTTCCCATACCTATGCTTATTTGCTCAGCCATTGTTCCCAAAGCACCAGCACCCTGCTCTGGCCGCTGAGCATCCTGCCTTTATTCGCAGACAAAGTGAGCAAATTGACCCTTCTCCCCATATTCAGAACCTAATGTGGAACCCACGTCTTAGCCAAGAGTTATCTGAGACCTTCTTGGTACGAGATCCTTTGAGGCCGTTGTTGGTCTTTTCTCTGGCAGATATTAATTGGGCTTGTTCTAAAGGGTCAGAGGGGTTCAAATAATATGGCAGAAAGAGATCAGTGTTTGTTTCTTCTTCTTTGCTACCAGATCTGTACTGTGAGGCACCTGTATATCCTGTAGAGAACCTTAGGCAGTAGAAAGTTCCATATGAATCTTCCCTGAGCAGTGTCTCCCAGTTGTGGTTTGCCCCTTGAGTGATCTGTTTTACACGATAATGAAAATCGTCCAAGCTACTTTCATCTGTAGCTCAAGATTTTAAAATATTTTCAAATTCTACCTCACAGGAAGCCATTGAAGAGAATTCTCAGAGTCTCAAGTAGGTTAGTTGGACTTAACAGAGCCAAGCCCTGTCCATGACTCATCACTAATCATGTGTAAAAGTAGGGCTTTGTGCTTGCTTC
>NW_012101252.1:83401-85781 GCF_000951045.1 Mandrillus leucophaeus
ACAACTAAGAAGCAGAATTAGGACTTAATAACATTTTCTGAAAACTACAGCATTTGCATATTAGAATCTATGAACAAAATACACAGTGGGTTTTATTTGGGATTCCGAGATAATTTCAGTCATGAACTTTAGGAACAGATTATTCCATTACTTTACTATTTCTCTGAGCATTTAAAAAATGTTATCTTGTTAAATCATTATAACAACCTAGTGAAATAAGGCAGCAAAGCCCTCACTTTGTAGAAGAAGACATTGAGCCTAAGAGAAGCAAGTTGTCCAAGAACAAATAGCTGTTCATTATGGAGCCAGGACTTAAGCAGAGTTGGGACACTTTCTATTATGTCATGCTAATGCAAGCTAATTTACTGGGTCACACTGCTCTCGATTTGTGAGCATTTCACCTTACATTTTTTTCTTCTTTAATTAGAAGCTTCAAGAGAAGTTTATAGAATGTACTCATAAGTGGATGGGATAATACTGTTAAGTTCTGATATTATGATATTGTTTGAAATACTCTAAGAATTTTACATTTGCTAAGTTTTTTATATCAGTATTAAAATAGTAATTTGGTTTATTACATTTTTATATATAGAATTTGCCAATTACTTTCTGACTACAAAGAAAAACAGATGCTAACAATCTCTTCTGAAAACAGCAATCCAGGTAAGACTTGTGATAGTGAATTCCATTAGGTCAGTTGTCCCCAACCTCTCTGGCACCAGGGACCGGTTTTGTGGAAGATAATCTTTCCATGGACTGGGGGAAGGTGGGGATGGTTTCAGGATTATTCAATCATGTTACATTTATCATGCTACTTTATTTATATTATGATTACATTGTAATATATAATGAAATAATTATACAACTTACCATCATGTAGAATCCGTGGAAGCTCTGAGCTTATTTTTCTGCAACTAGATGGTCTCATCTGGGGCAGAGCAATGTGAGACAGTGACAGATCATCAGGCATTAGATTCTCATACGAAGCACACAACCTAGATTCCTCAGATGGGCAGTTCACAACAGGGTTCATGCTCCAATGAGTATCTAATGCTATCACTGATGTGACTGGAGGCAGAATTCAGGCAGTAGTACAAGCCATGGGGCTGGCTGTAAGTACAGGTGAAGCCTCCCTGGCTTGCCTGCTGCTCCCCTCCTCCTGTGTGGTGCGGTTCCTAATAATCCATGGACTGGTACAAGTCTGTAGACTGGGAGTTGTGGACCCCTGCTCTGGGTGGTCCTACCACAGATAAAAAAGTAACAGTAAGGAATTTTTGATCACTAAAGAACGCTGAAGCACAAGTCATGTTACATATGCTTGTCCCCACAAGGTGGGGACTATTACTGACTTCATTATTACTATTATTACCCACTATTACTGACTTCATTCCTCCTCATTTGAAGTTGGAAAGAGACACATTTACTTTGTTGGAACAAGATGTGCTCTTCTACCTGCTGGTTAATTGTCATGATAAGAGTAATTTTGTTACGACAAGATGCTCTGCTACCATCTGCCAAAAGATTGTCAAAATAAATATACAAATTGCCCAACTCTAGGCTCAGGAGATTATAATAAAAGTAGAAAAATGTTTCACAATAACAAAAATGCTAGTATGCTACCTGGTTGTGGACACTTAATACAATGTGTAATCCAAAGAGTATGAGGACACCTTTAATTTAGCCACCTATTTATCAAAGAGCTTTTGTAAGTTAGGTTTTATTAGTTTCAGGAGACAAAGATGAAATAGATGTAGTTTTGATCCTTAAGGTGCTCATAATAGAGCTGTCTCCATTTCATTTCTGTGCTTTTTCAACAGAATTTACAAAGAAAACATTTCTATTTATGTTTTCACTTGTCCACTTAACAAATAACTATCAAATGTCTTTTAGATACTAACCATTTTTCTAATGCTATGAAACACAAACAATTAAAAATACAGACAGGAGCTTGTTATTATCATTGTCATTTTTTTTAAATTTTACTACTTCATTCAGTGCTTACTGTGTGCTAGATGCCCACTGGAAGCTTATAATTATAATTTATTGTATATTGATTATGTGCCAGACATATGTGATGAGGAATGAAAGTTTTGGAAAAAAAAAAAGTAGGTATGATTCAAGGGAAGCATGCAGAGTGAGAAGAATTTTTCTAGGTAAAGAATCAGAAGAATAATGTTTGACAGAAAGAACATGCAACAAGATTGTGTGTTGGCCAGAAGGAACATCTAAGGAGATTGCCTGTTTGGCAGGAAGAGCAGCAAGTGCAAAAGACAAGATGCTTGAGTGAACTTTTCAGGGTTTCTGAGCAGTTCACTTTTGCTGGCACCAAAAGTGTGAGATACCAGAGGTTGGGAATGAGGTGAATACTTAGCTAAGGCAA
>NW_012101252.1:86938-89256 GCF_000951045.1 Mandrillus leucophaeus
GAGCCATTTTGTAAAGTTTATGTTCCCAGTGGCAGTGGGAATATAAAGCAGAGGCAGAAGAGAGGTATAGTCTATATGATTTAGTGATAATTGAATGAGAAAGGCTTGGGGGACCGAGAGAAATGTCAGATGATTTACAAGTTTCCAGGTCGTACACTAGTATTTAACCTGGACATGAGGAAGGAGTAGGAAATTTTCTGGTGAATACAGAAGAGCAAAGAGCTGCAGGTCAGCGGGAATGACCATTTTTTTCTTATGCATGTTTAATGGAATATTCATGTAGTATATTTTGAGTAGGTAATTGGATAACCAGCATTTATAACTCACATCCTACTACTTTGACTCTCAGTAACAAGACTTGTCAAAGACCCAAGAATCTGAAAGTTGATGAAAATGTCCATGTGTATCACCATCAGTGACCGAAAGTCAGCATCCACAGAACACAGAATTGGGACACATGATCCTAGTAGATAAAGATGAATATCAGAGTTATGTTCCTCTTAGGGAATGATAGTCTCCATGACCTGTGTGAGTCATGGCTGCCAGAAAAGAAAGAGAGCAAGGAGTGTATTAAAGAAGCACAGCAAATTCAGTCCTAGAGTGCCCTGCTTGACTTCATGTCATAGTTCTGACTTGTAAAATACCATTTTCTGCAAAATATGCTTTCTGTTTTTCCCCTCTTGACGCCTGCAACCAAACAGAATCCCTTTAGCAGGGCGTTTTTGTGTTCTTTCTTTAAGCAAAGCAACATATAAATAACAAAAAGAAGTAAGAGAAAGAGTGTTTTTTGTATAGGCTAGTAATTAATGTAAACTTGAGAGTGAGTACCAGGATTATACTTAGGATTTACACTCTGGGTAGGAAGACTAGGTAGAAATCTAAAGATCACTGACTCAAACACATCATGGTTTCATTGCTTTATTGTCTCAGCTCTGAATCCACAACTATGAGTTATATTCATATGCACTATAACTTTAGAAAGCACCTTCCCAAACCAAATATTAAGTGATTTATTGTAATTTCTTTGACTTATTATAGAATTGACTTTCCAAGTGTTCATGAGAATTATTGAGAATTTGCTACATAGTAACATCTCAGCTGTGTCCACATGAACTATCTGTCACCTTGTCTTAATGAATAACAGCTCACTAGGAATATTGGTTATGGCATTAAAATGATCTTTATCTAAATGCAGATAGGACCAGGGATCACTCTTGAACATTAATGTCCAAGCATCTTAAAGTTACACATAAGGCTTTCATAATCTGGCTTCTGCCCCACTCTTCATCTTTAGCCCTTTTCCCTGTGCGCCCTTTCTCTGGCATTACTGAGCTGCTGGTAATGTCCTACTCACTCGTTCACTCTTTCAGGCCTCACTCCTGTTCTTGCTGCTGTGTGGAATGCTGTTACCCTTTCCTGCCCTCTACCGCTTTTAATCTGGCTAGCCTCAATATTTCAGTCTCTGCTTGGGCATGTGTTCTAGAAAAGCCATCTGTGATATGCTTTATTTTCATTCTTTTAAAACCCTAATGCCTAGCATGTATGTAGCAGGACTCAATAAGAAATTTCTGAGTAAAATAAAGACGGTTTTTACAAATATGATATGCAAGACTGTCCCCTGCAGTCTTGGAGCAGAGGGGACAGACATGTGGGGGAATAATGTACAGTTCAGGTGGTAAAGATGCAGTAGAAAAATCAGTGAAGTACGAAGGCAGCCTCAAGGAAGGAGGTACCTTTTTATCTAGGGAAAGACACGCAGAATCAAGGAAGACTTCACACAGCATTGTTTTTAAAAGATGAAAATAAGGCTTGTAGTGGTGGCTGACACCTGGAATCCCAGCATTTTTGGGGGCCTAAAGAGGTGGATCATAAGGTCAAAAGATCAGGACCATCCTGGCCAATCGTGAAACACCATCTCTACTAAAAAAATGAAAACTAGCTGGGCATGATGGTGAATGCCTGTAATCCCAGCTTCTTGGGAGACTGAGACAGGAGAATCGCTTGAACCAGGGAGTCAGAGGTTGCAGTGAGCTGAGATTGTGCCACTGCACTCCAGCCTGGTGACAGAGAAAGACCCTGGCTCAAAACAAAAAAAAAGAAGAAAAAAAAGAAAAGAAAATAAATTTGTCAGAATAGTGGAGGGAAGCATTTTAGATATTAGGAAGACATTGTACACTAGTAAAGACATTAGTAGTAATTTTGCAAATCATTTATAAGGTACTATTCTTGCAGAAAACAGGAGGTAGGAGAGACCCAGTGGGTGAAACAGGAGGATTTTATTTAGGTGCACAGCAGCTCAGCAGATTTGCTTCCAACAA
>NW_012101252.1:92236-94052 GCF_000951045.1 Mandrillus leucophaeus
TGCAACAAGATTGTGTGTTGGCCAGAAGGAACATCTAAGGAGATTGCCTGTTTGGCAGGAAGGGCAGCAAGTGCAAAAGACAAGATGCTTGAGTGAACTTTGCAGGGTTTCTGAGCAGTTCAGTTTTGCTGGCACCAAAAGTGTGAGATACCAGAGGTTGGGAATGAGGTGAATACTTAGCTAAGGCAAGTTTATGACAGACTTTTTAATCCTACAGAAATGAGTAGGTCTTATCCTGTGGGCCATGGGAAGTTTACCAGGTAGAATGCTTTGGACTGCAAATACTGATGAGCAGTGGCGAAAACGGTAGGAACCAGAGTTGTTTTGTTTGTTCAGTGATATCCTAGGGATCCCCCTTGTACCTCTTTCTGTGCTGTCGAAAGTGTTTTATTCATGTCTCCTTTCATGGTTGGCTAATCTGCAACAGCTCCAAACATCTTGTTCTCACAACACAACATCTCAAGGGCTTCTTTTCTTCACCTGTGTCTTCTAAACAGGCAGAAAACTTAGAAGCACACAAGGGGCTTCCTGTAACATTTCATTGGCTGTGTTACACTACCTGCTCATTCCCCAACCAGGCACTGGGAATGCAAATACGTGATTAGCTTAGAATTAACGTTTCTCTTTCTGAGGCTGAGGAGGTAGATTGGGATAATAAACATCCCAATAGACTTGTGTTTCTTCTGCAAGAAAGAATAAGGAATGGCTATTGGTAGGGAGTTGACAATGTTTGCTGCAGGGGGTCATTGGAGACATTGGAGCAGGGGAGTCACAAGATTAAATTTGAGTATTAAGGCATTCTGGTTATGGTGTAAAATGGGTTAGCAAGCTTTTTCTGTAAAGGACCAGGTGAGAAATATTTGAGACTATGTGGTCTCTGTCATATCTACTTACCCTGCTGTTGTCTGCTGTTGTAGTGTGAAAGCGACCATGATTCTATGTAAGCAAACAGGCCTGACTGAGCTCCTATAAAACTTTATTTACAAAGCCATGAGGCAGATTGGATTTGGACTGTGGCCTATAGTTTGCTGGGATTGATGGAATATAACCTTGTAAAGAAACCAGGAGACAAAGGAAACTTTTGCAGTAGTCAGCTATAGTTTGCTTGTCACACATCCTTGGACTAGTATTAATGTATTATAAGGTTTTTACCCATCCGTGGTGAAATAAAGTTAGGAATCTCAGTTACTCATTTTAATATGTTGGCCTTTGTTTTTATGGTGTTATGCCTTTTTTATTTGTTTTGCTTACTTTTTATTTCATGTAAAAGCTAACATTAATAGTTGGCAGTTTTCTTTTAAATAAGAGCCATTTTGTGAAGTTTATGTTCCCAGTGGCAGTGGGAATATAAAGCAGAGGCAGAAGAGAGGTATAATTAATATGATTTAGTGATAATTGAATGAGAAAGGCTTGGGGGACCGAGAGAAATGTCAGATGATTTACAGGTTTCCAGGTCGTACACTAGTATTTAACCTGGACATGAGGAAGGAGTAGGAAATTTTCTGGTGAATACAGAAGAGCAAAGAGCTGCAGGTCAGCGGGAATGACCATTTTTTTCTTATGCATGTTTAATGGAATATTCATGTAGTATATTTTGAGTAGGTAATTGGATAACCAGCATTTATAACTCACATCCTACTACTTTGACTCTCAGTAACAAGACTTGTCAAAGACCCAAGAATCTGAAAGTTGATGAAAATGTCCATGTGTATCACCATCAGTGACCGAAAGTCGGCATCCACAGAACACAGAATTGGGACACATGATCCTAGTAGATAAAGATGAATATCAGAGTTATGTTCCTCTTAGGGAATGA
>NW_012101252.1:95502-98116 GCF_000951045.1 Mandrillus leucophaeus
TGGGGGCCTAAAGAGGTGGATCATAAGGTCAAAAGATCAGGACCATCCTGGCCAATCGTGAAACACCATCTCTACTAAAAAAATGAAAACTAGCTGGGCATGATGGTGAATGCCTGTAATCCCAGCTTCTTGGGAGACTGAGACAGGAGAATCGCTTGAACCAGGGAGTCAGAGGTTGCAGTGAGCTGAGATTGTGCCACTGCACTCCAGCCTGGTGACAGAGAAAGACCCTGGCTCAAAACAAAAAAAAAGAAGAAAAAAAAGAAAAGAAAATAAATTTGTCAGAATAGTGGAGGGAAGCATTTTAGATATTAGGAAGACATTGTACACTAGTAAAGACATTAGTAGTAATTTTGCAAATCATTTATAAGGTACTATTCTTGCAGAAAACAGGAGGTAGGAGAGACCCAGTGGGTGAAACAGGAGGATTTTATTTAGGTGCACAGCAGCTCAGCAGATTTGCTTCCAACAAGTGAGTCCTGAACAAAGGCAGAGCTTGGCTTATAAAGGCAAGCTTACAGAAGCAGAACAAAGGTGGTTAATCATATAGTGACAGTTTTGCAACCTCAGCATAGCTTGTGACTTTGCAACTACATTGAAGGAAAACAGGAATTTGCAAAATATATGCATTTGTAAAAATAGCTATGAGTAAATGCTGCGGGGAAGGGAGGATGGTAAATGAGTTTGTTTTCTTAACCTTGCTCTGGGATGTCTGGACCCATACCTGTGGGCTCTGGCTTCTTGGACAGGGTCAACACGACCTTACCTGGGCCCTGCCTGTTACTATCCTTAGAGTTCGAGTAGCTAAGTGCAGGAAAACTTGTTTCTCTTTAAAACTAAATTTCCTTCTCATTACATTTTCTGCTTCATGATTGAGAAGTGGAGAACAACACACTGTGTTACCTTATATGTTTCTACTGTGTTTTAAAGTTGTGTTTCTGGTGGTTTTGTTCATTTATGTTGGGTGGATGAATTTGTGAGTGAATGTTACAAGGTGTCTCCCCAAGTGGTTTGTTGAAGTCTTAGAGAATGATTTCCTAAGTAACTATTTCATGAAACACTAAACACTCAATTTATAAGGTAAAATAAAATGTTGTCTTAAATCTATTTTTATAAAGGCAATAGTTTTTAACTGTTCTAAGTGGTTCATTTTAACTGAATATATGGATTTCTCAACAGAACAAGACTTAAAGCTGACATCAGAGGAGGAGTCACAAAGGCTTAAAGGCAGTGAAAATAGCCAGCCAGAGGCATGGAGAATTTTAAATTTAAATTTTTGATTTAATGTTATTTTCTTTGCTTTAGTAATATTAGATAGTTCAAAGGAAATTACCTTTCAGACTAGGTTTTGAGAATCAATAGATTCTTTTTTCTAAGAACTTTTTAATAGAATCTTAAAATTTAATAAATTCACAGTCTCATTAACAGAAGAATCAATAGATTCTAATTTAGCATTTGAAATTTAACTTAAAAACATAACCACTATAAAATTTAAAATACTCTTATTTTACAATATTCTTATTTGAAATATTTTTATCTACCTTTTTGATTAGCTTATAGGTAATCTTTCCTTTTGGAATAGAGGCAAAAGAAATTCCAGAACTTTGTTCTTTTATTCTTACAACACCCTGACGTGATAAAGAAAGTAACATCAATTATTGGGTTATATTATTAAGCAATGGAATTGTGAACAGTGTAACACTGATGGTCCCTGACCTGGATTCATGGTTAAAGAGTAATCATGGCCAGTGCTTGAAAATCTGCAGTTTTATATTGCAGTCACTGATAGCAAGGTTAAAGATATATTCTGCCTTGTGGTCTTTCACTGACCTCAGCGTTTCTCTTCAGGGAGGGAACCAGGTCATAAAAGCAACCCAAATGCCTATTACAAGAATCATATCTTGCAGAGTGGGACCTTTGGTATTAGTACAGAAACACAATAACATTCGAACTTACTTCAGTCGCAGAAAATCAGTACAGATTATTAAAATTTTTATCCACTGTAATTAGTACACATTAGAATGTATTAGAACTGGACTTAAGGAGATCATCTAGATACATAACACTATCATATTACAACATGTAATTTCAATTAACATTTAAGAATTTGCATTTCTTTCTGTTTGATGTTGATTTCAGCTCCTAATAATTGAAAGTGTGCCTACAATCCAGTTAGTAATCTGTAGAGGCTCACTGGTTAGGGTTTGGTGGGGTAAACTCTTTTCAAGTGAGGAAGATTTTGCAACACTACAAAATCATCTGCTGATGCATTTTTGGTAGATTTAACACAGAACAAATTAAGTTTAGTCCAAACAAATGGTGACAAAGTTAAGTTTGCTGGTTCATGTTTTTCTTCTCCCTTTGATTAAGGTGAAGTATTTTTCACATGTTAGTCAGAAGCCAGTGATGTGGTAGTAGCTGAACGTAGACTAAAAATTTAATTCTTAATTTTAATTATTTATTTACTTAACTATTTTGACAGTTAAATTTTAATTTTAGTTATTTTCTAATTTTTCTTTGTCCATACTTGATTACTTAAAATAAAATTATTTTAAAAACATGCATTCCAAGAGAGGAGACATCACAGAAATACAACAAGCAAATTAACCTTCTA
>NW_012101252.1:98166-100306 GCF_000951045.1 Mandrillus leucophaeus
AAATCATCTGCTGATGCATTTTTGGTAGATTTAACACAGAACAAATTAAGTTTAGTCCAAACAAATGGTGACAAAGTTAAGTTTGCTGGTTCATGTTTTTCTTCTCCCTTTGATTAAGGTGAAGTATTTTTCACATGTTAGTCAGAAGCCAGTGATGTGGTAGTAGCTGAACGTAGACTAAAAATTTAATTCTTAATTTTAATTATTTATTTACTTAACTATTTTGACAGTTAAATTTTAATTTTAGTTATTTTCTAATTTTTCTTTGTCCATACTTGATTACTTAAAATAAAATTATTTTAAAAACATGCATTCCAAGAGAGGAGACATCACAGAAATACAACAAGCAAATTAACCTTCTATTTTTGCATTTACAGGAAATATCTCAAGAACAAGAAATAAACAAGGATTGTGATAGAGAGGTATACCTTTATATTCAAATGTTTCTGTTGAATTCAATTTTTACATTATGTTGTTTAACAAAGTGTACTAAGTGTAGGCATACATGATCCTATCATGTAAGTAGCATAAATCATCAGTGAAAAATTTAACGTTTAACTCAGAAAGAATTCTGTACATTGAGGTTTAAAGAGATACAAACCCTAGAGATACTCTTTCATTATTCTCGAATAATCCTGAATGGTGTTGTAAAATGCTGGGTCATGCCACTTTAGGAGCTTTGGATCAATCGTTTTATCTTTATTGGTTTTAGTCTGATTATCAATAGATAATGTGGCTAAAGAAGATAATTTCTTATTCTGTGTATCTTCCAGCTAGAAAATTGTATGACTATTGAATGTGAAATTTGGGGAGCATCTCATTTTCTGGGATTCCATGCTCCTACCTCAGCAGTTTCACTCTGCTCCTTGTGTTGTGGCAAACTTTGGTTCCCGTGTTTCAGTGAGAACCATCATGTTTTTGATAACCCAGGAACCAAATGAAAAAAGAATGGTCAAAGGCAGTGGGGGAGAAGAAAATCTCAGTGCAGAAAAGGGCAATCTTCCTTTCTATTCCTGAAGCCCCACAGTGTCTCATCCTCTAAATCTAACTGCTTAATGTAAGATCTAGGTGGTAAAGACAGAAGAGGACACATTTTGTGTCTTTGTCTTTTTATTTGTGTGTTCCTACGAGTCAAATGGGATAAATACATATATAAGATTCTGAAGAGTGGTTGGGAATAAAAGCACAAAATGAAGGAGGGCCATTTTTGAATTTTGGAAAATTCTATTTTATTCAGTCAAACAGAAATAAAGAAAACTTTACAAATATTTCAGTGATACACTAATGATATGATAATTACATCTTAAAATTATATGGTAATAGTTATGTATATATGATCAAACTTAAGCGTGAAATATTTTTAATGACTAAAATAATGATACACTGAGTCAATTGATAAAATCAATTAAAAAGGTTCTTTTTATTCAATAAAGTGATAACCATCCTTAATATCAAACTTCCACCCAAGGTTGAAGAAGTAATGAAGAAGCACGGAAGTAATCATGTGAGATTACCAGAAAACCTGACTAATGATGCCACTGCTGGCAATGGTGATGATGGATTAATTCCACAAAGCAAGAGCAGAACACCAGAAAGTCAGCAATTTCCTGACACTGAGAATGAAGAGTATCACAGGTAAGCCTATGGCAACATTTAACAGGAGACAACCATGTGCTGTCAAACTAATCCTAATTTGGCTAATATTCATGATTAACAAATTTTGTACTTTTGCTAGGATATTCAGCCTCACCTGGTAATCAGAAAAATGGTAATCAGCAAAAAACGAGTTACCATTTTTTCTAGTCATAAATTTATTTGAGAAATAACCAGTATTGGCAAATTTGAGGGGACAGGCATTTTCTTTTCTTTTTAGTTAACTTTTATTTTAGCTTCAGGGGTACATGTGCAGGTTTGTTATATCGGTAAACTGTACCATGGAGGTTTGGGCTACAGATTATTTCATCAGCCACATAATAAGCAAAAGATCCAAAAGGCAGTTTTTTGGTCATCTCCCTCCTGCCACGCTCCACTCTCAAGTAGACCCTGGTGTCTGTTACTCTCCTCTTTGTGTCCATGAGTTCTCATTGTTTAGTTCCCACTAATGAGCAAGAATATGTGGCATTTGATTTTCTGTTCCTGC
>NW_012101252.1:100356-102568 GCF_000951045.1 Mandrillus leucophaeus
TTTAACTCAGAAAGAATTCTGTACATTGAGGTTTAAAGAGATACAAACCCTAGAGATACTCTTTCATTATTCTCGAATAATCCTGAATGGTGTTGTAAAATGCTGGGTCATGCCACTTTAGGAGCTTTGGATCAATCGTTTTATCTTTATTGGTTTTAGTCTGATTATCAATAGATAATGTGGCTAAAGAAGATAATTTCTTATTCTGTGTATCTTCCAGCTAGAAAATTGTATGACTATTGAATGTGAAATTTGGGGAGCATCTCATTTTCTGGGATTCCATGCTCCTACCTCAGCAGTTTCACTCTGCTCCTTGTGTTGTGGCAAACTTTGGTTCCCGTGTTTCAGTGAGAACCATCATGTTTTTGATAACCCAGGAACCAAATGAAAAAAGAATGGTCAAAGGCAGTGGGGGAGAAGAAAATCTCAGTGCAGAAAAGGGCAATCTTCCTTTCTATTCCTGAAGCCCCACAGTGTCTCATCCTCTAAATCTAACTGCTTAATGTAAGATCTAGGTGGTAAAGACAGAAGAGGACACATTTTGCATCTTTGTCTTTTTATTTGTGTGTTCCCATGAGTCAAATGGGGTAAATACATATATAAGATTCTGAAGAGTGGTTGGGAATAAAAGCACAAAATGAAGGATGGCCCTTTTTGAATTTTGGAAAATTCTATTTTATTCAGTCAAACAGAAATAAAGAAAACTTTACAAATATTTCAGTGATACACTAATGATATGATAATTACATCTTAAAATTATATGGTAATAGTTATGTATATATGATCAAACTTAAGAGTGAAATATTTTTAATGACTAAAATAATGATACACTGAGTCAATTGATAAAATCAATTAAAAAGGTTCTTTTTATTCAATAAAGTGATAACCATCCTTAATATCAAACTTCCACTCAAGGTTGAAGAAGTAATGAAGAAGCACGGAAGTAATCATGTGAGATTACCAGAAAACCTGACTAATGATGCCACTGCTGGCAATGGTGATGATGGATTAATTCCACAAAGCAAGAGCAGAACACCTGAAAGTCAGCAATTTCCTGACACTGAGAATGAAGAGTATCACAGGTAAGCCTATGGCAACATTTAACAGGAGACAACCATGTGCTGTCAAACTAATCCTAATTTGGCTAATATTCATGATTAACAAATTTTGTACTTTTGCTAGGATATTCAGCCTCACCTGGTAATCAGAAAAATGGTAATCAGCAAAAAACGAGTTACCATTTTTTCTAGTCATAAATTTATTTGAGAAATAACCAGTATTGGCAAATTTGAGGGGACAGGCATTTTCTTTTCTTTTTAGTTAACTTTTATTTTAGCTTCAGGGGTACATGTGCAGGTTTGTTATATCGGTAAACTGTACCATGGAGGTTTGGGCTACAGATTATTTCATCAGCCACATAATAAGCAAAAGATCCAAAAGGCAGTTTTTTGGTCATCTCCCTCCTGCCACGCTCCACTCTCAAGTAGACCCTGGTGTCTGTTACTCTCCTCTTTGTGTCCATGAGTTCTCATTGTTTAGTTCCCACTAATGAGCAAGAATATGTGGCATTTGATTTTCTGTTCCTGCCCTGGTTTGTTCAGGATAATGGTCTCCAGCTTGATCTGTGTTGCTGCAAAGGAAATGGTCTCATTGAAAAAGACATTTCGCACACTGTTGGTGAACACATTTCAAACATTAATTTAGTAGCATATTCACACACACATATATAACCTAGTAAGGATATATATGTATGTTAAGGATATTTATATAGATTTGTTACATATATACTTATGTATAAGGACATTTATTACAGCATCATTATATCAAAAAGGTGAATCCTTTTCAGTAGGAAATTATCATTATCAAAAGTAAATCCTTACCAATAGGAAATAACTCAATTTTCATTCCCAGAAAATAATGTAGTATGCAACCATTTTTTTTTACAGATGAGGTTAGATATAGAGTAAACTGATTATTTCACAATTAAAATGTATTTAAAGCCTTTAGTTTTAGATAACACATCTTAAGATAATTATGTTAGAATTCTTGTAATATCTGCTGTGTTGCAAATGGAAGCTACATGCTACATTTACTCTCTACCTTGATTGCTAGTTATTAAATTTTTGTTGTCAGTGCCTGAGTGCTGAAATATTGGATCTTCAATCTGAATATTGCCAAGGGATTGTACATGGGGATCTATATTTAATATAAA
>NW_012101252.1:105589-108420 GCF_000951045.1 Mandrillus leucophaeus
AACCAAGGGAAGGTTCAATGAAACAAAGTGACTTATCATCTCTAACTTCAAACCCATTTGTATCTTGACATCAACACTGCTAACCTTATGTCATCATTTCTTAGAGTCTTTGATATACAAATAAAAGGTTTTTTGTATTAGAAAAAAAAAATCCCCTTTGTCAGCAGAGACTTTTCTGACCATCTCAACTTTCCCACCACCCTCCCCATCAAACACGTAAACATTTCATTTTCCTGCTTTAGTTTTTCTCCTCTAATGTACTGTATATTTTGTCTTCTCTGTCCATTATTATTGTGTGTTTACCTCACTCTCATGCATAGGGATTTTATTTTTCACTACCATATCCACACTGCCTAGAAAAAGGCCTAGCATATTGGATGTAGCTACCTAATAAATCCTTATTAAATGAGTGAATGGAGTTTATCCTGGGTATATTGTTTGATTGATTCTCACTTTTAAAAAGTTTGACGTGGTTCACTCTAATAGTTTTGCCTGCTAATTATATGCATTTAAAAAATTGTTTTGGCTCTTTATAATAAGCTACATTCTTTATACTATTTTTTTTTATTTAGGGTGAAAACCCAATATTGTGGTTATTCATTATTTATTCTTTTACTAGTAATCATAATTGTAATTATGGTAAACTGAGTCAGAGGACTTGCAAACTTTACTAGTATTTCATTTGATTTGATTTTTGAGATGGAGTCTCACTCTATCGCCCAGGCTGGAGTGCAGTGGTGGGGTCTCAGTTCACTGCACCCTCCGCCTCCTGGGTTCATGTATTTCTCCTGCCTTAGCCTCCTGAGGAGCTGGGATTACAGGGGCATGCCACCACGCCTGGCTAATTTCTGTATTTTTAGTAGAGACAGGGTTTCACCATGTTGGACAGGCTGGCCTCACACTCTTTACCTCAGGTGATCCACCCACTTCGGCCCTTCAAAGTGCTAGGATTACAGGCGTGAGCCACTGCACCCAGCCACTCACTTTTTATTTTTTTAAAAATTGGGGTGGCACATTTAATGGACTTACAAATTCTTTTCAAGGGATTATGAACCTTTGGTATTTGAAATAAAAAGACAGAGTTGGAATTTTTTTGCTTCCTATAGTAAGAAGAATACTGGTCAGGCACTGGCTCTTCTGATGGAGCAGGTACTGCTGCTTGGCTGTATTTCAGAAGCAAGCTGCTCACATCTGTAGTGGTTGGTGAGCAAGACCAGTGGTCATTGATTGGTTAACTAGATTTCAAACTGGCTCTGGGTGGCTTCTTGTTACCATTGGTACAGGTCATTTCTTTCCTAAGTTAGACTCAACTTTAACTGAACATTTTTGGTTTAAAAGTTGCCTTCAATTAACTATGGTCAAAATGAATCTATTTTATATTGCAGAATTTTACACCTCATTTAAAAATTTTGGTCAAGATGAATTGGTTAATAATAGCTCTCAGGAAGATCTGTTTTCTTTTTTTAAAATACATATTTCTCTGTAAAATTTATTCCTTAAAATTATTTGTCTTGTTTCTGTTTTTAGTATTTCTAGAAGCTTTTGCTCAAGTCTTAACATAATCTCCAGTAGAAGATTTTAGTCTGTCAGTTAATATATGTATATGGTAGTGATATTCTCTTTTTAAATTCCTTTTGTTTTCTTGTTCACTGTCTTCTCTGTACAGTAACAGTGATATTCTTATACATTTTTACCTCATTAAAAATAATTACAGTTTTCAGGTCATGTGATGCCAACATGTTTGTTCCTTTTGTTCTGTGTGTGCATTGCTATTCGGGCTCTTTTGTGGTTCTACATGAATGGCAGCTTTTTAAAATAACTCTGTGAAGAATGACATTGGTACTTGGATAGAAACTGTATTGGATCTGCAGACTGCTTTGGGCACTATGGTCATTTTCGCAATATTAATGCTTTCAGTCCAGGAGCATAGGATGTATGTTCATTTATTTGTGTCATCTCTGATTTTCTTCAGTGGTGTTTTCCAGTTATCCTTTTATAGCTGACTCACCTGCTTCGTTAAGTATTTTCCTAGGTATTTTACTCTTTTGCAGCCATTGTCAAAGGGACTGGGTTCTTGTTGTGATGCACAGCTTGGCTGTAGGTGGTGTATAGTGGTACTACTCATTGGTATTTGTACATTTTGTAGTCTCTGAGACTTTACTGAATTTATTTATCAAGTCTAAGAGTGTTTTGTAGGAGTCTTTAGGGTTTTCTAGGGATAAGATCATATAATTGATGAAGAGATAGTTTGATTTTCTTTTTTCCAATTTGGATGTCCTTTATTTCTCTTGCCCAGTTGCTCTGCCTAGGACTTCCCAGTTTTATTCTTAATATGCATGAAATAAAAGTAAAATTGAAAGTGATTAAGGATTAGTTTATTTCACATCTCTGTTGCATACACAGATAAAATTAATTCAAAGTTGTATGTTAAAAACACAATATTAGACCCTGTCTTGTTCCAAAAGGAATTTCTAAGTTGTCTATAAAATACAGAGGAATCAAGAATATAAGTGGAAAGTGTTTCCAAAAAATAAAGATAAAAAGTATGGGTTAACACAGGGCTGGCTTCCCAATCCCCAGGCCATGGACCAGTACCAGTCCCTGGACTGTTAGGACCTGGACCACAGAGCAGGAGGCTAGTGGCAGGTGAGCAAGCAAAGCTTCATCTGTTTAAAGCCACTCTCTGTCACTCACATTACTGCCTGAGCTCCTCTTCCTGTCAAATCGGTGGTGGCATTAGATTGTCATAGGAGTGTGACTCAAACCCTCTTGTAAGCTGCTTACACAGGGTATCTAGGTTGTTCACTCCTTATGAGAATCTAATCCTTTAT
>NW_012101252.1:108470-111178 GCF_000951045.1 Mandrillus leucophaeus
TTTATTTCACATCTCTGTTGCATACACAGATAAAATTAATTCAAAGTTGTATGTTAAAAACACAATATTAGACCCTGTCTTGTTCCAAAAGGAATTTCTAAGTTGTCTATAAAATACAGAGGAATCAAGAATATAAGTGGAAAGTGTTTCCAAAAAATAAAGATAAAAAGTATGGGTTAACACAGGGCTGGCTTCCCAATCCCCAGGCCATGGACCAGTACCAGTCCCTGGACTGTTAGGACCTGGACCACAGAGCAGGAGGCTAGTGGCAGGTGAGCAAGCAAAGCTTCATCTGTTTAAAGCCACTCTCTGTCACTCACATTACTGCCTGAGCTCCTCTTCCTGTCAAATCGGTGGTGGCATTAGATTGTCATAGGAGTGTGACTCAAACCCTCTTGTAAGCTGCTTACACAGGGGATCTAGGTTGTTCACTCCTTATGAGAATCTAATCCTTTATGATCTGTCACCATCTCCTGTCACCCCCAGATGGGACCATCTAGTTGCAGGAAAACAAGCTAAGGCTCCCACTGATTCTACATTATGGTGAACTATGTAATTATTTCATTATATATAAGTAATAATAGAAATAATGTGCACAATGAATGTTATGTGCTTGAATCATCCTGCAACCATCCCTCAACTCAGGTCCACAGAAAAATTACCTTCCACAAAGCCAGTCCCTGGTGCCAACATGGTTGGGGAGAGCTGGGTTAACGGATGTGAGATCCTTTTGCCTTGTCTTGGATTAATGTGCAGATATACATTGTGTGAATGACATCTGATGGCACCATCTTGCCCTGTAGATCATTTTAGGGATACCTCCAGTATTTCATGAAAATCAAAATTTCTTCCAGTGATGAACAAAATGATACCCAGAAGCAAGTTTTGGAAGAACAGATCGCTGGAATGTCACAAGAAGAGATTCTGACTAATAAACAAGAGCAGATGGAAGTGGCTGAAAAGGAAATGAATTCTGAGGTATTTTCTTTAGTCATTTTCAAATGTTTTAATGTATGTATTTGTTTAAAAAATAACTTTATGTATTTTGGAAAGGATAAAGGATTTTTAAAACATATATATACACACATATGTGTGTATATATATACACAGACACTCCATATATCCTTTATCATATCCTGTACATACAGGGTAAAACCATGTTCTTAATTCAGCTACATTTGACTGCAACAGTCAAGTAGTGATCCTCACAATGGCCTCAATCCAAAGGAGAAGCATTTCATATTTTTCATAAGAATTGATGATTTTTCCAATATCAAAAATAAGTTTTGCTACTAACAACAGATTTTCTAGTTTTTGGACATTAGTTCATCTTTTTAAAATATTGATAGAGAAATCAGTTTGTTATTTTCACTAATAGGAAAGTAGGAAATATATAGCTGGGTCAGAGGCCATATTGTAGATGTCATTATCCTTACTTTTGAGGAGAGTAACAGTTTGCTCCAAGAAGTTTCTCATTTCAATGCAAAGAGTTTTGAATACAATGGCGTGCCATGATATACATTTAGTGATAATTTATTGATAAGCATTTTGTTCCCAGAGAAATATTTCAGTGTATTTTCCTTATTTCACACTTATTACTATTTCAAACGTTATAAAGAGGAAAGAAAAGTTATTGCAATGGCAAATAATCTCACAATTTCTAAGAAAAACATTGTAAGTTGTATCTTATTTACCATTTATATTTTGAAATATAAGGCTTCTGTTGTATTAATATATTTACACCACAAAAGTAACCGTGATTTTATGAAGTTGCCCATGCTGGAGTGCAGTGGCACGATCTCAGCTCAGTGCAACCTCTGCCTCCCAAGTTCACACGATTCTCCTGCCTCAGCCTCCTGAGTAGCTGGGTTTACAGGTGTACACCACCACACCCAGCTAATTTTTTGTATTTTTACTAGAGACAGGGTTTCACTATGTTGGCCAGACTGGTCTCAAACTCCTGACCTCATGATCTCCGCCCACCTCAGCCTCCCAAAGTGCTGGGATTACAGGTGTGAGCCACTGCTCCCGGCTGCATATATTTTTTGACCTCTCCTTTTAAGAATCATGATCTTAAATGAGTTCAGTGTTGTTTGTAGAAGTGCAATGTTTAGATGCCGATGTGTACATTGTGGAAGGACACAATGCTTAAACAGTTACGAATAAATGTAATTCTTATAACTGACTGTAAAAATATTAGAAAAGCAGTATATTGATAAAACATTCTTCAGAAAAAGGAACTTAAAGAACTTTAAGAAATGGCTTCTGTCCAAATATATGCATAGCTAAGGCTCTTACAATGGTGTGGTTGATAGGTTAGATATCAGAGTATAAACCCAATTTAAAAAATATACTCAAGCATATTAATCTTATATTTTATGCATCTGGTTTTTTTATAATTCAGAGAAAGGCTTTTCCAATTCTGAAATTCTTAAAAATCCTCTAGTGATTTATTTTTCATGGTCTTTAAATAAATATTTCAACTTTTTGGAATTTACACTGTTTTAGATTTGAAGTTTTGTCCAACATTTTTCCAGTTAGATATCCACTATGAAAATTCTTTCATTATACAAATATAAATGTCATTCTTTAATTTCAGAAGAAATCATGATATGTCATTCTCTTGAGTGCTAACTAAAAGTTCCCTTTGTTTACTTAGGTTTCTCTTAGCCATAAGAAAGAAAAAGATCTCTTGCATGAAAATTGCA
>NW_012101252.1:111359-118366 GCF_000951045.1 Mandrillus leucophaeus
TGAGAAAAATGATAAACTTCTAAAGGCTGTAAAATTGAATGAGGAAGCATTAGCAAAAATCAATATTTCAGTAGAGTGGACAGCTTAGCGTTTTGACCACTGAGAATGCTCAATTCTGAACTGCAGGATGTAAGACACAGCTAGGAAACACTGGAAATGGAAATCCTATCATGTCGTTTTAGACTGACTGCTGCTCTACCTGACTGTGATCAAAGTCAGATAGATGAAAGAGACTTCTTTCCAGAGAACAAACATGAACAAGTTTATTTACAGGAGAAAATGAATTCTCATATATCTAACCTGAAAGATAACAGTGAGATTCTTTCTGAACAACTATAATGCTGACAGTAAAATTAACAGCCTAAACATTAAGCTGTATCACAGAGGATAAATTCTGAGAGACAAGATGGGGCAAGCCCCCATCTTTCCTGTTCAGGCAACTTAGTCATTCTAGTGTGTGGGCTTTGGAGACTACAAACCCACCAGGTGCAGAAGAGATCCTGCGGCACGGCACAGCTGCTTTACCAAATCATGGCCAGACTGCTTCTGTAAGCAGGCTCCTGATCCTGTTCCCCCTCACTGGACAGGACCTCCCACCTAAGGCCTCCAGCTACCCCCACTAGTGTTCCCTGGCCAACAGAGATTTGAAACCTTCCTGGGACAAAGTTCCCAGAGAGAGGGGAGGGCCACCACCTTTGATGTTTGGACACCACCTAGCTGTTCTGGCCCATGGGCTTTGGATAGCCCACGTTGACCAGGGGCTGAAGTGGTGTCTCAGTGCAGCACAGCCACCCTGCAAAAGCATGGCCAGACTCTTGTTTAAGTCAGTCCCCGAACACATTTCTAATCACTGGGTGGAGCCTTTCAACCAAGGTCTCCAGCCACCTTCACTGCTGTTCTCTGGCTGACAGAGGTTTCAGGCCTCCCTGAGTCAGAGCTCCAGGGGAAGGACCAGACTGTCATCTTTGCTGTTTGGACGACTTAGCCATTTGACCCTTCACGTTTCAGAGTGTCTGAGGTGACCAGGGGCTGAAGTGAACCCCCAGCACAGCATAGGCACTCTACAAAAATGTGACCAGGCTTCTTTTATAAGTAAGTCCCTGTTCCTGTTCCTCCTGACTAGGCAAGACTTCTCAACTTGCCTCCAGCCACATCCTACAGGTGTGTACAGATTGGCAACCGGTTCATACCTCCGAGGGTGCAGAGGTCCCAGAGGAAGGGGCAGGCTATCATCTTTGCCTTTTTGCAGACTTCACTGCTGATACTTTCAGGCACTGGAAAATAGGAGGCAATTGGGGACTGGAGTGGACCCCCAGCATACCACAGCAGCCCCACAGAAAAGTGGCCAGACTGTTAAGTGGGTGTCCATTTCCATATCTTATCTCCTCGATGGGCAGGCCCTCCTGACCTGGGTCTCCAGCCAGCCCCCCACTGGAACTATCAAGCCTGTAGCGACTTGGCAATTCCCTGGACTGAGCTTCCAGGAGCAACTGAAATCCTCTGTGCCACTGCCTCTGCAGTGGAACTGCCCTTGCTTCCCTCAGAATATCAAGGGAGCAAAGACCCTAAGTGCCATATCGACACCTCCAACAAGCTGCAGTTGACCGAAGGAACACACTAGTCCATCTCCCATGGGTACAACACACCCTCCACTGCTCATCACCAGACAGGGAACCCTGGCTTGGGCTCACAGCACACACCCTCCATCCTGGGGTGATTACATTAAGTAACTGCTAACTTACATCTCTCTGGGGTGGAGCCTCCAGGAGACAAGGAAAGTTGTAGAGCAACAAGTCAGCTGACATGCAGCCCACAGGGCAGGGACAGCTATCTCTCTAGGCTCCAGTTGCTCTTATGAGACACTTTATCCCAGCACTTAAGGAGTGCTGCGGTCAGACCAGCCCTGTCTCATGTGCAAGATTGCCCAGCACAGATCAGATCTAAGAGTTACTTTCTTTAAAAAGGGAAGTTGCTTAAAAAAGAAGTCTGGCCATGTTTGTGTAGAGCAGTTGTGCTGTGCTGGGGGTTCACTTTTGAGAGAGTTCTCCGAGACCTGATCTCTGCTGGGCAGTTTTGCACATCAGGTGAGGCTGGTCTGACCTCAGCACCCCTTAGTCAGCTTGCCACTCCCAGGACACCAGCCAGGCCACACCTGCTTACAGGACACTCTTGGGTGCACACACTATAGCTTCTGTACCAGTGGACTGTGCCTGATTAGTGGAGAGCTGCAGCAAGGTGGCCCCTACACCCACACACCAGCCTGCACATCACCTCTCCATACTGCAGCTCTTTATATGGAAACTTCTCACATCACTTTGCTGTGTGTGTTTACATAGGTGGGTTTTTCTGTACTTGCCCTGATAGCACATGGGAGTGCAGCACACACCCCAACCCACACCAACTGCCACTGAAGATGAAGCCGTGGTGGGCACAGAACCAAAAACCCCACCCCGCCAACATCTCACCCTTGAGGTAATGCTGTGCAGAGAAAAAGGGACCTTCTTATACCCTGAGTGACCACTGCTGCTTTGGGGGAGGTGGGGCTCAGAGAAGGCACCCAGACGTGCACTGGCCAGCAGTCCATCCCAAACCAGCACTGCCTCCAGTGCAACAGTACACATAGTCAGCAGGGGCCCCCTGGCCCACACCCCAGCTGTTGTGCCTCCACCACCTGCTGAACGCCCACAGTGAGCAGGGACTTCTGCATCTGCTACCATTTTGCCACAGCTGCCGCACTTGGATCCCCTCAGTGCAGTGGACTTCAAACCTCAAGGAGCCAGAGAACAAAGTTGGGGCCCAATACGAGTTTCCCAGAGTTAAAGCACACGGTCCAGGAATTGGGAGCTGCATGTTGGCCCCTAAAATCCTCTAAAAACAAAGTTAGTTGGCTGAGTCCGCCTTACACCACAGTCAAATCCTCAAGGTCATCAGATATAATAAAAGAAAAATACCCTGTCCCAAGGTCAGCAACCTCAATGATTGAAAAAGGATAAGCCCATAAAGATGAGAAAGGATCTGTGCAAGGACACTGAGAACTCAGAAAGTCTGCATGCCTCCTTTCCTCCAAATGACTGCATCAGCTCTCCAGCAAGTGTTCAGAACTGGGCTGAGGCTGAGATGTCTGAAATGATACAAGCAGGGTTCAGGATATGGGTAGGAACAAAGTTCACTGAGTGAAAGAAGTACGTTGTCCAATACAGGGAAGCTAAAAATCATTGTACAACACTGTAGGAGGTGACAGGCAAAATAGCCAGTATAAAGAAAAACATAACAGACCTGATAGAGCTGTAAACAACACTACAATAATTTTCATAATGCAGTCATATGGTGATTGTGTGTGATGGCATTATGAAAATTATTGTAGTGTGTGTGGGCACCCGAGACTGCTCTGTAAGCAGGTATGGCCAAGCTGGGGTCCTGGGAGAGGCAAACAGACTCAGGAGGTCTGAGGTCAGACCAACTCCATTTCATGTGCAAGACCACCCAGCGGAATAGACCAAGCAGAGGAAAGAATCCCAGA
Source organism: Mandrillus leucophaeus (assembly GCF_000951045.1). Taxonomy (NCBI): domain Eukaryota; kingdom Metazoa; phylum Chordata; class Mammalia; order Primates; family Cercopithecidae; genus Mandrillus; species Mandrillus leucophaeus. The sequence goes on from NW_012101252.1 coordinate 114,880, forward strand.
GTTTGAAAACTGGCTTTCTGAAATAAAACAGGCAGACAAGAATGGGGAAAAAAAGAATGAAAAGCAATGAACAAAACTTGCAAGAAATATGGGATGATATAGATGACCAAATCTGTGAGGAATTAATGTACCTGAAAGAGCTGAGGAGAATGGAACCAACTTGGAAAACATACTTCAGAATATCATTCATGAGAATATCCCCAACCTGACCAGACGGCCAACATTCAAATTCAGGAAATCCAGAGAACCTCAGTAAGATATGCCATGAGAAGATCATCCCCAAGACACACAGTCATCAGATTTTCCAAGGTCAAAATGAAAAAAAAAAAATACGTTAAAGGCAGCTGGAGAGAAAGGCAAGGTCACCTACAAAGGGAATTCCATCAGACTTAGCAGACCTCTCAGCTGAAACCTGACAAACCAGAAAAGGTGAAATTCAACTTCTTAAAGAAAAGAAATTTCAACCCAGAATTTCATGTCCAGTAAAATGAAGCATCATAAGTGAAGGAGAAATAAGATCCTTTTCAGACAAACAAATGCTGAGGGAATTCATTATCACCAGATCTATCTTACAAGAGCTCCTGAAGGAAGCACTAAATATGGAAAGAAAAGACCATCACCAGTCACTACAAAGATGCACTGAAGTAAACAGCCCAGTGATGCCAAAAACCAACCACATACACAAGTCTGCAAAATAACCAGCTGACAGCATGACGACAGGATCAAATCCACACATACCATGACTAACCTTAAATGGAAATGGGCTAAATGTTCCAATTGAAAGACACAGGGAGCAAACTGGATAAAGAACCAAGACCCATTTGAGTATGCCGTCTTCAAGAAACCCATCTCGCATGCACTGCCATACCTAGGCTCAAAATAAAGGAATGGAGAAAAATATTTCCAGCAAATGGAAAACAGAAAAAAGCAAGTGTTGCACTACTGGTTCCTGACAAAACAGACTATACCAATAAAGATAAAAAAAGACAGAGGGCTGGGCGTGGTGGCTCACGCCTGTAATCCCAGCACTTTGGGAGGCCGAGGCGGGCAGATCTCGAGGTCAGGAGATCGAGACCATCCTGGCTAACACGGTGAAACCCGTCTCTACTAAAGATACAAAAAAGTAGCCGGGTACGGTGGCAGGTGCCTGTAGTCCCAGCTACTCGGGAGGCTGAGGCAGGAGAATGGCATAAACCTGGGAGGTGGAGCTTGCAGTGAGCTGGGATCGTGCCACTGCACTCCAGCCTGGGCGACTGAGCAAGACTCAGTCTCAAAGAAAAAAAAAAAAAGAAGGAGATTACAAAGGTGGTCCTGACCTTTGATAAATCTCATTATTGATTGATACCAACCTGGGCTATCTTTATTGCCCAAACCAATAGGATAATTTGCTGAGGTTGGGGAGATTCTCCCCTGCAGGGGGTTCCTGATCTCCCAAAATTTGGTTGAGATCTAAAGTTGATTTTGCTGTACAAGTCCTTTTCTGAAGTTCTACTCATTTCCGACAAGGAAGGCAAGTTTTCCTGCTTCCATGGCGATGGAGAGCAGGCACCTCCTTTCCTGAGTTTCAGCTTTCTTCTGACAGGAAAGGTGAGTGTCAGTTTTTTCCAGCTTCTAAGATGGCAGAGAACGATCACCAGCCTGAGCCTTATTTCCAGGTAAGTAGCTGAATTAGAATTTTGTCTTAAAATTTTTTCTAATGACTAAAATTTAAGAATATCCACCAGCTGCTTTTAATTTCTCTTTACCATGAGAACACTCAGTAATCATATGAATGGTACATTTGTTTGTTTTGCTCAATTCTTTGTGTTTGTTTGTGTTTGGGGTTTTATTGTTGTTGTTTCACTTTTCTCCCATCTCTTCCTGACTTGGTCAAATCCAAGGGAATGTTCCAAATTGTGGGGAGCAAGGCATCTGAATTGGCTAAAAGTCCTGTGACTGCAAAAATGAAAAAATCCAGTTATCAGAAATGATTTTTTTTTTTTTTTAACATAAGCGGGCTCATCTACATAACAAGGCCATCTTTTGCTAGCCAAGGCCAGGCTGAAGGAGTAGTCTTGGTGACCCAGTGTTAAGATTCTGCCTGTTAACTACAGAAACCTGAGTTTGGTTCCTAAGTCTAGTTCTTTCTGTTTGATATTTGTGTTTCTTTTAAAATATCCGCAGTTTGTCCCAGCTATGATGTGGTAGTAAAAGTATCAAAAGGATTTTTTTTTAAAGTTCTATGATTAAAAGTTTACTTAAAAGCAAATTTCCTTTTTGTAAATTAGACTTTAAGTTCTGTGGTACGCGTGCAGAACATGCAGGATTGTTATATGGGTATACACATGCCATGCTGGCTTGCTGCATCCATCAACCAGTGATCTACATTATGAATTTCTGCTAATGCTATCCCTTTCCTAGCCCTTCATGCTGACAAAACAAGCAATGGGGAAAGGATTCCCTGTTCAATAAATGGTGTTGGGAAAACTGGCCAGCCGTATGCAGAAAACTGAAACTGGGCCATTCCCTTACACTTAATACAAAAATTAATTTAAGATGGATTAGAGTTAAACGCAAGACCTAAAACCATACAAAACCTAGAAGAAAACCTAGGCCACCAACCGTGGAGAAAGGTACTTTCAGTGAAATGCATGGTACAAACACACACTCCCTGCTTCCCTGAGTGGGTCAGGTTGGCGAGTGGTCCACCTGCTCCAGGTGGATCCCTGCAGACATGGCTTCCTTCTCTTTGAGCCAGCTTGGCCTTGACTGGCATGCACAAGCCTCAGTGAAACAACTGTGCTTCAAATGGAGCCACACAGAGAAAAAGAGCAGCAGGCTCAGGAGCATGGTGTGAGCTGCCTTTGGGGCTCCAGTCCATCCCTCAGGGCTCATATGGCACTACAGGCTTCTTGGTTGTCAAGAGGCAGACCACAGGCCATCTTGAGGATGACTTTATGTTGAAGTGCAGAAAGCAGCCAGGATTTCCACCCAGTGGACTCGGCCTTCTGTGGCCCTGGCCAGATTTAGAATTTGGCCCCAGGCAGGACGAGCCCACTCAGAGCAGCATGGCAGTAGCTGGGGTCTGTGCATGCCACGCAAGGTAAAGCTGGCTCAAGGAGCAACCAGCCACATCTGCAAGGGTGTGCCTGGAACCGGTGGAACAGCCACCAACCTCACCCATTCAAGGAAGGAGAGATGGCAAGGTTCCAACAGCCGGACTGGCTGCCACTTGATGGCTGATGGAGCAGAGGCCCGAGGAAAAGCAGATGACACTGAGGCCTTGCCACTAGGGTAGGAGAAATTTTGTACCTTGACCAGCAGCGAGTGAGGTTGGTGGCTGATCCACTGGCTCCTGGCACACCCTTGCAGAGTTAGCTGGTTGCTCTTTGAGCCAGCTTGGCCTTGCCTGGCATGCACAAGCCTCAGTGCAACAATTGTCTTACAAATGGAGCCACACAGAGAAAAGGAGCAGGAGGCTCAGGAGCAGGGTGTGCACTGCCTTTAG
>NW_012101252.1:122872-126675 GCF_000951045.1 Mandrillus leucophaeus
TGGCTGGTTGCTCTTTGAGCCAGCTTGGCCTTGCCTGGCATCACAAACCCCAGTGCAACAATTGTCTTACAAATGGAGTCATATAGAGGAAAGGAGTAGCAGGCTCAGGAGCAGGGTGTGCACTGCCTTTAGGGCTCCAGTCAATTCCTCAGGGCTCAGATGGCACTGTGGGCTTCTTGTTGCAAATACGGAGACCACAGGCCATCTTGAGGAGGACTTTATGTTCAAGTGCAGAAAGCAGCCAGGATTTCCACCCAGGGGCCTAGGCCTTCTGTGGCCCTGGTCAGACTTAGAATTTGGCCCTAGGCAGGACAAGCTCACATGAAGCAGTGTCAGTTTCTGGGGCCTGTGCATGCCAGGCAAGTCCAGGCTGGCGCAAAGAGCAACCAGTCACCTCTGCAAGGGTGCACGTGGAGCAGGTGGTTCAGCAACCAACTTCACCCTCTCAAGAAAACAGGGATGGCCAGGTTCCGACAGCCTGAGTGACTGCCGCCTGATGGCTGATGTAGCAGAGCGCTGAGGAAAAGCAGTTGGCACTGTGGCCCTACCTTTAGGATACAAGAAAGGATTTACCATGTCTGGCAGCAAGTGAGGTTGGTGGCTGGTCCATCTGCTCCTGGCACACTTTTGCAGAGGTGGCTGGTTGCTATTTGAGCCAACTTTGCCTTGCCTGTCATGAACAAGCCTCAGTGCAACAACTGTCTTACAAATGGAGCCATATTGAAGAAAAGAGCAGCAGGCTCAGGAGCAGCGTGTGGGCTGCCTTTAGGGCTCCAGTCAATTCCTCAATGCTCAGTTGGCACTGTGGGCTCCTTCGTTTCCAAGAGGCAGACCACAGGCCATCTTGAGGAGGACTTTATATTCAAGTGCAGAAAGCAGCCAGAATTTCCACCCAGGGGCCTAGGCCTTCTGTGGCCCTGGTCAGACTTAGAATTTGGCCTCAGGCAGGACAAGCTCATTTGGAGCAGATGGAGCAGCCACCAACCTCACCCACTCAAGGAAGCAGGGATGGCCAGTTTCAAACAGCCTGAGTGGCTGCCACCTGATGGCTGATGGAGCAGAGGCCTGAGGAAAAGCTGATGACACTGGGGCCCTACCTCTAGGGTAGAACTGATGTACCATGAGTGGCATCCAGTGAGATTGGTGGCTGGTCCACTGGCTCCTGGCACACCCTTGCAGAGGTGGCTGGTTGCTCTTTGATTCAGCTTGGCCTTGCGTGGCGTGCAGAAGCCTCAGTGCAACAATTGTCTTACAAATGGAGCCGTATAGTGGAGAGGAGTAGCAGGCTCAGGAGCAGGGTGTGCGCTGCCTTTAGGGCTCCAGTCAATTCCTCAGGACTCAGATGGCGCTACGGGCTTCTTGGTTGCAAATAGGGAGACCACATGACATCTTGAGGAGGACTTTACGTTCAAGTGCAGAAAGCAGCCAGGATTTCCACCCAAGGGCCTAGGCCTCCTGTGGCCCTGGTTAGACTTAGAATTTGGCCTCAGGCAGGACAAGCTCATTTGGAGCAGATGGAGCAGCCACCAACCTCACCCACTCAAGGAAGCAGGGATGGCCAGATTCCAACAGACTGAGTGGCTGCCACCTGATGGCTGATGGAGCAGAGGCCTGTGGCTCCTGGCACACCCTTGCAACGGTGGCTGGTTGCTCTTTGAGCCAGCTTGGCCTTGCCTGGCATGCACAAGCCTCAGTGCAGCAATTGTCTTACAAATGGAGCCATATAGAGGAAATGAGCAGCAGGCTCAGGAGCAGAGTGTGCACTGCTTTTGGGGCTCCAGTCCATGCCTCAGGGCTCGTATGGCACTGCGGGCTTCTGGTTTTAAAGAGGCAGACCACAGGCCTTCTTGAGAAGGACTTCATGTTCCAAAACAGAAAGCAGCCAGGATTTCCACCCAGGGGACTCGGCCTTTAGTGGCCTTGACCAGACTTAGAATTTGGCCCAAGGCAGGACCAGCTCACTCACGGCAGCATGTTGGTGCCTGGGGTCTGTGCATTCCAGGGAAAACCAAGCTGGCTCAAAGAGCAACCTGTCACCTCTCCAAGGGTGCACCTGGATCAGTTGCAGTAGCCACCTACCTCACCCACTCAAGGAAGCAGGGATGGCCAGGTTCCAACAGCCGGACTGTCTGCCACCTGATGGCTGATGGAGCTGAGGCCTGAGGAAAATCGGAAGACATTGGGGCCCTACCTCCAGGGTAGAGGAACTGATGTACCCGACCGGCAGTCAGTGGGGTTGGTGGCTGGTTCACCAGCTCCTGGCACACCGTTGGAGAAGTGGCTGGTTGCTCTTAGAGTCAGCTTGGCCTTGCCCCGCATGCAAAAGCCTCAGTGCAACAACTGTCTTACAAATGGAGCCACACAGAAGAATGGAGCAGCAGGCTCAGGAGTAGGGTGTGCACTGCCTTTGGGGCTCCAGTCTATGCCTGAGGGCTCGTATGGCACTGCGGGCTTCTGGTTTTAAAGAGGCAGACCATAGGCCTTCCTGAGAAGAACTTCATGTTCCAAAACAGAAAGCAGCCAGGATTACCACCCAGTAAACCCAAGGGACTCGGTTTTCTGTGGCTGTGGCCAGACTTAGAATTTGGCCCCAGGCAGGACAAGCTCACTCAGAGCAGCACTTTGGTACCTGCAGTCTGTGCATGCCAGGCAAGGCCAAGCTGGCTCAAAGAACAACCAGCCACCACTGCAATGGTGCACCTGGAACTGGTGGACCAGCCAGCAACCTCACCTACTGAAGGAAGCAGGAATGGCCAGATTCCAACAGCCTGAGTGTCTGCCACTTGATGGCTGATGTAGCAGAGGCCCGAGGAAAAGCAGATGACACTGAGGCCTTGCCACTAGGGTAGAAGAAATTATGTACCTTGACCAGCAGCGAGTGAGGTTGGTGGCTGGTCCACCTGCTCCTGGCACACTCTTGCAGAGTTGGCTGGTTGCTTTTTGAGCCAGTTTGGCCTTGCCTGGCATGCACATACCTCAGTGCAACAATTGTGTTACAAATGGGGCCATATAGAGGAAAGGAGCAGGAGGCTCAGGAGCAGGGTGTGCACTGCCTTTAGAGTTTCAGTCAATTCCTCAGGGCTCAGATGGCACTGCGGGCTTCTTCGTTGCCAAGAGGCAGACCACAGGCCGTCTGAAGGAGAACTTTATGTTCAAGTGAAGAAAGCAGCCAGGATTGCAATCCAGGGGTCTAGGCTTTCTCTGGCCCTTTCCAGACTTAGAATTTGGCCTTAGGCAGGGCAAGCTCACTCAGAGCAGTACATGGGTAGCTGGGGCCTGTTCATGACAGGCAAAGCCAAGCTGGCTCAAAGAGCAACCTGCCACCTTGGCAAGGGTGTGCGTGTAGCAGTTGGACCAGTCACCAACCTCACCCACTGAAGGAAGCAGGGATGGTCAGGTTCCCATAGTCTGAGTGCCTGCCACCTGATGGCTGCTGGAGCAGAGGCCTAAGGACAAGCTGATGGCACTGAGGCCCTACCTCTAGGATAGAAGAAATGATGTACCCTGAACGGCAGCGAGTGAGGTTGGTGTGCTGGTCCACCGGCTCCTGGCACACCCTTGCAGACTTGGCTTGTTGCTCTTTGATCCAGCTTCGCCTTGCCAGGTATGCACACGCCTCAGTGCAACAACTGTGCTGCAAATGGAGCCAGACAGAGGAAATGAGCAGCAGGCTCAGTGGCAGGGTGTGTGCTTGCTTTAGGGCTCCAGTCCATGTCTCAGGGCTTGTATGGCACTGCGGAATTCTTGGTTGCCTCCACAAGCCATCTTGAGGAGGACTTTATGTTTTAAAATGCAATTCAAAT
>NW_012101252.1:127207-127492 GCF_000951045.1 Mandrillus leucophaeus
TTACAACACAGCTGGGAGCTGTATCTTCAAAATATGTCTATTTGACTAAATAAAATCAAGTTACTCAATGGGAGTTACTATCTATGAAAAAAGTACAACAGGAATGTGAAAAATTTGAGGAGGATAAAATATGTTGGAAGAAGAAATATTAAATCTTAAGATGCTTATGGAAAGAACACACAGGTGAAGACAACTTGGTGATGTACAAAATTATAAATTGGATCTAGAAGAAAGGGCAATGCAGGCAATAGAAAAATGAGTAGAAATCCCTTTACAGGTTAGTTT
>NW_012101252.1:129155-142444 GCF_000951045.1 Mandrillus leucophaeus
TTTCATCAGTTAGACTAGTGTGATTATTCTAGCGTTCTTTAAATTTTTTATTAATCTTTCTTGGAGCTTTTTGAGGTTACTTGGGGTCCTCAGTCATCTTTTTCAAATTTTTCTTCTCTCACACTCTGTTTTTAATCTCCTTCTGGAATTCCAATTAGTTGTATTTTAGTTAATTTCATATTACCAAAGAATTCTTGGACTCACTGGAGTATTTTATTTGCTTGGTTCATTGGTTTATTTTGTTTTTCTCTTTCCTCCCTTTGTGCTGCCATTCAAATAATTTGTGTTGATCTATTATAAAATTTACTGCTTCTTTCTTAACTCTGATGACCAGTCTGCTAATCAGCTTGCAGATGTACTTCTTCATCTCTGTTCTCAAGCTTTCACTTATTTCTAGCTTTTGCCTTTTACTGTTCCCATCTCTGCTGAAATTCCTCATTTTTCCATGCGTGTCTTTTTTTTAAACTAGATCCTTTAACACTTTGATCATTATTATTTTAAATTACTTGCATTTAGTTCCAACATCTGAATTATCTCTGAATTTGATTCTGTTGATTTTTTATCTTTTGAAAATATTATAACTCATAACTCAAATTTCTAACTTGCTTTTATGTGTCTCCCAATTTCTAAAAGATGCAAATCATCAGATGTACAAAAACAGTAGCTCATGAGATAATTACTTATGTCAAGATTGTTTTATGTTTCTGTTTCATTTTGGTTTGTGTCATGCTATTAGTGTGGGCAGGAACAAAGGCTGGTTTTTACTGTGGTGTCTGAAACATTCAGTGAACCATGTAACTTCAATTTCTGCAGCAGTAGGCTGCCATACCATGTGCCTTGTGTGGGGCCTTAGGCTCTGGAGGGCATATGCCAATGCTCCTGTTCCACAGTTACCTTCCGGTAGTCCTTACCACCTATGTCACAGAGAGGGTTTCTCTCCACTTTCTTGTTCCTCTCTAACTGTAGAACATCATTTCTTTTGTGTGTGTGTGTGACTAGGCAGAAAATTCAGGTTGGGGGCAGAGGGATGATTCATGTTATTTTGGAGCCAGTTTCACCATTGGACTCTCAGAGAAGGGATACTTTTAGCACTTCACGACTCTTGTTCCAGTGGGAGTCAAACTATCACTTATCTGTGTTGGTTTTTAAGGAAGAAATAATACCTTGCCTCCTCCCACCTCAGTGGAAGAAAACCTTTGATTTATATCATTGAAAGTGTTCAAACCCACAATAAGGGCAAACTCTTTTCTTTCTCCTTCCATAGGAACAATGCACCTTTGTCTGTGGTCGCTGGATGGAGATTTTCCAACCCTTTACCACAGTAGTAGCACGACTCTGCATTAGTGCAAAATCCTGGACCCCGAAACAATCCTTGTTCCTCTCCTGATGGGGAAGTATTTTTCCTCCATCCGTCCCCCAGAAGCAGTGATCCTTTGCCTGGTCTCAGGTGGGGTGGAGTAGGGTGTGAGAGGTTTCTTAACCTTCTCTGAAAGCTGATGTGTTTCGTTTCTTCTTATCTCCCAGAAACAGTAGACTTTTGCATGGCTTGGTGGACCCAGATGCTTTTTTGCCACAGCAAATTAAGTGTTTTGATTCTTAGGAGAGAAGCAAATGTTCATGTAGTCAATTTTTTTCTTATTTACTTTTTGCTTTGTTTTCTTATTTCAGTCACGATGAGTTGAATATGATCATGATTTTCCAGTTAAGCTGCTTGCAACTCTAAAATTTTATTAGTCCCCCTTTGGCCTTTCAGCACTAAATCAAACGCAGATAATCATCACTTGTGTGAATAAAGTGTTTTTATTGAGAACAGAATTGTTCATATACACACGAATGTGGATATTATCTACTTAGCACAATATGTCATTGTTTCAAAATGTAAAATCTGCTTTAGGCTGAACAAAGAATGGTTCTTGACACTATTTTCCCTTTGTGATCAATTAAAAAAACCCAGTGCTTTCTATCTCATGGGTAGATAATTAAAATAATTACATACCTGATCTTCATTTTATGTTCTCTCTCTTCAAGATATTTCCTTCAAAACTACTTTGACTGATTAGTCTCTTTTGGATTACGTTAGACTCTGTATTTTCTTCACAAGCTCATCAGGGTAAATCCTGCCTTTACATTTGTTATAAAAATTCTCTTTTTTTTTTCAAATCATATTTGAGCTGAAAGCTCTCCACAAAATGTCTCCTATGCCACAAAGCGTTATTTTACTGATCTCTCCTGTCCTCCTTGCTCAAGCTCATTTAGGAATTGTTTTAATGAAAATATTCAAGCAGTACTTTTTTTAAAAAAGTATGAACATATAGTATTTTCAATTTGAACACAAAACACTGCTCTACTTGAAAACAAGTTTTAGAAACATTAAATATTTCTAGAAAGAGAATCAACAGTGTCATAAATATCATAATTCAATTTTCCTGTTTGTACTAAAACATTAGCAAATATTTACTGAGAAATTGCTATCTGCCTGAAAGTATAATGCTTTTGATACACGTTATATCATAAAAACTAGGTACTATTATTAGTAGTATTTTAAGAGTAAAAATACCGAGTCTTAGAGATGTTAAGCAATGTGTACAAATAGCATAGGGAAAGTTGGAGTTCTGAAATTCTGACTATGCTGTATGTATGATAGGAGAATCAATTCTTGTCTTATGTAACTGTCAAGTCATTGTGGGGATTCGGAGGTCTCTGATTGCTAGGGTCAGTACACTTAAATCATGTCACAACTTAGTTAAATCTATTTCATTAAAGCAAAATTCCATGTATAATTTCACAAAGATTATTGGCACCAAGAACACTATTTTTTGTTCCTTCTTTCCTTTCTTTCTCCTTCCTTCCTTCCTTCCTTCCTTCCTTCCTTCCTTCCTTCCTTCCTTCCTTTCTTCCTTTCTTCCCTCCTTCCTTCCTGCTTTCTTGCTTTCTTTCTCTTATTCTTTTGTTCTCTTTCTCTTTCTTTCTTTGAGACAGGGTCTCAATCTGTTGCCCGAGCTGGAGTGCAGTGGCACAATCATGGTGCACTGCAGCCCCAGCTTCCCCAGGCTTACATGATCCTCCCACCTCATCCTCCTGAGTACCTGGGACTACAGGCAAGCCACCACACCTGGCTTTTTTTTTTTTTTTTTCAAGATTGGGTTTCACCATACTGCTGAACCTGGTCTGCAACTCCTCAGCTCAAACAATCCACCTGCCTTTGCCTCCCAAAGTATTGGGATTCCAGATGTAAGCCACATGACTGGCAAATAATATTATTCAATAAGTTCAATTTAACTATTAGATTTTGGACAATGAGAGATAGAATTTTCTATATCATAATTCATCTTGTGTTCTTATTTGAAGTAATATATAAGGATTTCAATTCAAATATATTTATTAGCAAATTAAATTTCTTTTTCAGGATTCCAAACTTTTGTTCAAGACGTAAATGCTAAATGATGTCACTAATTTTAATTAGATTAACAGAAAGGTATTCTGGTGTTTAATAACAGTGACAGAATGGGCTATTGATTTTATTTTCTTTCCCTTTGTCTCTTTCCCCTTTTTAAAATATTTTACTTTTTAGGCTCTTTGGAATCCTGTAGATAGAGTTTTGAGAATTAAACAAAACAGTTCACAGAAACTGCCAACCCTAGGATGAAATATATTGTTACTGTACTTTGGGATTAAAATAAGGAACTACAGTTTACGGAACTTTTATACTGATGCAGAGACACTAAAAAGGGAAAGGGTTTGGATGAGAAGTTCTGCTATGCAATCAAGAATCTCAGCCACTCATTTCTGTAGGAGTTGCAGGAGCTCCCTGTAAAGAGAGGTTAGGGAGAATGTAGCTTCAGGGTTTCTCCATTTTTCCCAGAGGTTCCCCCAAAAGGTCATGACACTTTATAAGAATGCTTCACTTGTGAAAAACAAATATCAAAGTCTTCTTGTAAATTATATTTAAGGACAAATCTTCATTCCATGTTTAATTTATTTAGCTTACTCTGTAGCTAATATTTCATGCTGAAAACATTTTAAATGCTGTAAATGTAGATAATATAATTTATGGATCATTAATGCTTCTTTAGTAGTTCAGAGAAAACTTCAAAAGAAATGGCCCCAGAATAAGCTTCTTGATTTGTAAAATTCCATGTCATTGACTTGGTTTGTATAGCATCTCAAAATATAATATAGACATCTCAGATAATATATTTGAAATACCAAATTCTTCTTAGAAAAGAATAGTACTTAACTAGATAGGAATAACAGGTCGCCATTATTTGAATTGTCTCCTATTAATTTTTGTTTTGTTTTGTTACTCATGTTTTATTTATGGGGGATAAATATAACTTCCGCTGTTTTCAGAATTATTGTATGCAGTTATTATGAGAATGCAATTTAAGTTTCCTTGATGCATTTTCACACTTCTATTACTAGAAATAATACGGTAATATTGGCAAAGAAAAGTGACCATTCAATAAAATTTTTCCAGTAAATCTGATTTAAAATAAACATTGCCTATGGCTTTCTTACATCAATATTGTTATGTCCTAGACTACTTTATCTGAAATTAAGGCTTTGAAATTCTAATTATGTGCAAATGTGTAAAATATCATCACCTAAAGCTATATAACATGTTCTATTTCTATACTGTGATTGCAGGTTTATAATTCTGGAAAGATATACAGAACATAAGATTTACCTTTTTAATCACTTTAAGTGCACAGTTTTGTGGCATTAAGTATATTTGCACTGTTGTGCAACAGTCACCACCATAGACCTCCAAAACTTGTCTTCTTCTCCAACTAAAACTCAGTACTCATTGACCACCAACTTCCCATTCCTCTCCCTCCCCCTCCCCATAGCAATCACCATTCTACTTTCTGTCTCTACAAATTTCACTAAGTAACTCACAGACATGGCAAGATATAGAATGTTTGAATTTCTCGAACTGGCTTATTTCACTTGGCATATCTTCAAGTTTCATCTATTTCATAGCATGTTCAGAATATATTTTAAGGCTGAATATTATGATGTTGCCGTATATACCACTTTTTTAAACTACTCATCCATTAATATTCACATGGGCTGCTCTCTCCCTTTGATTATTGTGGATAATATTGCTCATGGACACGCTGCACAAACATGTGTTTGGTCCCTGCGCTTATTTATTTTGGATCTGGATTTGCATTTTAATACAAAGGAGAAATTACACAGCTTTTTAAGAGTGTCCAAATGAAAAGGAGCACAACATCAGTAAAATATTAGAAAGTAGATTATGGAAAAAATAGGGAGAGAATTGAACCAAAATTTAATAAGCAGTGTAAGAGAGTTTCAAGAGGAGGGAAAAAATTGACAATATAAACATAGAATTAAATAGCGAAAGGTCGATATTTAGAAAATTGTCACATGTACCCATATGTCGCCTGTGAGCTGATATTTACATTATTGTTTTATTCCAGGTTTCCAAAAGTAAGTGCAATGTGAGAGTTTCATGATGCTAAATAACTGAAACATGATACATATTTTGATGTATTGTCCTTGAGAGCAGGCTGGTGGTAATTAGTGCAATTTTAAATTATGATATGATAGTGGAGTCAATCTGCCAAACTGAAAAAAAAAGTATATATACAATATGTATATGTTTCTCAAAACCCAGTTGTATCATACAATTAAATTATGATTTAAAGCTACCTGACAATTACCAGAGGAAAAAATAAAACATTTACATTAATATTACCATAATTTTGATATTATTGCAAATATCAAAGCATGTAGTACTTAGGGATAAACCTACAAAAAAGAGAAACATTTGAAAACTACGAAACTACAAAACATTGTTACAATAAATAAGAGACCTCAATCAATGGAATGTATGAGTCATAAATCTCAATATGGTTAAAATGTCTACTCCTCCCACATTGATCTATAACAATTCCAATCAAATCACAGCTGTATTCCTTATTTTAGAAATTGGGAAACTAAAATTCTGAAATGTATGTCAATGGGTAGAGGACCTATAAAGGCAAATTACTTTGAAAGGAAACAATTACTTTGAAACCAGGTGCTGCTGGAGAATTAACAGCGCCTGGTTTCAAGACTTATCAAGTTACAGTACTTAAGACGATGTAGTGCAAATGTAGATATACACATGTATATCAGCTTTCAGCTAATTTTTAATAAAGTTCTTAGAGCATTCATGGACATAACATTTTCAACAAATGCTTCTGAAACAATTAGATATCCCAGTGTATATCTGTGTGTGTGTGTGTGTATTTGTGTGTGTGTGTGTGTGTAGCTCAGTACTTCACACCTGAGAGGTATGAGCGTGCATTACTAAGGGGAACTGGGAAGCTTTGAGAGTACTGGATATGCTCACTGAGCCCTTCATGGTGATTGTTTAATGGGCACATGTATATATCAAATTCATCTCATTACACTTTAAATATTGGTAGTGTGTTTTATGTTCATTAGACATGAATAAAGCTGTAAATGTTATCAAAATATTCACTTACTATGCTTTTATTCATTTTACTCTCTCTCTCCACAGACCTTCAGATAGAAAATGCAGTTGAAAGATATTTCATAAAGGAAGAAAAGAAGTATGAATACAGGTGAGAGATAGTACTCAGATTTTTTTTTTCAGTGCAATCCTGGTCTTTTGTGACTAGCAATATTTTTATGTGCAGAAGTAGTAGAAAAGATAAATGTTTTGTACAGTAGAGAAACGCATACTTTCTGTGCCATGGAAGAGATAACTCACAAAGATGACAGCTTCTGACTATGTTGGATACTAACCAGTATTGTAACTAACCAACGATCTGACCTTAACGTTGGCTGTAAAGCTACTTTAATGTTCCTTGCAATGATTTGAACCTATTACTGGAATCCTCATTGCTTACTGAGTTGAATAATACTGTTGATATGTGTTTATCTTATATTTGCACTAGAGTCATAATTTCACTTCTTAGAAAATTAAAATTAAACAACACTTGAAATTATATATTTTTAATGTTTCAACTGTGATATCACTCCACATGCATCTTTAAATTCTTATTTGATAAAGGATAGCAAATACAGAAAGAATTCTTGTGATAATAGAGAACACAGAACTGTTGAAAGGTGTCGAAGTTGAGCTGGAGAGAGTCACCAAAGCTGGTGCGGAAGCTGGCAAGGTCGGAGAGTTTCCTGCCTGGGCATAGCTTGAGCTCGCTCCGGTGCCTCCACCAGTGGCAGAAACTGCAGACCCAGCTGGGCCCTGAGGCCTCCGCCCCAGCCTCCCGCCCGCCAGGAGCTGTGCTGAGGTCGCAGATAGGCGACCCTGGAGGGGCGCGCCTGAGGGAAGGCGGCCCATGTTCCGGACAGCAGCAGGACACCAGGGTCCAGGGACCCACCTCCCGCTGCGGGAACCCCAAGCCTTGCCTGGCGCTCCTCGCTTGGTCTGCCTGGCCTCCAGAGGCTGGCGTGTGTCCTGGTCATGAGGATGCACAGCAGGTGGCCGGGAGTCCCCCTCCGCCATGGCCTAGGCTCTGCCAGCCATTACGCCTGGTTCTCGGACCACAGCCCCGCTGCCTCTGATCCCGCCAGGCCGGGACCTGTCCTCCTCCTGGGCGACCAGCAGGGGGGATGCACACTGCCCGGTGCGCTGCACAGCCCCTGACCGCCCATCCCCTCTGGCGCCTCCACCCCAGGCCAGGACCTTCCTGTAGCACAGAACCCACCTTCCTTCCCGCCGCAGAGCTGCTCCGCTTCCGCCACCCACAGGGAAAAACGCGGATCTCCAAACACACAGAAATCCGCGTGTGACTCCTCTGGTTGGATACTGCCAGTCCCCACATTTACTTCCAGGAGTTTTCTTGGCAGAAGGTGTCCCATGTTTGATGTTTCACCAGCGATGAGGCTGAAAAGTGACAGCAATAGAGAAACACATCAGGCTTTCCGCAACAAAGATGACCTTCCCTTCTTCAAATCTCAGCAATCTCCAAGGCCCACAAAGGACTCAGGACAAGATGACTGAGCTGGAGTACTCGGCCCAGGAAATGCAGGCCCAGAGCGGGTCACCTCCTTAGGGCAGGCCCAGGCTTGTCCTGGCTGCCCGGGTGCTTTTCTCCTCACTCCCACCCAATGCAGGGGACCCCACAAACTCAGCTGTAGGGGCTCCCTGCACCTCCCTCCACAGGAACCACCTCCTGCCCGCCAAGCTGGGGCCTTCTGGGACGTCCTGGGCTGAGAGGGCAAGGTGCCAGCTCTGCACGCTGAGGAAGGAACACCGCTACACTGTCACACTGACACACCGCCACACGAAGACACTACCACAGGGGCAAACCACTACATGGCCACATGGACAAACAGACACACAGACACATGGAGATATCACCATACGGACACACAGACACACCACCACACTGTCACATGTACAGACACACGGAGACATTATGACGCGGACACACTGCCACACTGTCACATGGACGGACAGACAGACACACGGAGAAGTCACCACACGGGCACAGCACCACACTGTCACACGGACACAGACACATGGAGACATCACCATAAGGACACATGACCACATACCACAGGGACACACAGACACACAGAGACATCACCACACTGTCGCAGGGACACACCATCACTCTCACACGAACAGACACACAGCCACATGGACACTGCCACACGCACACAGACACACTGCCACACTGTGACATGGACACACCTCCACACTGTCAGACACCACCACACAGACACTGCCACATGGACACAAGGACACACAGACACATTGTCACATGGATACATAAACACACTGTCACACGGAGACATCACCACACAGATATATGAACACACCACGACATGGACACAGCACCACACAGACACTCTGCCACACGGACACACCACCACAGAGAAATGCGGACACACTGCCACACAGACACACCACCACGCTGCCACAAGGTCACACCACCACATCGTTGCCACACTTTCATGTGTCACCTGGCTGTGTGGGCCCCACGACTCTGGGCTCTAATAGAGAAATTACTTAGGCAGATAGTGAAGGCAAAAGAATTTCCATCTCCTGTGTCATTGCTTTGGCAGTGGAAACGCGCGTGGCCTCTAAAGTGTGGGTCCCAAGGTCATGAGGGACTGTGAGGTGGAGGGCCAGGTCGCTCTTTCCAGTCTGGAATGGAGGCAGGAAGGGGGAGGCGGGGAGCCTCATGTCTGCATGTCCTCCCGGCAGCAGGCCCCTGAGGACTTTTATCCTCCTGAGCCACGGGGGTCCCTCTAAGGTGTCTAAAGCGTCGAGTGGGGCAGGGAGACCCTTATAGGCCTTAGGAGCTCTGGCCAATTAGTGGTCAGTGAAACGCAGAGGTGAACACCATAGAACCACAGGTCCAGGAGAATTTTCGCAAAAGCTCTGAGGATGCTCTTTTTTGTTCTCCCACTGCAAAATTCTTTTAAAAAGGAAAAAATCCAGCAACGTCCGGAGAAAGTCAATACTGAGCGTCAGCGCGGGATGCTGTGGCTGATGTGATCCCGGTGTCCTGGCCGAAAGTGGCCTCGGGGACCGCATCTCCGTGCACCATGGCAGCAAACGCCATCGGTTTGTGGGCGGATGGCGTCCGTGCGGCCATACTCTCTCCTGAGCGGGGAAGGACAGACAAGACCGGGGACCTCTGGGTGTTCCTGGTGTCCGCCAGCTTGATGCCCTTACTCCTCCTTGAAGTCCCAGATTTGCAGAAGCACCTGGTTCCTGATGGAGGCCTTGGGCCTCTTGGTCCTGGCTTACCAGGCAGCAGCGCCAGCCGTTCTCAGCCCCGCCTCCTTCCATCAGACCAAAGACTTTCTGAAACTGCCCTTCTTGGGGCCTGGAGGCAGCATCCTGGGCCTCCCTTGGGCCTGCAGCGCTGGCAGCAGCTCCACCTTGAGGTCGCCTTCAGCCCGCAGCGCGGCGCGCTGGAGGTCCCTGAGCCCAGCGTGTGGAGTCCAATCCACAGGTGCCGGTCCCCGGGTGCCTGCCGCAGTCTCAAAACACCTGGAGGTGACATCCAGGAGCGCCACCGCGCCACCAGCAGGGAGACACAGGGCGAGGCGAGCCCCTTAAGGCGGCCGGGGAAGAAGCAGAAGGCCAGGAAGGCTCCCCAGAGCTGATGTGATCTCAGGCCGCGCGCCCTGACCGAGTTCCTGGTCTCCGGCAGGTCTTGCCAAAGACGTTCTGGGCTTTCTGGGCGATGTCCAGCATGAGCTGGAGCTTCTGGAAGGCGGTCAAATGGCCCTTTGGAGATTCCACGGCTTCGGATCCCTACTGCAGGATGCTCCACTGTGTCCGCCAGCCTCTGTTGTTTTGCTGCGGAGTAACCTCGGAATGACTAGAAATAAGAACACTGGGGTGACCCAGTCGTGCCCCAGGCATTTCTGCACATGGTCACGGCAAAGGCAGGCGCGCAGACAGAGTGTCCAGTCGGCTTGGTGAGAGTTCTTTATGGTTTAGTGAGAGACTTGGTCCCATGCTTGTGTCCTCTCATGTTTTCAGTTAACCTGAGGTCCCCCAGGGGCTCCTCTATCTCCACCCTGTTCTCCTCGGGCTGAAGCACAAAGTCCCCCATTTTCTCCTCAAAGGGCTCACAGAGCCACTTCTGCAGGCAGGAGGACAGCGCCTGGGCTCAGTGGCTGACCTGGGAAGCCACATCTGAAGGAACTGCTGGGTGACTACGGCCATAAGTCAATCAAAGTAGACTTTCCCTGGCTTGCTGCGCTATATCGATTTTGTTTTCGTGGAAGAAGGGCGGTCCTAGGAAATGTGCCCAATGCAGATGCTGACAAGAGTGATGACATGAAAAAGATTACCCGGAAGGAAAACAAGAGCTGTTTTCTAAACATCTGAAATCTGTGTAGGCTTTTGGAAAAGTGAAACTAGATTCAAAGCACAATGATATAATTCTGGCAATTTCCACTGACACAGAACTCAATCTGAATTCCTCTAAGGATTATAAGGAAAATGTCGTTTCCTTATAATCCTTATGTGTGCCAAGAGGCACATATAAGATCACTCAGCTGCTGTGAAATAGGCTTACAGGCAACATGGAGTGTCAATTATCCACTATTTAAAGTCAGTGATACAGATTGGACTACTATCTCTATGGCTCATAAAGTCTTCTTTAAAGGACTGACAGATGATTTATCTCATATGCAGACGATGATTCTCAGCAGTTAACAGCGCAACTTGATAATATCAATTGCTTGAGAAAATCAGATAATTGCTTGAGAAAATTAGGACATTGCTTGAGGAAATTAGGTAATTAAATAAATTACTTTTTTTAAAGAATAGTGTAATAGCTTGGCAAGTAGACTTTAAAATAGGTTGGTAATATTTTACAGGCTACTTTTTAACAAGTGGCAATATAACATGATTAACTATGAAAAATAATAATGTTGGAAACAATTCAATTTTCTATCACAGGTAATTTCACAAATACAGAAATACCATCTCAATAATTAGAAGAAGTAGCAGCAATTTCTGTCATTTTCATGCAAGTTTCTCCTAGTCCATTTATTTGGTTTTAAATAGTGTTTTTAAAATTTGTTTTCAGACAGGGCTAATAATAAATAATAGAATATATTTTACAACAGTTGAAGGTAACAAAAGGTAGGTGCCATTTAAAAAATTGTAGTTGGTTGTTTAAAAATATTGTGGGTACATAGTATGTGTATGTATCTGTGGGGTCCATGAGATGTTGGGATATAGCCTGCAATGTGAAATAAGCACATCATGGGGAATGGGGTATCCCTCCCCTCAAGCATTTATCCTTCAAGTTATAAAATATTCAATTACAGTCTTAGTTATTTCGAAATGTACAATTAAATTTTTATTGAATAAAGTCAACCTATTGTGCTATCTTAATAGGTCTTATTAACTCTCTATTTTTATACCCGTTGACCATCCCCCCCCCTTCCTACCAACAGCCCCAACTACCCTTCCAAGCCTCTGATAACCTTATACTCTCTATGTTTTGAGTCTGTTTTGATTTTAGATTCCACAAATAAGTGAGAACATGTGACATTTGTCTTTCTGTGCCTGGCTTGTTTCACTTAACATAATGATCTATAATGTTCCATCAATGGTACTGAGAATGACTGGAACTTATTCTTTGTTATGACTGAATAGTCCTCCATTGTATATATGTACTACATTTTCTTTATCCATTCCTCTGTTGATGGGTGCTAAGGTTTCTTCCAAATTTTAGCTTTGTAATCAGTGCTGCAACAAATATGGGAGTGCAGATATGTATTTGACATACTGATTACCTTTAGTTTTGGTATTCACCCAACAGTGGGATTGCTAGATCATATGGTAGCTCAACTTTTAGTTTATTGAGAAACCTCCAAACTGTTCACCTCAGTGGTTTTACAAATTTACATTCCCAGCAGCAGTGGACAATGGCTCCCTTTTCTCTGCATCCTTGCTAGCATTTGTTATTTCCTGTCTTTTGCGTACAAGTCATTTAAACTGTGGTGAGATGATATCTCATTGTAGTTTTGATTTGCATTTCTCTGATGATCAGTGATATGGAGCACCGTTTCTTATACTTGTTTGCCATTTGTAGGTCTTCTTTTGAGAAATATCTGTTCAAATCTTTTGCGCCTTTTTAAAAATCAGGTTATTAGATTGTTTCTTAAAGAGTTGTTGGAGCTTTTCATATATTCTGATTGTTAATCCCTTGTCAGAAGAGTAGTTTGCAAATATTTTCTCCCATTCTGTGGATTGTCTCTTAATTTTGTTGATTGTATCATTTTCTGGGCAGAAGCTTTTTAACTTAGTGTGATACATTTGTCCATTTTTGTTTTGATTGCCTGTGCTTGTGGGGTGTTGCTCAAGATATTTTTGCCCAGACCAATGTCCTGGAGATTTTCCTCAAACTTTTTTTGTACTAGTTTTATTGTTGGAGTTTTAATCAAC
This sequence comes from Mandrillus leucophaeus, assembly GCF_000951045.1. Taxonomy (NCBI): domain Eukaryota; kingdom Metazoa; phylum Chordata; class Mammalia; order Primates; family Cercopithecidae; genus Mandrillus; species Mandrillus leucophaeus. The sequence goes on from NW_012101252.1 coordinate 142,087, forward strand.
TTTGATTTTACTTTCATATATTATGAGAGTTACTAGTCTGTTTTTATTCCTCTGCATATGGGTATCCAGTTTTTTCAACACCATTTACCACCAGTGTATGTTCTTGGCACCTTTGTCAAAAATGAGTTCACTGTAGCTATGTAGATTTGTTACTGGGTTCTCTATTCTGTTCCATTGATCTATGGGTCTGTTTTTATGCCAGTACCATATTCTTTTGGTTGCTATAATTCTGTAGTATAATATGAAGTCAGATAATAGAATTCCTCCAGCTTTATTTATTTATTTATTTTTGCTTAGGATAGTGTTATTTCTTATACTGAAAGCATTCTATGTTATTTATTATTAGTCTACTTTTATA
>NW_012101252.1:143900-146124 GCF_000951045.1 Mandrillus leucophaeus
TTTGTTGAAAGAGAAGCCCCTTTGCCTCCTCCCCCAGCTGCAAATGCTTTCAGGGATCACATCATGCTGGAGCATGTGGTTACAGTGTTTCCTAAACTTTGCGGGGAAAAATTGTTCAAGCAGGTAAAAATGGAGCAAATACAAAGAGAAAAGCAGTTCAGAAGTATCAAATAAAAAAGAAACGGCCTCCATAAAATCATTTGAACTTATGATTAATTCATTAGTCATAAAACCAGTTTAGTACAAAGAATCATCCCCTCCACGACCCTTTATTCCTTCACCAGGTTTAAGGTACATTTTTTAACTTGCAAACAAAAGATTTGTCATTAACTTAGACACCAAAATCCCTTGTCTCCAAGGGCTATCATTCAATTCTGTCCCTCTCATTGTTAGAATAGTATGTTCACTTTATTCTGCATACACCTCTCCTTTACCCTTATTTCCCTATTCTATTAAAGTTATATCCAGACATTTATTTCATTTTATATCAAAGAAACTGTATACATGTTCTTAATCTTAGAAAAAATTCTGAGTAATTTTTTGCCTCATATTCGATTTTAAGCTACCCAAGAAGCATTATTTTCTCATTTAGTATTTTAACTTTTCTAACCCAGGACTTTTATAGTAGATATTATGTCTTTTTCTAAATGCCTTGCTTCAATTTACATTTTAAGTCTAATTTTTAAAAAGTGTATGTTTTAAATATTTGCATCCTGCAGCTCAGGCCTAAATATCCCTTGATAACAAATATTGTCTTTTTTTTCTGTATATTTTTCACATATTTCAGTTGTGAGGTATATTGCCACAATAAAAGTTTTTGTCAACATAACAGAACACATAGGCAAAATATTGTTTCCAAGTGATTGGTGATGTGGTTCTTTCAGTCCAGTGACAATTCCTTGAAGTAATCATCATCCCTACATCTAATGAAATATGAAATAAATATTTCACTTTGTTTCTAACATTCAGCCTACAAATATATAGCCTGTCACATACAGCCTGTAACACCAACATATAAAAATTAAAGCAGTTCCTTCTCCACTCCCACTGCTTCACTTGACTAGCCTTAAAATATAATAACAATAATAAAAAATAAAAGCAAAACTGTTCCTTAACTTATGTTTGAAATTTAGTGGATAGACTATCATAAAAGCCCTTATACGTATGGAGGGCCTCTGTAAAATATAGACTCTTAAGAGAAAAGTAGACATATATGATAGTTAAATTAAAAACACAGTTATATGTAGTACCATCACAAATGCACCGGGACTTGTTTTAGAATGCATGATGTAATTGACTAAACCATTTAGGGCTAGACCTCTGAAACAAAAGGCATTCACACTTTGCGATTCTGGGGGACAATATTATTCAAAATAGAAAATTTAGAATTTCCTACTTCAAGTCCAATACAATTTTATTAAACTTTGCCACTTTCTCTAATGTTTGTTCCATGGAAGGATGGGTTAAATTAAATGCTGTATATGGCAGCATTAATCATTTATGTAGTTCCAATTGACACATTTGAAAACCCGCCTCAAGAGATCTGGTTTGTTTTTTAGCCATGCCACATGAAGATGGCTTGCAAACATCCAAATAGAGTGAATATAATAAAACAAAAGCCTGGCTACTGCATATGAAAATCCATAATTGTCTTTGTGTGAAAGTCAAGATAAGTTCAGTGTGCTTCCTGGGAGCCACAAGTCTTTTGTTCCAGAAGTCCCTAGTATCCTTGACAAACTTAGAGAGGTCTAATGCTTTCATCCAATCTTCTTTTTTCCTCTCCTTCACTGGGTTAGAATTGTATCATGCTCTGAAGACTCACCCACACTTTTCTTCCAACCTCTTCATTTGCCCTCATAGGTATTTCTTCTAATACATTTTGGCAGATTTTTGAAATTCTTCCTCAGCAATTGCTTCTTGCAGGATCTGAAGTAATCCATTTTAGGACAATGTTTTTCCTACTTAAGGAGAGATGGACTTGATTAGCTTTTAACAGGTAAGATATTACCAGGAAGTTTGGCATTTTCAATTCTAATATTTAATTCAACAAACTTAAAGCATAGCAAGAAATCAAAAGCCTGAGATTTTTTATTCAATCTTTTTAACTTGCTTATACCATAGAAACTTGCAGTTGCTTGATATGTGTGGTGGTTATTAATGAGTGTCAACTTGATAGGATTGAAAAATGCAAATTATTGTTCCTGGATGTATCTGTGAGGGTGTC
>NW_012101252.1:146174-150715 GCF_000951045.1 Mandrillus leucophaeus
TATCAAAGAAACTGTATACATGTTCTTAATCTTAGAAAAAATTCTGAGTAATTTTTTGCCTCATATTCGATTTTAAGCTACCCAAGAAGCATTATTTTCTCATTTAGTATTTTAACTTTTCTAACCCAGGACTTTTATAGTAGATATTATGTCTTTTTCTAAATGCTCTGCTTCAATTTACATTTTAAGTCTAATTTTTAAAAAGTGTATGTTTTAAATATTTGCATCCTGCAGCTCAGGCCTAAATATCCCTTGATAACAAATATTGTCTTTTTTTTCTGTATATTTTTCACATATTTCAGTTGTGAGGTATATTGCCACAATAACAGTTTTTGTCAACATAACAGAACACATAGGCAAAATATTGTTTCCAAGTGATTGGTGATGTGGTTCTTTCAGTCCAGTGACAATTCCTTGAAGTAATCATCATCCCTACATCTAATGAAATATGAAATAAATATTTCACTTTGTTTCTAACATTCAGCCTACAAATATATAGCCTGTCACATACAGCCTGTAACATCAACATATAAAAATTAAAGCAGTTCCTTCTCCACCCCCACTGCTTCACTTGACTAGCCTTAAAATATAATAACAATAATAAAAAACAAAAGCAAAACTGTTCCTTAACTTATGTTTGAAATTTAGTGGATAGACTATCATAAAAGCCCTTATACGTATGGAGGGCCTCTGTAAAATATAGACTCTTAAGAGAAAAGTAGACATATATGATAGTTAAATTAAAAACACAGTTATATGTAGTACCATCACAAATGCACCGGGACTTGTTTTAGAATGCATGATGTAATTGACTAAACCATTTAGGGCTAGACCTCTGAAACAAAAGGCATTCACACTTTGCGATTCTGGGGGACAATATTATTCAAAATAGAAAATTTAGAATTTCCTACTTCAAGTCCAATACAATTTTATTAAACTTTGCCACTTTCTCTAATGTTTGTTCCATGGAAGGATGGGTTAAATTAAATGCTGTATATGGCAGCATTAATCATTTATGTAGTTCCAATTGACACATTTGAAAACCCGCCTCAAGAGATCTGGTTTGTTTTTTAGCCATGCCACATGAAGATGGCTTGCAAACATCCAAATAGAGTGAATATAATAAAACAAAAGCCTGGCTACTGCATATGAAAATCCATAATTGTCTTTGTGTGAAAGTCAAGATAAGTTCAGTGTGCTTCCTGGGAGCCACAAGTCTTTTGTTCCAGAAGTCCCTAGTATCCTTGACAAACTTAGAGAGGTCTAATGCTTTCATCCAATCTTCTTTTTTCCTCTCCTTCACTGGGTTAGAATTGTATCATGCTCTGAAGACTCACCCACACTTTTCTTCCAACCTCTTCATTTGCCCTCATAGGTATTTCTTCTAATACATTTTGGCAGATTTTTGAAATTCTTCCTCAGCAATTGCTTCTTGCAGGATCTGAAGTAATCCATTTTAGGACAATGTTTTTCCTACTTAAGGAGAGATGGACTTGATTAGCTTTTAACAGGTAAGATATTACCAGGAAGTTTGGCATTTTCAATTCTAATATTTAATTCAACAAACTTAAAGCATAGCAAGAAATCAAAAGCCTGAGATTTTTTATTCAATCTTTTTAACTTGCTTATACCATAGAAACTTGCAGTTGCTTGATATGTGTGGTGGTTATTAATGAGTGTCAACTTGATAGGATTGAAAAATGCAAATTATTGTTCCTGGATGTATCTGTGAGGGTGTCGCTAAAGGAGGCTTACATTTGAGTCAGTGGACTAGGGGAGGCAGAACCACCCTCTATCTGGCATAAAGTGGGCAGAAGAAGTTGGAAGAACCAGGCTTGCTGAGTCTTCCAGCCTTCATCTTTCTCACCTCCTGGATGCTTCCTGCCCTTGAATATTGGACTCCAAATTCTTCAGCTTTTGGACTCTGGGACTTGCACCAGTGGTTTCTCTGTGGCCACAGACTGAAGGCTGCACTAATGGCTTCCCTACTTTTGAGGTTTTGGGACTCAGACTGGCTTCCTTCCTCTTCAGCTTGCAGATGGCCTATTGTGGGACTTCACCTTGTGACTGTGTGAGTCATACTCCTTAATAAACTCTTTTTTGCATATACGTCTTTCCTATTAGTCCTGTCCCTCTAAAGTACCCTAATACAGCATGTTTTTATATTCCTAATAGAAAATAGAAGATAACTATAGCTTATGAAATCCCAAGTTTGGGGGCATCATCTCAGGCAATCATTTTCTGTATAGAAAATAAAGCTCATAATCAGGTTTGCTGGAAGAACAGTGACCTAGTATAATCCTGAAACTTGACTGTGAATAAACTTTACGTATTCATTTCTTATTGCTGCTGTAACAAATTACCACATACCTAGTGGCTTAAGAAAACAGGCTGGACATAATGGCTCACACTTGTAATCCCAGCACTTTAGGGGGTTAAGGCAGGAGACTCACTGGAGTCTATAAGTTTTAGACCAGCCTTGGGAAACATAGTGAGACCCTGACCCTAGAAAATATTAAAAATAAGCCAGATGCAGCAGGCAGCTGATGTCAGGGTATCACTTGAATGCAGGTGGTTGAAACTGTAGCGAGCTGTGATTGTGCTGCTGTGCTCCAGCCTGGACAACCGAGTGAAACTCTGTCTCAGGGAAAAATCAATCCACATATTTATTACCTCCCTGTTGTTCAGGTCAGAAGTACAACATCAGTCTTGTTGGGCTACAATCAAGGTGCGTGCATCGTTGATTCTTTCTGTAATCTCTGCCCGGGGAATGTGTTCCCTTGCCTTTTCCACCTTCTGGAGGCTGCTTGCATTCTTGGGCTAGAGACCCCTTCCTCTCCTCACTCCACTCAGATTATCCAGGATACTCACCATCCCAAGTTCCTCAATTTCATCACGTAGGCAAAGTCCTTTTGCTATGTAAAGTAATATATTAACCAGTTCTGGTTCAACCTTCCTGAAAACAGGAAGAGAAACATGGGATAATAGAAACAATTGCCCAGACATAAGAAGCAGTTTATAAGTAACTGTTATTCTGATTCAGAAATCTGGAACTCTCCTATAAAATCCGTTAATGAGTCTGAGACGATACAAGAAAAAGGGAGCTGCTCTTGATCTTTGAAAAAGAATTGTTTATGAAGTGAAAGGGCAAGTGAAAGCTGAGGAAAAAAATTAGCAAGCTCAAAATTAATCTAGACATAATATATTTATATTCATACTATCCTCAATTTGTTCCAATGATTGTGCTATAAAATCTTTCTGTTTATTTTTTCTTTCAAATAAGAGGAAAAAATTTGGTAGCAAGCATGCCTTCTTTTATAGTCAAAAGTGAGAGTCCCTGAAGAATTTACTTTTTCCAGATTATATACGACAAGCATGAATTCATGTTTTTCTCATCTATTTACTTTAATAAAAATATCTCAGTGTGATGTTCAAGGAAAGGCTGCAAATCTTATATAAAGATACGTCTTTTTAACTAATATCATAAAACTAAAATAAATTTAGATAATTAATTGCCTTGAAAACTGTAATAACAAATAAAATAGAACCTATGCCTAAAGAAATGGAGACGGGAATTGTTCAGGTTGATTTTTCTGTTGTCGCTGTTATGTTTAGTCTGTTAATATTTCCCAAGTAAACTTTTTACAAAAGAGAAAAGTTCTGAATAGAGCCTAAGTTTGTGTTATAATTGACAGTAAAATAATGAGTAAAAATTGCCTTAAATATATCAAATAAATGCTTGTTATTCTGAGAAAAATATGCAATATCAGTTGAGGGTTAATTAAAAATGCTGTAGTTAAGGCTGGGAATGTATTCAGAATACTTTAACTTTTAATTTCAATTTTCTATAAAACATACATATTGTAAATGCATACATTTTTCTTCAACCATAAAATCAAAGCTGTAATTATGTATTAGGTAGTTTCAAACCAATCACTGATAATTATAGTGCATGATAAGAAATTTGCAAAAGAAAATATTTTAAATATATTGCCATTATCAGAAAAATTGGTATATTAGAGTTGTAACAGTTTTTAGGTCTCAAATTATAAATCATACTTATTTAAATTATATGAACATTACATTTACACACACACACATATATGTGTATATATTTAACTATATAATTCCAATACCTACTTATAACACTTTCTCATTAAACCAAGTAAACTAGCCTGGACTAAGGCATTAAAACCATTTTCATATATGTATTTATACTTTTTTCCCCTACTTGTTGTAAATATTTAAAATTGTAGTTTATAGAAGAGAAAAAATGGTATTTATCAATTCAATTGTTAAGTATAAATTTATCCTGACTCTATTCTAGACACCAGCTTAGTCATACAGGGCAGATATAAAACCAAATAATCTTGATCTTAAATAAGATTGTAACTGTGATAAAATCAAAATTATTAACGGTAGTTTGTTATGTGGCATAGCATATAAAAGATAGAAGCATTTACTAACTATAGCAGTAGAGAAAAATGAACTCTCTATTGTGACATGAATTAAGTAGAAAACATTTTTCTAAGAAGTTAGCA
>NW_012101252.1:150765-152012 GCF_000951045.1 Mandrillus leucophaeus
TTTAAATATATTGCCATTATCAGAAAAATTGGTATATTAGAGTTGTAACAGTTTTTAGGTCTCAAATTATAAATCATACTTATTTAAATTATATGAACATTACATTTACACACACACACATATATGTGTATATATTTAACTATATAATTCCAATACCTACTTATAACACTTTCTCATTAAACCAAGTAAACTAGCCTGGACTAAGGCATTAAAACCATTTTCATATATGTATTTATACTTTTTTCCCCTACTTGTTGTAAATATTTAAAATTGTAGTTTATAGAAGAGAAAAAATGGTATTTATCAATTCAATTGTTAAGTATAAATTTATCCTGACTCTATTCTAGACACCAGCTTAGTCATACAGGGCAGATATAAAACCAAATAATCTTGATCTTAAATAAGATTGTAACTGTGATAAAATCAAAATTATTAATGGTAGTTTGTTATGTGGCATAGCATATAAAAGATAGAAGCATTTACTAACTATAGCAGTAGAGAAAAATGAACTCTCTATTGTGACATGAATTAAGTAGAAAACATTTTTCTAAGAAGTTAGCACCTTATCTGGGCTTCAAAGATGACAAGTTTTCAAAGAAAGCAGAGGTCAAGATTGAGGAGGGGGGGGTGTTAATGAGAATTAAAATTATTATAGGCAAAGAAGAGAATATGAAACAGTAAGAAGTTTTGAAATCACGTGGTACATCCAAGAAAATCCAGAAGTTCTGTGATGTTTGTGAAAAAGTGTAAGGCAATCTATGGATATAACTGAGAATAGAGAAGAATATGGGATGCAATAAAAAAACCTCACATATTGCATTCGAGTTTACAGACTTTAGTTTGTATGAAATGGGGATAAATTAAAAAGGCAGGAAAGAAAAAAAGAAACTTTTTAATCATGTTAACATTCAAATGGGAAGAAGTTTGAGAGGGCCTGGCCTAGAGTGATGGTAGCCTAGTGAGAATGGTATTATTTTGAGTGATAGTAGAAATAAAAGGCAAAGAGCAAGGCAGACTAAATACTAAAATGTAGAAGTGGCAAGACTTGGCAACGATCTATGGAAGGACAGGAAAAATTTTCATATAATTCTGACTTAGACAATTCTGTAAGGTGGGCTCATGCATAAGTTGACACTGACTAAAGTATTAACAAACAAAATGTCATGGGGGATGCAAGAATATCCCTATCAGACTTTCTAGATTTGAGGTGATTGTGTTAGCCTAAGTAGAATTATCAGGAAGGGGTT
>NW_012101253.1:0-6511 GCF_000951045.1 Mandrillus leucophaeus
GAGTTATACCTGATGTAAATGACGAGTTGATGGGTGCAGCATTCCAACATGGCACAAGTATACATATGTAACAAACCTGCACGTTATGCACATGTACCCTACAACTTAAAGTATACTAATAATAAATAAATTGAAAAAAAAGAATAATTTTTCCCTATGAGATGAATACACACATCACAAAGCAGTTGCTCAGAAAGCTTCTCTTCCGTTTTCGTCGGAAGACAATTTCTTGCTCATCACAAGCCTGGGGCGCCACTACATATTCCTTCGCAGATTCCTCAAAGACAGAATTTCCAAGCTGAGCAATGTAGAGTAATCTTTAACTCTGTGAAATGAATGTACATATCAGAGAGCAGTTTCTTGGAATTCTTCCTCCTGGTTTTTATTTGAGGATATTTCACTTTTCGCCATAGTCTTCAATGATCTCCGAAATATCACTTTTTTGGTTTCACAGGAACAGTATTCAAACACTACCTTATGAGAAAAGAGGTATAACTCCCTGAGTGGAATGTACACATCACAGAGCAATTTCTAAGAAAGCTTCTCTCAATTTTCTGTCTGAAGATATTTCCTTTTTCACCATAGGCCTGAATGTGCTCTTGAATATACCTTCGCTGATCCGTCCATGACGGAGTTTCCAAACTGTGTAACATAAAGAAAGTTTTATCTATGTTAGATGAATAAACATATCGATCACAAAACAGTTTCACACAAAGCTTCTTTCCAGTTTTTCTCTGAGGATATTTCCTTTTTCACCATAGCTGACCATATACTCCCAGATGTCCCTTGGTGGCTTTTTCTCCAAAACAGGTTTACCAATCCTCTAAGTGAAGAAATGTATATCTCTGTGAGTGGAATGCACACATCACAAAGCAACTCCTCAGAAAGCTTCTTCCTGGTTTCCGTCTGAAGATATTTCCCTTTTCACCATAAGCCTCAAAGTGCTAACGAATATCACTTCACAGACTAAACAAAAACAGTGTTAGAATACTTCTCAATGTAAAGAGAAGTTGAACTGTGTGAGTGTAATTCACACGACCGAGAGCAGTTTCACAGAAAGCTTCATTCTGGTTTTTACCTGAGGGTATTTCTTTTTCAGCATATGCTAAAGACTGTTCCAAAATGGCCTTTCTCAAGTTCCAAAGAAACAGTGATTTCAAACTGCTCATCCAGAGAATGATTTAACTCTATGAGATGAATGCACACATCACAAAGCAGTTGCTCAGAAACCTTCTCTCCCATTTTCATCAGAAGACAATTTCTTGCTCACCACAGGCCTTGGGTGCCACTACATATTCCTTCACAGATTCCTCAAAGACAGAATTTCCAAGCTGGGCAATGTAGAGTAATCTTTAACTCTGAGAAATTAATGCACATATCAAAGAGCAGTTTCGTGGAATGTTTCTTCGTGGGTTTTATTTGAGGATATTTCACTTTTTGCCATAGTCTTCAATGGTCTCCGAAATATCACTTTTTCATTTTTACAGGAACGGTATTCAAACACTGCCTTATGAAAAAAGAGGTACAACTCCCTGAGTGGAATGCACACTTCACACAGCAATTTCTAAGAAAGCTTCTCTCTACTTTTTGTCTGAAGTTATTTCCTTTTTCACCATAGGCCTGAATGTGCTCACGAATGTCCCTTCGCCGATCCTCCCATGACGGAGTTTCCAAACTGCGTAACATAAAGAAAGTTTTATCTATGTGAGATGAATAAACATATCTATCACAAAGCAGTTTCACACAAAGCTTCTTTCCAGTTTTTCTCTGAGGATATTTCCTTTTTCACCATAGCTGACCATATACTCCCGAATGTCCCTTGGTGGCTTTTTCTCCAAAAGAGGTTCACCAATCCTCTAAGTGAAGAGATGTGTGTCTCTATGAGTAGAATGCACACGTCACAAAGCAGCTCCTCAGAAAGCTTCTTCCCTGTTTCTGTCTGAAGATATTTCCGTTTTCACCATAAGCCTCAAACTGCTAACGAATATCACTTCGCAGATTAAACAAAAACAGTGTTAGAATACTTCTCAATAAAAAGAGAAGTTGAATTGTGTGAATGGAATTCACACGACCGAAAGCAGTTTCACAGAAAGCTTCCTTCTGTTTTTTATCTCAGAGTATTTCTTATTCAGCATATGCTAAAGACTGTTCCCAAATGGCCTTTCTCAAGTTCCAAAGAAACAGTGATTTCAAACTGCTCAATCCAAAGAATGATTTAACTCTATGAGATGAATGCATACATCACAAAGCAGTTGCTCAGAAACTTCTCTCCAGTTTTCATGGGAAGACATTTCCTTGCTCATCACAGGCTTCCATGTGCCACTTAATATCCCTTTACAGATTCCTCAAAAACAGTTTCCAAACTGTACAATGTACAGTAAGATTAAAGTCTGTGAAATGAATGCACACATCAGACAGTAACTTCTTGGAACACTTCTTTCTTGGTTTTATTTGAGAATAGTTCAATTTTCGCCATAGTCCTCAATCCGCTCCGAAATATCAATTTTTCTGTTTTACAGGAACCATGTTCAAACACTGCCTTATGAAAAAAGAAGTATAACTCCCTGAGTGTAATGTACACATCACAAAGCAGTTTCTGAGAATGCTTCTCTCCACTTTTTATCTGAAGATATTTCCATTTTCACCACAGTCCTGAATGTGCTCCCCAATGTGCCTTCACAGATCCGTCCATGACAGATTTTCCAAGCTGCGTAATGTGAAGAAAGCTTTATCTCTGTGAGATGAATACACATATCACAGATGAGTTTCACAGAAAGCTTCTTTCCAGTATTTGTCTGAGGCTATTTCGTTTTTCACCGCAGGCACCAATACGCTCCTGAATATACCTTAGTACTTTTTTCTTCAAAATGTTTTCCTGATGCTGTATGAGAAGAGAAGTATAACACTCTGAGTGGAATGCGCACATCACAAAGCAGTTCCTCGGTAAGCTTCTCTCCATTTTCCATCTGAAGATATTTCCTTTTTCACTGTAAGCCTGAAAGCACTCCCGAATATCCCTTCGCACTCTAAACATAAACAGTATGAAAACTGGTCAATGCAAGAGAAGCTTAACTGAGCGAGAGGAATTCACAAGACACACAGCATTTTCACAGAAAGTGTCCTTCTTTTTAGTTCTCCATATTCTAAAGAGCGTTCCCAAATGTCCTTCCTTAGATTCGAAAGAAACAGTGTTTTCAAAGGGCTCAATCCAAAGAATGTTTTAACTCTATGAGGTGAATCCAAAGAATGTTTTAACTCTATGAGATGAATACACACGTCACAAAGCAATTGCTCAGAAAACTTCTCTCCAGTTTTCAAAGGAAGACATTTCCTTGCTCACCACAGTCCTCTGAGAGCCACTTAATATCCCTTCACAGATTACTCAAAGACAGAATTTCCAAAATGGGCAATGTAAAGTAAGCTTTAGTTCTGTGAAATGAATGCATATATCAGAAAGCAGTTTCTTGGAACGCTTCTTGATACTGCTCATTGAAAAGAGAAGCTTAACTGTGTGTTTGGAAATCACAGGACCGAGAGCAGTTTCACAGAAAGCTTCCTTCTGGTTTTCATCTGAGCATACTTATTTCTCCATATTTCAAAGAGCGTTCCCAAATGTCCTTTCTGAGATGCCACAGAAAGAGTGATTTCCAACTGCTCAATGCAAAGAATGATTTAAGTCTATGAGATGAATATGCACATCACAAAGCAGATGCTCAGAAAGCTTCTCTCCAGTTTTCATGGGAAGACATTTCCTTGCTCACCACAGGCCTCCGGGGCACCAATTAATATCCCTTCGCATATTCCTCAAAGACAGAGTTAGCACACTGGGCAAAGTAGAGTACACTTTAAATTTTTGAAGTGAATGCACATATCAGAGAGCACTTTCTTGAAATTTTTCTTTCTGGGTTTTACTTGAGGACAGTTCACTTTTCACCATAGTCTTCACCTTACTCCCAAATATCACTTTTTCTGTTTTGCAGGAACAGTGTTCAAACACTGCCTTATGAGAAAAGAGGTATAACTCCCTGAGTGGAATGCACACATCACAAAGCAGTTTCTCAGAAAGCTTATCTGCTGTAATTATCTGAAGATATTTCCATTTTCACCAGAGTCCTGAATGTGCTCCCCAATGTCTCTTCACGGATCCATCCATGACAGAGTTTCCAAGCTGCGTAATGTAAAGAAAGCTTTATCTATGTGAGATGAATAAACATAGAAAAAAGCAGATTCACAGAAGGCTTCTTTCCAATTTTTATCTGAAAGTATTTCATTTTTCATCATAGTCCTGAATATCCACCCAAGTGTCCCTTTGTGGATCTGTCCTTGACAGAATTTCTAAGGTGCGTAATGTAAAGAAAACTTTATCTATGTGAGTTGAATACACATATCACAGAGCAGTTTCATAGAAAGCTTCTTTCCGGTTTTTGTCTGAAGTTATTTCCCTTTTCATCATAGGCATCAACATGCTCCTGAATATCACTTGGTAAGTTTTTCTCCAAAAGGGTTTCCCCAATGCTGTATGAGAACAGAGGTATAACACTTTAAGAGGAATGCACGTGTCACAAAGCAGTTCCTTGGAAAACTTTGCTCCAGTTTCAGTCTGAACATATTTCCTTGTTCAGCGTAAGCCTCACAGCACTCCCGAATATCCCTTCACATGCTAAACATAAACAGGGTTAGAAAACTGCCCAATGAGAAGAGAGGCTTAACTAAGTGAGAGGAATTAAGATGACACAGAGCAGTTTCACAGAAAGCTTCCTTCTGGATTTTACATGAGGATATTTCTTTCTCCATATTCTAAGGAGCGTTCCCATATGTCCCTCCTCAGAGTCCACAGAAACAGTGATTTCAAACTGCTTAATGCAAGGAATGTTTTAACTCTATGAGATGAATACACACATCACAAAACAGTTTCTCAGAAAGCTTCTCTCCAGTTTTCAACAGAAGACATTTCCGTACTCGCCACAGGCCCCCGGTCGCCACATAACATACTTTTGCGGAATCCTCACAGACAGATTTTTCAAACTTGGAAATGTAGAGTAAGCTTTTACTCTCTGAAGTGAATGCACACGTCAGAGAAGAGTTTTTTGGAACGCTTCTTTCTGGGTTTTATTTCAGGATATTTCACTTTTCACCACAGTCTTCCATGTGCTCTGAAATATTTCCTTCTCGGTTTTACAGGAGCAGAGTTCAAACACTGTCTTATGAGACAAGATGTATAACTCCCTGAGTTGAATGCACACATCACAAAGCAGTTTCTCAGAATGCTTCTCTCCAGTTTTTATCTGAAAATATTTCCATTTTCAAAATAATCCTGAATGTGCTCTCGAATGTCCTTTCGCAGATGCCTCCATGACAGAGTTTCCAAGCTGTGTAATATAAAGAAAGCTTTATCTACGTGAGATGAATAAACCTAGTAAAAACCAGAATCACAGAAAGCATCTTTCCACTTTTTATGTGAAGATATTTCCATTTTCACCATAGTCCTGAATATGCCCCCAAATGTCCCTTCATGGATCCGTCCGTGCCAGAGTTTCCAAGCTGTGTCATGTAAAGAAAGCTTTATCTATGTGAGATGAATAAACATAGTAAAAATCAGATTCACAGAAAGCTTCTTTCCAGTTTCTATCTGAACGTATTTCCTTTTTCACCATAAGCTTCACAGCTCTCCTGAATATCTCTTCGCACGCTAAACATAAACATTGTTAGAAAACTGTTCAGTGAAAAGAGAAGTTTTACTGAGCAAGAGCAATTAACACGATGCATAACAATTTCACAGAAAGCATCCTTCTGGTTTTTATTGGAATATATTTCTTTCTCCAATATTCAAAAGAACGTTCCCAAATGTCCTTCCTCAGATTCCACAGGAGCAGTGATTCCGAACTGCTCAATCCAAAGAATGGTTTAACTCTATGAGGTGAATACACACATCATAAAGCAGTGGCTCAGAAAACTTCTCTCCAGTTTTCATCAGAAGACATTTTCTTGCTTACCACAGGCATCCGGGCGCCACTTAATATAACTTCGCAGATTCCTCAAAGACAGGGTTTCTAAACTGGGCAATGTAGAGGAAGCTTTAACTCTGTGAAATGAATGCACATATCAGAGAGCATTTCTTGGAACGCTTCTTTCTGGATTTTACTTGAGGATAGTTCACTTTTCACCATAGACTTCAATGCACTCCGAAATATCACCTTTTCCGTTTTACAGAAACAGTGTTCAAACACTGCCTTATGAGAAAAGAGGTATAACTACCTGAGTGGAATGCACACATCACAAAGCAGTTTCTCAGAAAGCTTCTGTGCGGTAATTATCTGAAGATATTTCCATTTTCACCAGAGTCCTGAATGTGCTCCCAAATGTCCCTTCACGAATCCGTTCACGACAGAGTTTCCAAGCTGCATAATTTAAAGAAAGCTTTATCTATGTGAGATGAATTCAGATATCACAGAGCAGTTCCGTAGAAAGCTTCTTTCCAGTTTTTGTCTGAGGCTCTTTTCCTTTCCACCTT
>NW_012101253.1:7451-8354 GCF_000951045.1 Mandrillus leucophaeus
CATCACAAAGCCGTTCCTCGGAAATCTTCTCTCCATTTTCTATCTGAAGATATTTCCTTTTTCACTGTAAGCCTGAAAGCGCTCCCGAATATCCCTTCGCACTCTAACCATAAACAGTATGAAAACTGGTCAATGCAAGAGAAGCTTAACAGAGTGAGAGGGATTCACATGACACACAGAAGTTTCACAGAAAGCGTCCTTCTTGTTTTTACCTGAGGATATTTAGTTCTCCATATTGCAAAGAGCATTCCCAAATGTCCTTCCTCAGATTCCAAAGAAACAGTGATTTCAAAGGGCTCAACCCAAAGAATGGTTTAACTCTATGAGATGAATACACATGTTGCAAAGCAGTTGCTCAGAAAGCTTCTTTCTACTTTTCAAAGGAAGACATTTTCTTCTTCACCACAGTCCACTGTGAGCCACTTAATATCCCTTCGCAGATTCCTCAAAGACAGAGTTTCCAAAATGGGCAATGTAGAGTAAGCTTTATTTCTGTGAAATCAATGCATATATCAGAGAGCAGTTTCTTGGAATGCTTCTTTCTGGGTTTTATTTGAGGAGAGTTCTCATTTCACCATAGTCTTCAATGCACCACAAAATATCACGTTTTTGGTTTTACAGGAACATTGTTGAAACACTGTCTTATGAGAAAACAGGTATATCTCCCTGAGTGGAATGCACACATCACAAAGCAGTTTCTCAGAAAGCTTCTCTCCAATTTTTAAATGAAGAGATTTCCGTTTTCACCATAGGAGTGAAAGTGCTCCCGAATGTCCCTTAGCGGATCTGTCCATGACGGAGTTTCCAAACTGCATAATATAAAGAAGGTTTTATCTGTGTGAGATGAATAAACATATCTATCACAAAGCAGTTTCCCAGAAAGCTTCCGTCTCGTTTTTGTCT
>NW_012101253.1:13554-22254 GCF_000951045.1 Mandrillus leucophaeus
TTTTCACCAGAGTCCTGAATGTGCTCCCAAATGTCCCTTCACGAATCCGTTCACGACAGAGTTTCCAAGCTGCATAATTTAAAGAAAGCTTTATCTATGTGAGATGAATTCAGA
The DNA here is from genome assembly GCF_000951045.1 of Mandrillus leucophaeus. Classification (NCBI taxonomy): domain Eukaryota; kingdom Metazoa; phylum Chordata; class Mammalia; order Primates; family Cercopithecidae; genus Mandrillus; species Mandrillus leucophaeus. The sequence continues at coordinate 13,669 of NW_012101253.1, forward strand.
TATCACAGAGCAGTTCCGTAGAAAGCTTCTTTCCAGTTTTTGTCTGAGGCTCTTTTCCTTTCCACCTTAGGCGTCAATATACTCCCGGATATCCCTTGGTACCTTATTCACCAAAAGGGTTTTCCCGATGCTGTATGAGAAGAGACGTACAATACTGTGAGTGAAATGCACATGTCACAAAGCAGTTCCTCAGAAAGCTTCTCCAAGTTTCTATCTGAACATATTTCCTTTCTCACTGTAAGACTCAAAGTGCTTCCAAATATCCCTTCGTACACTAAACAGTGTTAGAAAACTCTTCAATGAAAAGGGAAGCTTAACTGAGTGAAAGGATTTCACACAACACATAGCAGTTTCACAAAGCTATCTTCTGGTTTTCATCTGAGGGTATTTATTACTCCATATTCCAAAGAACGGTCTCAAATGTCCTTCCTGAGATACCACAGAAACAGTGATTTCAAACTGCTCAATCGAAGGAATGGTTTTACACTATGAGATGAATACACACATCACAAAGCAGTTGCTCAGAAAAGATCTCTCCAGTTTTCATGGGAAGACATTTCCTTTCTCACCACAGGCCTCCGGGGCACCACCTAGTGTCCCTTCGCATATTCATCAAAGACAGAGTTTGCAAACGTGACAATGTACAGTACACTTTAATTCTGTGAAGTGAATGCACATATCAGAGAGCAGTTTCTTGGAATGCTTCTTTCTGGGTATTACTTGAGCATAGTTCACTTTTCGCCATAGTCTTCAATGTACTCCAAAATATCACTTTTTCGGATTCACAGGAACAGTGTTCAAACACTGCCTGATGAGAAAATATGTATAATTCCCTGAGTGGAATGCACACATCACAAAGCAGTTTCTCAGAAAGCTTCTCTGCAGTAATCTGAGGATATTTCCATTTTCACCATAGTCCTGCATGTGTTCCCAAATGTCCCTTCACGGATCCGTCCATGACAGAGTTTCCAAGCTACGTAATGTAAGGAAAGCTTCATCTATGTGAGATGAATACACATATCACAGATCAGTTTCACAGAAAGTTTCTTTCCAATTTTGTCTGAGGCTAGTTCCTTTTTCACCATAGGCATCAATAAGCTGCCCTTGGTACTTTTTAGTCCATAATGTTTTCATGATGCTCTATGAGAAGAGAAGTATAACACTCTGAGTGGAATGCACACATCACAAAGCCGTTCCTCGGAAATCTTCTCTCCATTTTCTATCTGAAGATATTTCCTTTTTCACTGTAAGCCTGAAAGCGCTCCCGAATATCCCTTCGCACTCTAACCATAAACAGTATGAAAACTGGTCAATGCAAGAGAAGCTTAACAGAGTGAGAGGGATTCACATGACACACAGAAGTTTCACAGAAAGCGTCCTTCTTGTTTTTACCTGAGGATATTTAGTTCTCCATATTGCAAAGAGCATTCCCAAATGTCCTTCCTCAGATTCCAAAGAAACAGTGATTTCAAAGGGCTCAACCCAAAGAATGGTTTAACTCTATGAGATGAATACACATGTTGCAAAGCAGTTGCTCAGAAAGCTTCTTTCTACTTTTCAAAGGAAGACATTTTCTTCTTCACCACAGTCCACTGTGAGCCACTTAATATCCCTTCGCAGATTCCTCAAAGACAGAGTTTCCAAAATGGGCAATGTAGAGTAAGCTTTATTTCTGTGAAATCAATGCATATATCAGAGAGCAGTTTCTTGGAATGCTTCTTTCTGGGTTTTATTTGAGGAGAGTTCTCATTTCACCATAGTCTTCAATGCACCACAAAATATCACGTTTTTGGTTTTACAGGAACATTGTTGAAACACTGTCTTATGAGAAAACAGGTATATCTCCCTGAGTGGAATGCACACATCACAAAGCAGTTTCTCAGAAAGCTTCTCTCCAATTTTTAAATGAAGAGATTTCCGTTTTCACCATAGGAGTGAAAGTGCTCCCGAATGTCCCTTAGCGGATCTGTCCATGACGGAGTTTCCAAACTGCATAATATAAAGAAGGTTTTATCTGTGTGAGATGAATAAACATATCTATCACAAAGCAGTTTCCCAGAAAGCTTCCGTCTCGTTTTTGTCTGAGGATAATTCCTTTTTCACAATAACTGTCTATATACCCTGAATGTCTCTTGGTAGCTTTTTCTCCAAAAGGGACTCCCCAATCCTCTGTGAGAAGAAACATATAACCCTGTGAGTGGAATGCACACGTCACAAAGCAACTTTTCAGAAAGCTTCTCTCTAGTGTCTATGCGAAGATATTTCCATTTTCACCATATCTCTCAAAGCACTCCCGAATATCCCTTCGCAGACTATACACGGTGTTAGAATACTGCTCAATGAGAAGAGAAGCTTAACTGTGTGAATGAAATCACATGACCATGAGGAGTTTCACAGAAAGCTTTCTTCTGGTTTTCATCTGAGGATATTTCTTTCTCCATATTAAAAAGAGTGTTCTCAAATGTACTTCCTGAGTAGCCACAGAAACAGTGATTTCAAACAGCTTATTCCATGGAATGGTAAAACACTATGAGATGAATACACACATCACAAAGCCGTTGCTCAGAATGCTTCTCTCCAGTTTTCAATGGAAAACTTTTCCTTGCTCACCAATGGTCTCCGGTCGCCACTCAATATCCTTTCGTAGAATCCTCAAAGACAGACTTTCCAAACTGGGAAATGTAGAATAAGCTTTAACCCTCTATAGTGAATGCAGACGTCAGAGAGCAGTTTCCTGGTACACTTCTTTTTGGGTTTTATTTCAGGAAAATTCACTTCTCATTGTAGACTTCCATGTGCTCAGAAATATTACATTTTCAGTTTTACAGGAACAGTGTTCAAAAACTGCCTTATGAGAAAAGAGGTACAATACCCTGCGTGGAATGCCCATATCACAAAGCAGTTTCTCAGAAAGCTTCTATCCATTTTTTATCTGAAGATATCTCCTTTATCACCATAGGCCTGAATGTGCTCCCGAACACTCCTTCGCAGATCCATCCATGATGGAGTTTCCAAACTGCATATTATGAGGAAAGTTTTATCTATGTGAGATGAATAAACGTATCTATCACAAACAGTTTCACAGAAATCTTTCCAGTATGTGTCTGAGGATATTTCCTTTTTCACCATAGCTGTCCATATTCTCCCGAATGTCCCTTGGTAGTTTTTTCTCCAAAAGGGAATCCCCAATCCTCTATGAGAAGAAAGGTATTATTCTGTGAGTGGAATGCACACGTCACAAAGCCACTCCTCGGAAAGCTTCTTTCCAGTTTTTATCTGAAGGTATTTCCTTTTTCACCCTAAGCCTCGATGTGTTCCAGTATATCCCTTGCAGACTAAACAGAAACAGTGTTAGAACACTGCTGAATGGAAACAGAAGCTTAACTGTGTGATCGGAATTCACACCACACAGAGTAGTTTCACAGAAAACTTCCTTCTGGTTTCTATCTAAGGTTATTTCTTTTTCAGGATATTCTAAAGAGCGTTCCCAAATGTCCTCTCTCAGATTCCACAGAAACAGTGATTTCAAACTGCTCAATCCAAAGAATGATTTAACTCAATGAGCTTAATACAAACATCAAAAAAGGGTTGCTCAGAAAGCTTCTCTCCAATTTGCCATGGTAGACATTTCATTGCTCGCCACAGTCCTCTGGTTGCCACTTAATATCCCTTCACAAAATCCTGAAGACAAAATTTTGAAACTGGGACATGTAGAGTAAGCTTTAACTCTGTGAAATGAATGTATATTGAGAGAGTAATTTCTTGGAATGCTATTTTCTGGGTTTTATTGGACAACATTTCACTTTTCGCCATAGTCTTCAATGTGCTCTGAATATCACATTTTTAGTTTTACAGGAACAGTTTTCAAACAGTGCCTTATGAGAAGAAAGGTATAACACCCTGATTGGAATGCACACATCACCAAGCAGTCTCTCAGAAAGCTACTCTCCAGGTTTTATCTGACAATATTTCCTTTTTCACCATATCCCCTAATGTGATCCCCAATATCACTTTGCAGGTCCACCCATGACCAAGTTTCCAAGCTGTGTAATGTAAAGGAAGCTATATCTATGTGAGATGAATAAACATAGCAAAAAGCAGATTCAGAGAAAGCTTCTTTCCAGTTTTTATCTGAACATATTTCCTTTTTCACCATAGTCCTGAATGTCCTCCCGAATGTCCCTTCGTGGATCCATCCATGACAGAGTTTCCAAGCTGTGTAATGTAAAGAAAGCTCTATCTATGTGAGATGAATACACATATCACAGAGCAATTTCATAGAAAGCTTCTTTCCAGTTTTTGTCTGAGGCTATTTCCGTTTTCACCATAGGCATCAACATGCTCCCGAATATCACTTGGTACCTTTTTCTCCAAAAGGGTTTCACCGATGCTGTATGAGAAGAGAGGTAAAACACTGTGAGTGGAATGCACACGTCACAAAGCAGTTCCTCGGAAAGTTTTTCTCCAGTTTCGGTCTGAACATATTTCCTTTTTTACCATAAGCCTTGAAGTGCTCCCAAATATCCCTTCACATGCTAAATATAAACAGGTTTAGAAAACTACTCAATGAAAAAAGAGGCTTAAGTGAGGGAGAGAAATTAAGACAAGACAGAGCAGTTTCACAGAAAGCTTCCTTCAGAATTTTACCTGAGGATATTTCTCCATATTCTAAGGAGCATTCCCAAAAGTTCTTCCTCAGATTCTACAAAAACACTGATTTCAAATTGCTCAATCCAAAGAATGGTTTAACTCTATGAGATAAATACACATATCACAAAGCAGTTGCTCAGAATACTTCTCTCCAGCTTGCATCGGAAGATGTTTCATTGCTCACCACAAGACTCCGGGCGCCACATAATATACCTTCACAGATTCCTCAAAGACAGAGTTTCCAAACTGGACAACGTAGAGTAAGCTTTAGCTCTGTGAAATGAATTCACATATCAGAGAGCAGATTCTTGGAATCCTTCTCTCTGGGTTTTATTTGAGGATATTTCACTTTCCGCCATAGTCTTTAATACGCACCGAAATATCACTCTTTCGATTTTACAGGAACAGTGTTCACACACTGCCTTATGAGAAAAGAGATAGAACTTCCTGAGTGGAATGCACACATCACAACGCTGTTTCTCAGAAAGTTTCTCTCCAATTTTTATCTAAAGATATTTGCTTTTTCACCGTAGGCCTGAATGTGCTCCCAAATGTCACTTCGCAAATCCGTCCATGACGGAGTTTCAAAACTGCATAATAGAAGGAAAGTTTTATCTATGTGAGATGAGTAAACATATCTATCACAAAGCAGCTTAACAGAAAACTCCTTTCAGTTTTTGTCTGAGGATATTTCCTTTTTCACCATCACCATCCATATACTCTCAAATGTCCCCTGGTAGCATTTTCTCCAAAGGGGATTCCCCAATCCTCTATGAGAAGAAAAGTATAACTCTGTGAGTGGAATGCACACGTCACAAAGCAGCTCCTCGGAAATCTTCTCTCCAGTTTCTCTCTGAAGATATTTCCGTTTTCACCATAAGCCTCAAAGTGCTCCAGAGTACCCCTTAGCTGACTAAACTAAAACAGTGTTAGAATACTGCTCAATGAAAACAGAAGCTCATCTGTGCAAGTGGAATTCACATGACACAAAGCAGTTTCACAGAAAGCTTCCTTCTGGTTTTTATTGGAGGGTATTTCTTTTTCAGAATATTCTTTACAGCATTCCCAAGTGTCGTTTCTCAAGTTCCACACAAAGAGTGATTTCAAACTGCTCAATCCAAAGAATGATTTAACTCTATGAGATGAATACACACATCACAAAGCAGTGGCTCTGAAAGCCTCTCTTCAGTTTTCAACGAAAGACATTTCCTTGCTCGCCGCAGGCCTCCAGTTGCCAATTAATATCCCTTTGCAGAATCCTCAAAAACAGACTTTTCAAACTGGGAAATGTAGAGTAATCTTTAACCCTCTGAATGAATGCATATGTCAGAGAGCAGTTTCTTGAAATACTTCTTTCTGGATTTTATTTCAGGATATTTCACTTTTCGCCACAGTCTTCCATGCGCTCTGAAATATTACATTTTCAGTTTTACAGAAACAGTGTTCAAACACTGCCTTAGTAGAAAAGTGGTATAACTCCCTGAGTGGAATGCACACATCACAAAGCAGTCTCTAAGAAAGCCTCTATCCAGTTTATATCTGCAGATATCTCCTTTTTCTCCCTAGGCCTGAATGTGCTCCCGAATGTCCGTTCATGGATCCATCCATGGCAAAATTTTCAAACTGTGTAATATAAGGAAAGATTCATCTGTGTGAGATGAATAAACATACCTATCACAAAGCAGTTTCACAGAAATCTTCTTTCCAGTTTCTGTCTGAGGATATTTCTTTTTCACCATAGCCGTCCATATACTCCTGAATATCCCTTGGTAGCTTTTTCTCCAAAAGGGATTCCCCAATCCTCTATGAGAAGAAAGGAACAATTCTGTGAGTGAAACACACACGTCACAAAGCAGCCTCTCAGAAAGCTTCTCTCCAGTTTCTATCTGAAGATATTTCCTTTTTCACCTTAAGCCTCAAAGCATTCCTGAATATCCCCTTGCAGACTAAACAAAAACAGTGTTAGAATACTGCTCAATGAAAACAGAAGCTTAAATCTGTGAGTGGAATTCACAGGACACAGAGCAGTTTCACAGAAAGCTTCCTTCTGGTTTCTATCTGAAGTTGTTTCTTTTTCCGGATATTCTAAAGAGCGTTCCCAATGTCCTTTCTCAGATTCCACAGGAAGTGTGATTTCAAACTGCTCAATCCAACGAATGGTTTAACCCTAGGAGATGAATAGAAACATCACAAAAGAGTTGCTCAGAAAGCTTCTCTCCAATTTTCAACGGAAGACTTTTCCTTGCTCACCACAGACTTCCTGTTGCCACTGAATATCCCTTCACAGAATCCTCAAAGATAGACTTTCCAAACTGGGAAATGTAGAGTAAGCTTTAACTCTGTGAAATGAATGGACATATCAGAGAGTAGTTTCTTGGAATGTTTCTTACTGGGTTTCATTGAACGATATTTCATTTTCGCCATAGTCTTCAAGGTGCTATGAATATCACATTTTTAGTTTTACAGAAACAGTGTTCAAACAGTGCCTTATGAGAAGAAAGGTATAAATCCCTGAGTGGAACGCACACATCACCAAGCAGTTTCTCAGAAAGCTTCTCTCCAGGTTTTATTTGATGATATTTCCTTTTTCACTATAGGCCTGAATGCGATCCCAAATATCCCTTCGCGGAACCATACATGATGGAGTTTCCAAGCTCCGTAATGTAAAGGAAGCTTTATCTATGTGAGATGAATAAACATAGTAAAAAACATATTCACAGAAAGCTTCTTTCCAGCTTTTATCTGAACATATTTCCTTTTTCACCATAGTCCTGTATGTCCTCCCGAATATCCCTTTGTGGAAGCATCCATGACAGAGTTTCCAAGCTGTGTGATGTAAAGAAAGCTTTATCTATGTGAGATGAATACACATATCACAGAGCAGTTTCATGGAAAGCTTCTTTCCAGTTTTTGTCTGAGGCTATTTCCCTTTTCACCATAGGCATCAACAAGCTCCTGAATATCACTTGGTACCTTTTTCTCCAAAAGGGTTTCCCCGATGCTGTATGAGAAGAGAAATATAACACTGAGTGGAATGCACACATCACAAAGCAGTTCCTCGCAAAGCTTCCCTCCAGTTTCGCTCTGAACATATTTCCTTTTTCACTGTAAGCCTCAAAGCACTCCCGAATATCCCTCCACACGCTAAACATAAACAGGGTTAGAAAACTTCTCAATGAAAAGAGAGGCTTAACTGAGTGAGAGGAATTAAGATGACACAGAGCAGTTTCACAGAAGCTTCCTTCTGAATTTTACCTGAGGATATTTTTTTCTCCATATTCTAAGGAGCGTTCCCAAATGTCCTTCCTCAGATTCCGCAAGAACAGTGATATCAAACTGCTCAATCCAAAGAATGGTTTAACTCTATGGGGTTAATGCACACATCACAAAGCAGTTGCTCAGAAAGTTTCTCTCCAGTTTTCAACGGAAGATGTTTGCTTAGTCACCACAAGCCTCCCGGCGCCACTTAATATCCCTTCACAGATTCCTCAAAGACAGAGTTTCCAAACTGGGCAACGTAGAGTAAGCTTTAATTCCGTGAAATGAATTCACATATCAGAGAGCAGTTTCTTGGAACGCTTCTTTCTGGGTTTTATTTCAGGATATTTCACTTTTAGCCATAGTCTTCAATGCGCTGGAAAATAACACCTTTATAGTTTTATAGGAACAGTGTTCAAACACTGCCTTATGAGAAAACAGGTATAACTCCCTGAGGGGAATGCACACATCACAAAGCAGTTCCTTAGAAAGCTTCTTTCCAGTTTTTCTCTGAAGATATCTCCTCTTTCCCCACAGACCTGAATGTGCTCCTGAATGTGCCTTCGCGAATCCGTCCATGACGCAGTTTCAAAACTGCATAATAGAAACAAAGTTTTACCTACATGAAATGAACAGACATATCTATCACAAAGCAGTTTCACAGAAAGCTTCTTTCCA
>NW_012101253.1:22304-25159 GCF_000951045.1 Mandrillus leucophaeus
GCACACATCACCAAGCAGTTTCTCAGAAAGCTTCTCTCCAGGTTTTATTTGATGATATTTCCTTTTTCACTATAGGCCTGAATGCGATCCCAAATATCCCTTCGCGGAACCATACATGATGGAGTTTCCAAGCTCCGTAATGTAAAGGAAGCTTTATCTATGTGAGATGAATAAACATAGTAAAAAACATATTCACAGAAAGCTTCTTTCCAGCTTTTATCTGAACATATTTCCTTTTTCACCATAGTCCTGTATGTCCTCCCGAATATCCCTTTGTGGAAGCATCCATGACAGAGTTTCCAAGCTGTGTGATGTAAAGAAAGCTTTATCTATGTGAGATGAATACACATATCACAGAGCAGTTTCATGGAAAGCTTCTTTCCAGTTTTTGTCTGAGGCTATTTCCCTTTTCACCATAGGCATCAACAAGCTCCTGAATATCACTTGGTACCTTTTTCTCCAAAAGGGTTTCCCCGATGCTGTATGAGAAGAGAAATATAACACTGAGTGGAATGCACACATCACAAAGCAGTTCCTCGCAAAGCTTCCCTCCAGTTTCGCTCTGAACATATTTCCTTTTTCACTGTAAGCCTCAAAGCACTCCCGAATATCCCTCCACACGCTAAACATAAACAGGGTTAGAAAACTTCTCAATGAAAAGAGAGGCTTAACTGAGTGAGAGGAATTAAGATGACACAGAGCAGTTTCACAGAAGCTTCCTTCTGAATTTTACCTGAGGATATTTTTTTCTCCATATTCTAAGGAGCGTTCCCAAATGTCCTTCCTCAGATTCCGCAAGAACAGTGATATCAAACTGCTCAATCCAAAGAATGGTTTAACTCTATGGGGTTAATGCACACATCACAAAGCAGTTGCTCAGAAAGTTTCTCTCCAGTTTTCAACGGAAGATGTTTGCTTAGTCACCACAAGCCTCCCGGCGCCACTTAATATCCCTTCACAGATTCCTCAAAGACAGAGTTTCCAAACTGGGCAACGTAGAGTAAGCTTTAATTCCGTGAAATGAATTCACATATCAGAGAGCAGTTTCTTGGAACGCTTCTTTCTGGGTTTTATTTCAGGATATTTCACTTTTAGCCATAGTCTTCAATGCGCTGGAAAATAACACCTTTATAGTTTTATAGGAACAGTGTTCAAACACTGCCTTATGAGAAAACAGGTATAACTCCCTGAGGGGAATGCACACATCACAAAGCAGTTCCTTAGAAAGCTTCTTTCCAGTTTTTCTCTGAAGATATCTCCTCTTTCCCCACAGACCTGAATGTGCTCCTGAATGTGCCTTCGCGAATCCGTCCATGACGCAGTTTCAAAACTGCATAATAGAAACAAAGTTTTACCTACATGAAATGAACAGACATATCTATCACAAAGCAGTTTCACAGAAAGCTTCTTTCCAATTTTTGTCTGAGGATATTTCCTTTTTCACCATAGCAATCCGTATACTCCCGAATGTCCCCTGGTTTCTATTTCTCCAAACAGGATTCTCCAATCCTCTATGAGAAGAGAAGTGTAACTCTGTGAGTGGAATGCACACGTCACAGTGCATTTCCTCGGCAATCTTCTCTCCAATATCTATCTGAAGATATTTCCGTTTTCACCGTAGACCTCAAAACGCTCCCGAGTATTACTGAGCTGACTAACCTAAAAGAGTGTTAGAATACTGCTCAATGAAAACAGAAATTTAACTGTGTGAGTGGAATTCACATGACCTAGAGCAGTTTCACTGAAAGTTTCCTTCTGATTTTTATCAGAGGGTATTTCTTTTTCAGCATACCCTGAAGTACGGTCCCAAATATCCTTTCTCAGGTTCCACAGAGAGAGTGATTTCAAGCAGCTCAATCAAAAGAATGATTTAATTCTATGAGATGAATACACACATCCCAAAGCAGTTGCTCCAAAAGCTTCTCTCCAGTTTTCATCAGAAGACATTTCCTTTCTCAGCACAAGCCTCCAGGCGCCACTTAACATCCCTCCACAGATTCCTCAAAGACAGAGTTTCCAAACTGAGCAACGTAGTGTGAGTTTTAACTCTCTGAAATGAATGCACACTGCAGAGAGTAGTTTGTTGGAACGCTTCTTTCCGGGTTCTTTTTCAGAATATTTCACTTTTCCCCACAGTGTTCAACGTGCTGCCAAATATCACTTTTTCAGTTTTACAGGAACAGTGTTCAAACACTGCCTGATGAGAAAAGATGTATAACTCCCTGAGTGGATGCACACATCACAAAGCAGTTTCTCAGAAATCTTCTCTCCAGTTTTTATCTGAAGATATTTCCTATTTCCCCACAGGATTGACTGCGCTCACGAATGTCCCTTCGCAAATCCTTCCATGATGCAGTTTCGAAACTGCGTAATAGAAAGAAAGTTTTATCTATGTGAGATGAATAGACCTATTTTTCACAAAGCAGTTTCACAGAAAGCTTCCTTCCAGTGTTTGTCTGAAGATATTTCCTTTTTCACCATAGTCATCCATATACTCCCGAATCTCCCCTGGTAGCTTTTTCTCCAAACGGAATTCCCAAATCCTCTATGAGAAGAAAAGTGTAGCTCTGTGAGTGAAATGCACTCGTCGCAAAGCAGCTCCTCCAAAATCTTCTCTCCAGTATCTATCCAAAGATATTTCCATTTACACCATAAGCCTCAAGACGCTCCCGAGTATCCCTTAGCTGACTAATATAAAACTGTGTTAGAAAACTGATCACTGTAGCCTTGTAGTATAGTTTGAAGTCAGGAAGCATGATGCCTCCAGCTTTGTTCTTTTGACTTAGGATTGTCTTGGAGATGCGGGCTCTTTTTTGGTTCCATATGAACTTTAAAGCAGTTTTTTCCAATTCTGT
>NW_012101253.1:26675-57823 GCF_000951045.1 Mandrillus leucophaeus
AGCAAACTATCACAAGAACAGAAAACCAAACACCACATGTTCTCACTCATAGGTGGGAACTGAACAATGAGATCACTTGGACTCGAGAAGGGGAACATCACACACCAGGGCCTATCACGGGGAGGGGGGAGGGTTGAGAGGGGACGGATTGCATTGGGAGTTATACCTGATGTAAATGACGAGGTGATGGGTGCTGATGAGTTGATGGGTGCAGCACAGCAACATGACACAAGTATACATATGTTGCAAACCTGCACGTTATGCACATGTACCCTAGAACTTAAAGTATAATAATAATAATAAAAATTTAAAAAAAGAAAAGAAAGGAAACTGATCAATGAAAACAGAAGTTTAACTGTACGAGTGGACTTCACGTGACCTAGAGCAATTTCATAGAAAGTTTCCTTCTGGGTTTTATCGGAGGTTATTTCTTTTTCAGTATATTCTTAAGAGCCATCCCAAATGTCCTTTCTGAGGTTCCACAGAAACAGTGATTTCAAACTGCTCAATCCAAAGAATGATTTAACTCTATGAGATGAATACGCACATCATGAAGCAGTTGTTCCACAAGCTTCTCTCCAGTTTTCATCAGAAGACGTTTCCATTCTCACCACAAGACTCCGAGCATCACTTAATATCCCTTCACAGATTTCCCAAAGACAGAGTTTTCAAACTGGGCAATGTAATGTAAGCTTTAACTCTCTGAAATGAATGCACACGTCAGAGAGCAGTTTCTTGGAACGCTTATTTCTGGGTTTTATTTCAGGTTATTTCACTTTTTGCCATTTTCTTCAATGCGCAGCAAAATATCACATTTTCAGTTTTTCAGGCACAGTGTTCAGACACTGTCTTATGAGAAAAGGGGTATTACTCTCTGAATGGAATGTACACATCACAAAACATTTTCTCAGAAAGCTTCTCTCCAGCTTTTACTTGAAGATATTTCCTATTACCCCACAGGCCTCAATGTGCTCCCTATTGTCCCTTCATGAATCCGTCCATAACACCATTTCAAAACTGCGTAATAGAAAGAAAGTTTTATCTATGTGAGATGAATAGACATATCTATCACAAATCAGTTTCACAAAAACCTTCTTTCCAGTTTTTGTCTGAGAATATTTCCTTTTCAACCATAGATGCCCGTATACTCCCAAACGTCCCCTGGTATCTTTTCCTCAAACGGGATTCTTCAATCCTCTATGAGAAGAAAAGTATAACTCTGTGAGTGGAATGAACAAGTCCCATAGCAGCTCTTCGGAAATCTACTCTCCAGTGTCTATCTGAAGATATTTCCGTTTTCACCATAAGCCTCAAAGCGCTCCCGAATATCCCTTAGCTGACAAACCTAAAACAGTGTTAGAACACTGCTCAATGAAAAGAGAAGCTTAACTGTGTGAGTGGACTTCACGTGACCTAGAGCAGTTTCACAGAAACTTTCCTTCTGCTTTTTATCGGAGTGTATTTCTTTTTCAGCATATTCTTAAGAATGATCCCAAATATCCTATCTCAGGTTTCACAGAAACAGTGAATTCAAGCTGCTCAATGCAAAGAATGATTTAACTCCATGAGATTAATACACACAAGCAGTTGCTCCAAAAGCTTCTGTCCAGTTTTCATTGGTAGACGTTATCTTTCTCACTACAAGCCTCCAGGCGACATTAAATATCTCTTCAGAGATTCCTGAAGGACAGAGTTTCCAAACTGGGCAGTGCAGTGTAAGCTTTAATTCCCTGAAATGAATGAACACATGGGAGAGCAGTTTCCGGAATGCTTCTTTCTGGGTTTTATTTGAGGATATTTCACTTTTCATCATACTCTTCAAAGAACTGCAAAATATCACTTTTTCAGTTTTACGGGAAAAGTTTTCAAACCTGCCTTATGAGAAAAGAGGTATAACTCCCTGAGTGGAATCCACACATCACAAAGCACTTTCTCAGAAAACTTCTCTCCAGTTTTTATCTGGAGATATCTCCTATTTCCCTAAAGGCCTGTGTGTGCCCCCGAAATTCCCTTCATGAATCTGTCCATGATGCAGTTTCAAACCTGGGTAATAGAAAGAAAGTTTTATCTATGTGAGATGAATAGAGATATCTATCCCAAAGCAGTTTCACAGAAAGCTTCTTTCCAGTTTTTGTTTGAGTACATTTCCTTTTTCACCATAGCCATCCGTATACTCCCGAATGTCCCCTGGTAGCCTTCTCTCCACACAGGATTCCCCAATCCACTATGAGAAGAAAAGTATAACTCTGTGAGTGGAATGCACATGCCACAAAGAAGCTCCTCGGAAATCTTCTTTCCAGTATATATCTGAAGATATTTCCATTTTCACCATAACCCTCAAAGTGCTCCCGCGTATCCCTTAGCTGACGAACCTCAAACAGTGTTAGAATACTGCTCAGTGAAAATAGAAGCTTAACTGTCTGAGTGGACTTCACGTGACCTAGAACAGTTTCACAGAAAATTTCCTTCTTGTTTTTATCGAAGGGTATTTCTTTTTCAGCATATTTTTAAGAGTGTTCCAAAATGTCCCTTCTCCGGTTCCACAGAAACAGTGATTACAAACTGCTCAATCCAAAGAATGATTTAACACTATGAGGTGAATGCACACATCACAAAACAGTTGCTCTGAAAGCTTCTCTTCAATTTTCATTGGAAGACGTTTCCTTTCTCACCTCAAGCCACCAGGCGACACTTAATATCTCTTTACAGGTTTTTCAGAAAAAGAGTTTCCAAACCGGGCAAAATAGTGTGAGCTTTACTTCTCTGAGATGAATGCACACATAAGAGGGCAGTTTCTTGGAACATTTCTTCCTGGGTTTTATTTCCGGATATTTCACTTTTCACCATATTCTTCATTGCACTACAAAATATCCCTTTTTCAGATTTACAGGAACAGTGTTCAAAGACTGCTTTATGAGAAAATAGGTAGAACTCACTGAGTGGAATGCCCACATCACAAAGTTGTGTCTTGGAAAGCCACTTTCCTGTTTTTATCTGAAGAGATTTCCTACTTGCCCACAGGCCTGAATGTGCTCTCAAATGTCCCTTAGCGAATCCATCCATGACACAGTTTCAAAACTGAGTAATAGAAAGAAGGTTTTATCTATGTGAGATGAATAGACATATCTATCACAAAGCAGTTTCACAGAAAGCTTCTTTCCAGTTTTTGTGTGAAGATACTTCCTTTTTCACCATAGCCGTCCATTTACTACCGAATATCTTCTGGTAGCTTTTTCTAAACGGGATTCCCCCATCGTCTATGAGAATAAACATATAACTCTGCGAGTGGAATGCATACGTCACAAAGCAGCGCCTTTGAAATCGTCTTTTCAGTATCTATCTGAAGTTATTTCCGTTTTCACCGTAAGCCTCAAAGCGCTCCCGAGTATCCCGTAGCTGACTAACCTAAAACAGTGTTTGAATACTGCTCAATGAAAACAGAAGCTTAACTGTGTGAATGGACTTCATGTGACCTAGAGAAGTTTCACAGAAAGTTTCCTTCAGGTTTTTATAGGAGGGTATTTGTTTTTCAGCATATTTTGAAGAGCATTCCCAAATGTCCTTTCTCAGGTTCCACAGAAACAATGATCACAAACTGCTCAGTCCAAAGAATGATTAAACTCTATGAGATGAAATCACACATCGCAAAATACTTGTTCCTAAAGTTTCTCTCCAGTTTTCATCGGAAGACGTTTGTTTTCTCACCACAAACTTCCGGGCACCACTTAATATCCCTTCACAGATTCCTTCAAGACAGAGTTTCCAAACTGGGAAATGTAGTGTAAGCTTTAACTCTCTGAAATGAATGCACATGTCAGAGAGCAGTTTCTTAGAATGGTTCTTTCCTGGTTTTATTTCAGGATATTTCACTTTTCTCCCTAGTGTTCAAAGCGCTGCCAAATATCAGTTTTTCAGTTTTACAGGAACAGTGTTCAAACATTGCCTTACGAGAAAACAGGTATAACTCCCTGAGTGGAATGCACATATCACAAAGCAGTTTCTCAGAAAGCTTCTCTCCAGTTTTTTTTCTGAGATATTTCCTATTTCCCCACAGACCTGTATGTACTCCCGAAATTCCCTTCGCGAATCCATCAATGATGCAGTTTTAAAACTGTGTAATGGAAAGAAAGTTTTATCTATGTGAGATTAATAGACATATCTGTCACAAAGCAGTTTCACAGAAAACTTCTTTCCAGTTTTTGTCTGAGGCTCTTTCCTTTTTCACCATAGCCATCCATATACTCCCAAATGTACCCTGGTCACATTTTGTCCAAACGAGATTCTCCAATCCTCTATGAGAAGAAAAGTATAACTCTGTAAGTGGAATGCACACATCACAAAGCAGCTTCTCAGAAAACTTCTCTCCAGTATATCTGAAGATATTTCCATTTTCACGGAAGTTTCAAAGCGCTCCCACATATCCCTTAGCTGACTAACCTAAAACAGTGTTACAATACTGCTCAATGAATACCAAAGCTTAACTGTGCGAGTGGAATTCCCGTAACATAGAGCAGTTTAACAGAAAATTTCCTTCTGGTTGTTATCGGAGGGTATTTCTTTTTCAGCATATCCTTAAGAGCTTTTCCAAATGTCCTTTCTCCAGTTCCACAGAAACAGTGATTTTAAACTGCTCTATCCAAGGAATGATTTACCTCTATGAGATGAATACACACATCACAAAATAATTGCTCCGAAAGTTTCTCTCCAGTTTTCTTTGGAAGACATTTCCTTTCTCACCACAAACCGCTGTGCGCCTCTTAATATCTCTTCACACATTCCTAAAAGACAGAGTTTCCAAACGGGGCAACGTAGTCTAAGCTTTATCTCTATGAAATGAATGTAGATGTCAGAGAGCAGTTTCTCAGAACACTTATTTCTGAGTTTTATTTTGGGATATTTCACTTTTCGCCAAAGTGTTCAATGTGTTGCAAAATATCACTTTTACAGTTTTTCAGGAACAGTGGTCAAACACTGCCTTATGAGAAAAGACGTAAAACTCCCCGAGTGGAATGCATATATCACAAAGCAGTTTCTCAGAAAGCTTCTCTCCACTTTTAATCTGAAGATATCTACTATATCCCCACAGGCCTGAATGTGCTCCAAAAGGTCCCTTTGCGAATCCGTCCATGACGCAGTCTCAGAATTGCATAATAGAAAGAATGTTTTATCTACGTGAGATGAATAGACATCTATCACAAAGCAGTTTCACAGAAAGCTTCTTTCCAGTTTTTGTCTGAGGATATTTCCTTTTTCACTGTAGCCGTCCATATACTCCACAAAGTTTCCTCGTAGCTTTTTCTCCAAACGGGATTCCTCAATCCTCTCTGAGAAGGAAAGTATAACTCCTGAAGTGGACTGCACACGTCACAAAGCAACTCCTCGGAGATCTTCTCTCCAGTGTCTATCTGAAGATATTACCATTTTCACTGTAAGAATCAAAGTGCTCCCGAGTATCCCTTGGCTGACTAACATAAAACAGTGTTAGAATACTGCTCAATGAAAACAGAAAGCTAACTCTGCGAGTGGACTTCACATGACCTATAGCAGATTCACAAAAAGTTTCCTTCTGGTTTTTATCGGAGGGTATTTATTTTTCAGCATATTCTTAAGAGCATTCCCAAATGTGCTTTCTCAGGTACAGTGATTTCACACAGGAACAGTGATTTCAAACTGCTCAATCCAAAGAATGATTTAACTCTATGAGATGAATACACACATCACAAAGTATTTGTTCCAAAAGCTTCTGTCCAGTTTTCATAGGAAGACATTTCCTTTCTCACTGTAAGCCTCTGGGCGCCACTTAATATTCCTTCCCAGATTCCTCAAAGACAGAGTTTCCAAACTGGGCTACGTATTGTAAGCTTTCACAGTGTGAAATGAATACTCACGTCAGAGAGCAGTTTCTTGGAACACTTCATTCTGGGTTATATTTAAGGATATTTCACTCTTTGCCATTGTCTTCAATGACCTGCAAAATATCACTTTTTAGTATTACAGGAAAAGTGTTCAAACACTGCCTTATGAGAAAAGAGGTATACTCCCAGAGTGGAATGCACACATGACAAAGCAGGTTCTCAGAAAAGTTCTCTCCAGTTATTATCTGAAGATATCTGCTATTTCCCAAAGGCCTGAATGTGTTCCTGAATGTCCCTTCACAATTCCGTCCATGACACAGTTTCAAAACTGTGTAATAGAAAGAAAGATTTATCTATGTGACATATATAGACATATCTATCACAAAGCAGTTCCACAGAAAGCTTTTTCCACTTTTTGTCTGAGGATATTTACTTTTTCACCATAGCTGTCCATATAATCCCCAATGTCTCCTGGTAGCTTTTTCACCAAACGGGATTCCCCAAGCCTTTATAAGAAGAAATGTATAACTCTGTGAGTGGAATGCACACATCACAAAGCGGCTTCTCAGAAATCTTCTCTCCAGTATCTATCTGAAGATATTTCCGTTTTCACCGTAAGACTCAAAGCGCTCCTGAGTATCCCTTCGCTGACTAACTTGAAACATTGTTAGAATACTGCTCAATGAAAACGGAAGCTTAACTGTGCATGTGGAATACACGTGACCTAGGGCATTTTCACGGAAAGTTTCCACGTTTCATTCTGGTTCTTATTGGTGGGTATTATTTTTTAGCGTATTCTTAAGAGTGTTCCCAAATGTCCTTCATGAGGAACCACAGAAATAGTAATCTCAAACTGCTCAATCCAAAGAATGATTTAACTCTATGACATGAATACACATCACAAAACAGTTGCTCTGAAATCTTCTCTCCAGTTTTCATCGGAAGACGTTTCCTTTCTCAACACAAGCCTCCAAGCATGACTTAATATCCCTTCACATACTTTTCAAAGACCGAGTTTCCAAACTGGGCAACGTAGTGTAAGCTTAAGTATCTGAAATGAATGAACTCGTCAGAGAGCAGTTTCTTGGGATGCTTCTTTCTGGGTTTTATTTCAGGACATTTTACTTTTCACCAGAGTCTTCAATGCACTGCAAAATATCACTTTTTTCAGTTTTACAGGAACAGTATTCAAACACTGACTTGTGAGAAAAGAGGTATAACTCCCTGAGTGAAAAGCACACATCACAAAACAGTTTCTCAGAAAGTTTCTCTACAGTTTTTAGCTGAAGGTATCTCCTTTTTCATCGTAGGCCTGAATGTGCTCCCGAATGTCCCTTCACGAACCCATCTATGATGCAGTTTCAAAACTACGTAATAGAACGAGAGGTTTATCTATGTGAGATGAGTAGACATAGCTATCACATACCAGATTCACAGAAAATCTCTTTCCAGTTTTGTCTGAAGATACTTCCTTTTTCACCATAGCCGTCCATATACTCTCGAATGTTCTATGGTAGCTTTTTGCACACACAGGATTTCCCAATCCTCTATGAGAAGAAAAGTATAACTCTGTGAGTGGAATGCACATGTCATAAAGCAGCACCTCGTATATCTTCTCTCCAGTATCTATCTGAAGATATTTAAATTTTCACTGTAAGCCTCAAAGCGCTCCCGAGTATCCCTTAGCTGACTAACCTAAAACAGTGTTAGAATACTGCTCAATGAAAACAGAAACTTTACTGTGCGTGTGGACTTCAAGTGACATAGAGTAGTTTCACAGAAAGTTTCCTTCCGGTTTTTATTGGGTGGTATTTCTTTTTCAGCATATTCTTAAGAGCATTCTCAAATGTCCTTTCTCATGTTACACAGAAACAGTGATTTCAAACTGCTCAATCCGAAAAACGATTTAAGTCTATGAGATGAATACACACATCACAAAACACTTGCTTCTAAAGCTTCTCTCCAATTTTCTTTGGAAAACGTTTTCTTTCTCACCACAAGCCTCCGGGCGCCACTTAATATCCCTTCATAGATTACTCAAAGGCAGAGTTTCCAAACTGGGTATGTAGTGTAAGCTTTAATTATCTAAAATGAATGCACACGTCAGAGAGCAGTTTGTTGGAACCCTTCTTTCTGGGATTTGTTTCGGAATATTTCACTTTTTGCCATAGTCTTCAATGCGCTGCAAAATATCATTTTTTCAGTTTTACAGGAACAGTGTTCAAACACTGCCTTATTAGAAAATTGGTATAACTCCCTGAATGTAATGCACACATCACAAAGCAGTTTCTCAGAAATGTTCTCTCCAGTTTTTGTCTGAAGATATTTTCTATTTCCCCATAGGCCTGAATGTGCTCCCGAATGTCCCTACGTGAATCTGTCCATGATGCAGTTTCAAAACTGCATAAGAGAAAGAAAGCTTTATCTATGTGAGATGAATAGACATATCTAACACAAAGCAGTTTCACAGAAAGTTTCTTTTCAGTTTTTGTCTGAGGATAGTTCCTTTTCCACTATAGCCATCCATATCCTCCCGAATGTCTCCTGGTAGCTATTTATCCAAGCGGGATTTCCCAACCCTCTATGAGAAGAAAAGTAAAACACTGTGAGTGGAATGAATGCGTCACAAAGCAGCTTCTCAGAAATTTTCTCACCAGTATCTATCTGAAGATATTTCCGTTTTCACCATAAGCCTCAAACGCTGCTGAGTATCCCTTAGCTGACTAACCAAAAACAGTGTTAGAGTACTGCTCAAAGAAAACAGAAGCTTAACTGTGTGAGTGGAATTCACGTGACCTAGAGCAGTTTCACAGAAAGGTTCCTTCTGGTTTTTATCAGAGGGTATTGCTTTTTCAGCATATTCTTAAGAGTGTTCCCAAATATCCTTTCTCAGGTTCCATAGAAACAGTGATTTCTAACTTCTCAATCCGAAGAGTGATTTAACTTTATGAGATGAATACATACATCAGAAAGAAGTTGCACTGTAATCTTCTCTCCACTTTTCATCAGAAGATGTTTGATTTCTCTCCAAAGCCTCCAGACGCCACTAAATATTCCTTCCCAGATTCCTCAAAGACAGAGTTTCCAAACAGATCAACATAGTGTAAGCTTTAACTCTATGAAATGAGTGCACATGTCAGAGAGCAGTTTCTTGGAACGCTTCTTTCTGGGTATTGTTTCAGGATATTTCACTTTTCACTATAGTCTTCAATGTGCTGCAAAATGTCACTTTTTCAGTTTTACAGGAACAGTGTTCAAACACTGCCTTATGAGAAAAGAGGTATAACTCCATGAGTGGAATGCACACATCAGAAAGCAGTTTCTCAGAAAGCTTCTCTCCAGTTTTTACCTGAAGATGTGTCCTATTTGCCCGCAGGCCTGATTGTGCTGCCTAATGTTCCTTAGCAAATTCATTGATGACACAGTTTCTGAACCGCGTAACAGAAAGAAAGTTTTATCTATGTGAGATGAATAGACATATCTATCACAAAGCAATATCACAGAAAGCTTCTTTCCAGTTTTTGTCTGAGGATGTTTCCTGTTTCACCATAACAGTTAATATACTACCGAATGTCCCTTGGTAGCTTTTTCTCCAAACGGGATTCCCCAATCCTCTATGAGAAGAAAAGTATAACACTGTAAGTGAAATGTACACGTCACAAAGCAGCTCCTTGGAAATCTTATCTCCAGTATCTATTTGAAGATATTTCCATTTTCACCGTAAGCCTCAAAGCGCTCCCACGTATCCCTTAACTGACTACTCTGAATCAGTGTTAAAATACTCTGCAATGAAAACAGAAGTTTAACTGTGCGAGTGGACTTCACGTGACCTAGAGCAGTTTCACAGAAAGTTTCCTTCTGGTTTTTATTGAAGACTATTTCCTTTTCAGCATATTCTTTAGAGCGTTCCCAAATGACCTTTCTCAGGTTCCACAGAAACAGTGATTTCAAACTGCTCAATCCAAAGAATGTTTTAAATCTATGAGATGAATACACACATCACAGAGCAGTTGCTCTGAAATGTTCTTTCCATTTTTCATTGGAAAACGATTCCTTTCTCACCAGAAGCCTTCGGGCACCACTTAATATCCCTTCCCAGACTCCTCAAAGACAGAGTTTCCAAACTGGATAACGTAGTGTAAGCTTTAATTTTCTAAAATAAAAGCACACATCGGAGAGCAGGGTCTTGGAACACTTCTTTTTGGGTTTTATTTCAGGATATTTCACTTTTCGCCATAGTCTTCAATGCGCTGCAAAAGATCACATTTTCTGTTTTACGGGAACAGTGTTCAAACACTGCCTTTTGAGAAAAGAAGTGTAACTACCAGAGTGGAATGCACTCATTACATGCAGTTTCTCAGAAAGCTTCTCTCCAGTTTTTATCTGAAGATATCTCCTACTTCCCCACAGCCCTGAATGTGCTCTCGAATGTCTCTTCGTGAATCCATCCATGACGCAGTATCAAAACTGCATAATAGAAGGAAAGTTTCATCGAGGTGAGATGAGTAGACATATCTATCACAAAGAAGTTTCACAGAAAACTTCTTTCCAGTTTTTGTCTGAGGATTTTCCTTTTTCACCATAGCCATCCATGTACTCCCAAAAGTCCCCTGGTAGCTTTTTCTCCAAGCTGGATTCCCCAATCCTCTATGAGAGGAAAAGTATAACTCTGTGAGTGGAATGCACACGTCACAAAGCAGCTCCTTGGAAATCTTCTCTCCAGTATCTATTTGAAGATATTTCCGTTTTCACCATGAGCCTCAAAGCGCTCCCCAGTATCTCTTAGCTGACTAACTTAAAACAGTGTTAGAATACTGCTCAATGAAAACAGAAGCTTAACTGTGCGAGTGGACTTCACGTGACCTAGAGCATTTTCACAGAAAGTTTTCTTCTGGTTTTTATCAGAGGGAATTACTTTTTCAGCATATTCTTAAGAACATTCCCAAATGTCCTTTCTGAGGTTCCACAGAAACAGTGATTTCAAACTACTCAATCCAGAGAATGATTTAACTATATGAAATGAATGCACACACCACAAAGCAGTTACTCCAAAAGCTTCTCTCCAGTTTTCATCGGAAGACGTTTCCTTTCTCACCACAAGCCCTGGTCACTACTTACTATTCCTTCATAGATTCCTCAAAGACCCAGTTTCCAAAGTTAACAACGTAGTGTAAGCTTTAACTCTCTGAAATGATTGCACATGTTAGAGAGCAGTTTCTTGGAGCACATTTTTCTGGGTTTTATTTCAGGATGTTTCACTTATCGCCGTAGTCTTCAATGCGCTGCAAAATATCACTTTTTCTGTTTTACAGGAACAGTGTTCAAACACTGCCTTATGAGAAAAGAGGCATAGCTGCCTGAGTGGAATGCACATATCACAAAGCAGTTTCTCAGAAAACTTCTCTTCAGTTTTTATCTGAAGATATTTCGTATTTCCCCACAGGCTTCTATGTGCTCCTGAAATTCTCTTCGTGAATCCGTCCATGACGCAGTTTTGAAACCGCTTAATAGAAAGAAAGTTTTATCTATGTCAGATGAATAGACGTATCTATCCCAAAGCAGTTTCCCAGAAAGCTTTTTTCCAGTTTTTGTCTGAGTATATTTCTTTTTCACCATATGGTCCGTATACTCCCGAATATCCCCTGGTAGCTTTTTCTCCAAACGGTATTCTCCAATCCTCTATGAGAAGAAAGGTATAGCTCTGTGAGTGGAATGCACACATCACAAAGCAGCTCCTCGAAAATCTTCTGTCCAGTATCTATCTGAAGATATTTCCGTTTTCACCGTAAGCCTCAAAGTTTTCCCGAGAATCTCTTAGCTGACTAAGCTAAAACAGTGTTAGAATACTGCCCCATGAAAACAGGAACTTAATTGTGCAACTGGACTTCACGTGACCTAGAGCAGTTTCACAGGAAGTTTCCTTCTAGTTTTTATCAGAGAGTATTCCTTTTTCAGGCTATTCTTAACAGCGTTTCCAAATGTCCTTTCTCAGGTTTCACAGAAACAGTGATTTCAAACTGCTTAATCCAGAGAATGATTTAACTCTATGAAATGAATGCACACATCACAAAGCGGTTGCTCCGAAAGCTTCTCTCCAGTTTTCATGGAAAGACGTTTCCTTTCTCACCACAAGAATCCGGGCACCCCTTCATATCCCTTCTCAGATTCCTCAAGGACAGAGTTTCCAAACTGGGCAATGGGGTGAAAGCTTGAACTCACTGAAATGATTGCATACGTCAGAAAGCAGTTTCCAGGAACGTTTCATTTTGGGTTTTATTTGAGGATATTTCACTTTTCATCATACTCTTCAAAGCGCTGCAAAATATCACTTTTTCTGTTTTACAGGAACAGTGTTCAAAAACTGCCTTATGAAAAAAGAGGTATAACTTCCTTAGTGGAATGCACACATCTCAAAGCAGTTTCTCAGAAAGCTTCCCTTCAATTTTTATATGAAGATATCTCCTTTTTCCCCACAGGCCTCAATGTGCTCCCAAATGTCCCTTCATGAATCCGTCCATGAAGCAGTTTCAAAACTGCATAATAGGAAGAAAGTTTTATCAACGTGAGATTAATAGACATATCTATCACAAAGCAGTTTCACAGAAAGCTTCTTTCCAGTTTTTGTCTGAGGATATTTCCTTATCCACCATAGCCATCCATATACTCCCGAATGTCCCCTGGTAGCTTTTTCTGCAAGCGGGATTCCCAAATCCTCTATGAGAAGAAAAGCATTACTCTGTGTGTTAATGAATGAGTCACAAAGCAGCTTCTCGGCAATCTTCTCTCCAGTATCTATCTGAAGATATTTCCGTTTTCACAATAAGCTTCAAAGTGCTACAGAGTATCCCTTAGCTGACTAACCTAAAACATTGTTAGAATACTGCTCAATGAAAAAAGAAGCATAACTGTGAGAGTGGATTTCACGTGACCTAGAGCAGTTTCACAGAAAGTTCCCTTCAGGTTTTATCGGAAGGTATTCCTTTTTCAGCATACTCTTAAAAGCGTTCCCAAATGTCCTTTCTCAAGTTCCACAGAATCAGTGATTTCAAACTGCTCAATTCACAGAATGATTTAACTCTATGAGAGGAAAACACACATCACAAAGCAGTTGCCCCAAAAGCCTCTCTCCAGTTTTCATCAGAAGACGTGTCCTTTTTCACCACAAGCCTCCAGGTGCCACTTAATATCTCTTTACAGATTTCTCAAAGACAGGGTTTCCAAACTGGGCATCATAGTGTAAGCTTTCAGTCTCTGAAATGAATGCACACGTCGGAGTGTAGTTTCCTGAAACACTTCCTTCTGAGTTTTATTTCAGGATATTTCACTTTTCTCTGCAGTCTTAAATGTGCTGCAAAGTTCACTTTTTCAGTTTTACAGGAACAGTGTTCAAACACTGTCTTATGAGAAAAGAAGTATAACTCCCTGAGTGGAAAACACACATCACAAAGCAGTTTCTCAGAAAGCTTCTCTCCGGTTATCAGCTGAAGATATCTGTTATTTCCCCACAGGCCTGAATGTGCTCCCGGATGTCCCTTCGCAAAACCTTCTATGACGCAGTTTCAAAACTGCATAATAGAAAGAAAGTTTTATCTATGTGAGAAGAATAGACATATTTATCACAAAGCAGTTTCACAGAAAGCTTCCTTCTGGTTTTTGTCTGAGGATATTTCCTTTTTCACCATAGCTTTCCATATACTCCCGAAAGTCCCCTGGTAGCATTTTCTTCAGACGGGATTCCCCAATCCTCTATGAGAAAAAAAGTATAACTCTGGAGTGGAATGCACACGTCACAAAGCAGCTCCTTGGAAATCTTCTCTCCAGTATCTATCTGAAGATATTTCGGTTTTCACCATAAACCTCAAAACGCTACCAAGTATCCCTTCGCTGATTAACCTAAAACAGTGTGAGAATACTGCTCAACGAAAAGAGAAGTTTAACTGTGCAAAGTGTACTTCATGTGACCTAGAGCAGTTTCACAGAAAGTTTCCTTCTGGTTTTTATAGGAGGGTATTTTTTTTCAGCATATTCTTAATATTATGTTAATATTAATTCTTAATATGACATATGTTCCCAAATGTCTTTTCTCAGGTTCCACAGAAACAGTGATTTCCAGAGAATGATTTAACTGTCCGAGTTGAATACACACATCACAAAGCAGTTGCTCCAAAAGCTTCTTTCCAGTTTTCAGCAAAACACGTTTCCTTTCTCACCACAAACCTCCATGTGCCACTTTATATCCCTTCAAAGATTCCTCAAAGACAGAGTTTGCAAGCTGGGCAATGTAGTGAAAGATTTAACTCTCTGAAATGAATGCACATGACAGAGAGCAGATATTTGGAATGCTTCTTTCTGGGTTTTATTTCCGAATTTTCACTTTCACCGCGGTCTTGAATGCGCTGCAAAATATCACTTTTTCAGTTTTACAGGAACAGTGTTCAAACACTGCCTTATGAGAAAAGAGGTACAACTCCCTGAGTGGAATGCACACACCACAAAGCAGTTTCTCAGAAAGCTTCTCTCCAGTTTTTAGCTGAAGGTATCTCCTTTTTATCATAGGCCTGATTGTGCTCCCGAATGTCCCTTTGTGAATTCGCCCATGATGCAGTTTCAAAACAGCGTAATAGAAAGAAAGTTCTATCTATGTGAGATGAATAGTCATAGCTATCACAAAGCCGTTTGACAGAAAGTTTCTTTCTAGGTTTTGTGTGAGAATACTACCTTTATCACCGTAGCCATCCATATATTCCCGAATATCCCCTGGTAGCTTTTTCTCCAAATACGATTCCCCAGTCCTCTATGAGAAGGACAGTATAAGTGTGTGAGTGGAATGCACACGTCACAAAGAAGCTCCTCGGAAATCTTCTCTCCAGTATCTATCTGAAAATATTTCCATTTACACCGTAAGCCTTAAAGTGTGCCGAGTATCCCTTAGCTGACTAACCTAAAAGAGTGATAGAATACTGCTCAATGAAAACAGAAGCTGAACTGTGTGAGTGGACTTCACATGACCTAGATCAGTTTCACAGAAAGTTTTCTTCAAGTTTTTATCGGAGGGTGTTTCTTTTTCAGCATATTTTTAAGAGCATTCCCAAATGTCCTTTCTCAGTTTCCACAGATACAGTGATTTCAAACTGCTCAGTACAAAGAATGATTTAACTCTATGAGATGAATACACACATCACAAAGCAGTTGCTCTGAAAGCTTCACTCAGTTTCCATTGGAAGGACATTTCTTTTCTCGCCACAAACCTCTGTGCACCACTTAATATCCCTTCACAGATTCCTTAATGACAGAGTTTCCAAACTGGGCAATGTAGTGTAAGCTTTAACTGTCTGAAATGAATGCACATGTCAGAGGGCAGTTTCTTGGAATGCTTCTTTCTGGGTTTTATTTCTGGATATATCACTATTCGCCATAGTCTTCAATGCACTGCAAAATATCGCTTTTTCATTTTTACATGAACAGTGTTCAAAGACTGCCTTATGAGAAAATAGGTAGAACTTCCTGAGTGGAATTCACACGTCACAAAGTTTTGTCTCGGAAAGTCACTCTCCTGTTTTTATCTGAAGATATTTCCTATTTCCCCACAGGCCTGAATGTGCTCTCAAATGTCCCTTCGCGAATCCGTCCATGACGCAGTTTCAAAACTGCGTAATAGAAAGAAGGTTTTATATTTGTGAGATGAATAGACATATATATCACAATGCAGTTTCACAGAAAGCTTCTTTCCAGTTTTTGCCTGAGGAAATTTCCTTTTTCACCTTAGCCATCCATTTACTTCCAAATATCCCCTGGTAGCTTTTTCTCCAAGTGGCATTCCCCCATCGTCTATGAGAAGAAAAGTATAACTCTGTGAGTGGAATACACACGTCACAAAGCAGCTCTTCTGAAATCGCCTCTCCAGTATCTTTGTGAAGGTATTTCCGTTTTCACCATAAGCCTCAAAGCGCTCCCGAGTACCCCATTGCTGACTAACCTAAAACAGTGTTTGAATACTGCTCAAGGTAAACAGAAGCTTAACTGTGTGAATGAACTTCATGTGACCTGGAACAGTTTCACAGAAAGTTTCCTTCTTGTTTTTATGGGAGGGTATTTCTTTTTCAGAATATTCTTTATAGCTTTCCCAAGTGTCCTTTCTCAGGTTCCACAGAAACAGTGATTACAAACGGCTCAGTCCAAAGAATGATTAAACTCTATGAGATGAATACACATATCACAAAACACTTGCTCCTAAAGCTTCTCTCCAGTTTTCATCAGAAGACGTTTGCTTTCTCACCACAAGCCTCCAGGCGCCACTTAATATCCCTTCACAGATTCCTCAAAGACAGAATTTCCAACCTGGGCAACGTAGTGTAAGTTTTAACTCTGCAATGAATGCACACGTCCGAGAGCAGTTTCCTGGAACACTTCTTTCTGGGTTTTATTTCAGGATATTTCACTTTTCTCCCTAGTCTTCAAACCACTGCCAAATATCACTTTTTCAGTTTTACAGGAACAATGTTTAAACACTGCCTTATGATAAAAGAGGTATAACCCCCTGAGTGGAATGCACACACCACAAAGCAGTTTCTCAGAAAGCTTCTCTCCAGTTTTTATCCAAAGAAATCTCCTATTACCCCACATTGCTGAATGTGCTCCCGAAATTCCCTTCGCGAATCCGTCAAAATACAGTTACAAAACTGCGTAAGAGAAAGAAAGTTTTATGTATGTGAGATGAATAGACGTATCTATCACAAAGCAGTTTCAGAGAAAGCTATTTCCAGTTTGTCTAAGGATATTTCCTTTTTCACTATAGCCATCCACATACTCCCGAATGGCCGCTGGTAGCGTTTTCTCCAAACGGGATACCCCAAAACTGTATGAAAAGAAAAGTATAACTATGTGAGTGGGATGTACACGTCACAAAGCAGCTCCTCTGAAATCTTCTCTCCAGTATCTATCTGCAGATATTTCCGTTTTCATTGTACGCCTCTAAGTGCTCCCGAGTATCCCTTAGCTAACTAACCAAAAACAGTGTTAGAATACTGCTTAATGAAAACATAAACTTAACTGCGTGAGTGGAATTCAACTGACCTAGAGCAGTTTCACAGAAAGCTTCCTTCCGGTTTTTAACGGAGGGTATTTCTTTGCAGCATATTCTTAAGAACGTTCCCAAATGTCCTTTCTCAGATTCCACAGAAGCAGTGATTTCAAACTGCTCAATGCAAAGAATGATTTAACTGTATGAGATGAATACACTCATCACAAAACAGTTGCTCCAAAAGCTTCTCTTCAGTTTCCATTGGAAGACATTTCCTTTCTCACCAAAAGCCTCCGTGTGCCAATAAATATTCCTACACAGATTCCTGAAAGACAGAGTTTCCAAACTGGGCAACGTAGTATAAGCTTTAACTCTCTGAATTGAATGCACACGTCAGAGTGCAGTTTCTTGGAACATTTCTTTCTGGGTTTTATTTCGGGATATTTCACTTTTCAACATAGTCTTCAGAGCATTGCAAAATATCACTTTTTCAGTTTTACAGGAACAGTGTTCAAACACTATCTTATGAGAAACGAAGTATAATTCCCTGAAGGGAATGCACACATCACAAAGCAGTTTCTCAGAAAGCTTCTCTCCGGTTTTTAGCTGAAGATATTTCTATTTCCCCACAGGCCTGTATGTGCTCCCGAAATTCCCTTTGCGAATCCATCCATGATGCAGTTTCAAAACTGCATAATAGAAAGAAAATTTTATCTATGTGAAAAGAATGGACATATCTTTTCCAAAGCACTTTCCCAGAGAGCTTCTTTCCAGTTTGTCTGAGGATATTTCCTTTTTCAATATAACGGTCCATATACTCCCGAATGTCCCCTGCTAACTTTTTCTCCAGATGCAATTCCCTCATCCTCTATGAGAAGAAAATTATACCTCTGTGAGTGGAATGCACACATCACAAAGCAGCTCCTCGGAAATCTTCTCTCCAGTATCTATCTGAAGATATTTCCGTTTTCATTGTAAGCCTCAAAGTGCTTTTGAGTATCCCTTAGCTGACTAACTTAAGAAATGTTAGTATACTGCTCAATGAAAACAGAAGCCAACTGTGTCAGGGGAACTCACGTGACCCAGGGCAGTTTCACAGAAAGTTTCCAGGTTTCCTTCCTGTTTTTATTGGAGGGTATTACTTTTTTTTAGCATATTCTTAAGAGTGTTCCCAAATGCCCTTTATGAGAATCCACAGAAACAGTAATTTCAAACTGCTCAATCCAAAGAAAGATTTAACTATATGAGATGAATACACACATCACAAAACACTTGTTCCAAAAGCTTCTCTGCAGTATTAACCGCAAGACGTTTCCTTTCTCACCACAAGCCTCCAGGTGCCAATTAATATCCCTTCACAGATTCCTCAAAGACAGAGTTTCCAAACTGGGTAACGTAGTGTAAGTTTTAACTCTCTGAAATGAATGCACACGTCAGAGGGCAGTTTCTTGTAACACTTCTTTCAGGGTTTTATTTTGGGGTATTTCACTTTTCGACATAGACTTCAAAACGCTGCAAAATATCACGTTTTCAGTTTTACAGAAACAGTGTTCAAACCCTGCCCTATGAGAAATGAGGTATAAGTCACTGAGTGGAATGCACACATCACAAAGCAGTTTCTCAGAAAGCTTCTCTCCAGTTTTTAGCTGAAGATATTTCCAATTTCCCCACAGGCCTGAATGTGCTCCCGAAATTCCCTTCGCAAATCTATCCATGACGCAGTTTCAAAACTGCATAATAGAACGAAACTTTTATCTATGTGAGATGAACAGACATATCCTTTCAAAAGCACTTTCCCAGAAAGCTTCTTTCCAGTTTTTTGAGGATATTTCCTTTTTCACCATAGTGGTCCAAATACTCCCGAATGTCCCCTGGTTGCATTTTCTCCAAACGGGATATCCCAATACTCTGTGAGAAGAAAAGTATAACTCTGTGAGTGGAATGCACACGTCAAAAGCAGCTCCTTGGAAATCTTCTCTCCAGTATCTATCTGAAGATATTTCCGTTTTCACTGTAAGCCTGAAAGCATTCCCGAGCATCCCTTAGCTGACTTACCATAAACAGTGTTAGAATACAGCTCAATGAACACAGAAGCTTAACTGTGCAAGTGCACTTCATGTGACCTAAAGCAGTTTCACAGAAAGTTTCCTTCTCGTTTTTATGGCAGTGTATTTCTTTTTCAGTATATCATTAAGAGCGTTCCAAAATGTCCTTTCTCAGGTTCCAAAGAAGCAGTGATTTCAAACTGCTCAATCCAAAGAATGATTTAACTCTATGAGATGAATCCACACATCACAAAGCAGTTGCTCCGAAAACTTCTCTCCAGTTTTCATCAAAAGATGTTTCCTTTCTCACTACAAGCCTCTGGGTGCCACCTAATATCAGTTCACAGATTCCTCAAAGACAGAGATTCCAAACTGGGCAACGTAGTGTAAGCTTTAGCTCTCTGAATTGAATGAACACGTCAAAGAGCAGTTTCTTTGACGCTTCTCTCTGGGTTTTGTATCCGGATATTTCACTTTTTGCCATAGTCTTCAATGCACTGCAAAATATCACTTTTTCAGTTTTACAGGAACTGTGTTCAAACACTATCTTATGAGAAAAGAGGTACAACTCCCTGTATGGAATGCACACATCACAAAGCACTTTGTCAGAAAGCTTCTCTCCAGTTTTTATCTTAAGATATCCCCTATTTCCCCACAGAAATGCATACACTCCCAAATGTCCCTTCGTGAATCCGTCCATGATGCAGTTTCAAAACTGGATAATATAAATAAATTTTTATCTATGTGAGATGAATAGACATATCTATCACAAAGCAGTTTCAAAGAAAACTTCTTTCCAGTTTTTCTCAGAGGAGATTTCCTTTTTCACCATAGCCGTCCATATACCCTCGAATGTCCCCTGGTAGCTTTTTCTCAAAACGAGATTCCCCAATCCTCTATGAGAGGAAACGTATAACTCTATGAATAGAATGCACACATCACAAAGCAGCTCCTCGGATATCTTCTCTCCAGTATCTATCAGAAGACATTTCCATTGTCACAGTAAGCCTCAAAGTGCTCCCAAGTATCCCTCAGCTGACTAACCTAAAACAGGGTTAGAATACTGCTCAATGAAAACAAGCTTAATCGTGCGAGTGGAAATCACATGACCTAGATCAGTTTCACAGAAAGCTTCCTTGTGGTTTTTATCGCACGGTGTTACTCTTTCAGCATATTCTTCAGAGCATTCCCAAATGTCCTTTCTCTGGTTCCACAGAAATAGTGATTTGAAACTACTCAATCCAAAGAATGATTTAACCCTTTGATATGAATACACACATCACAAATCAGTTCATCGGAAAGCTTCTCACCAGTTTTCATCGGAAGATGTTTTCTTTCTCAGCAGAAGCCTGCGGGCCCCACTTAATATCCCTTCACAGATTCCTCTAGGACAGAGATTCCAAACTGGGCAAGATAGTGTAACCTTTAACTCTCTGAAAGGAATACACACGTCAGAGAGCAGTTTCTTGGAACGCTTCTTTCTGGGTTTCATTTCAGGATATTTCACTTTTTGCTGTAGTCTTCAAAGTATCACTTTTTTAGTTCTACAGGAACAGTGTTCAAACACTGCCTTACAACAAAAGAGGTATAAGTCTCTCAGTGGAATGAACACATCACAAAGCAGTTTCTCAGAAAGATTCTTTCCAGTTTTTATCTGAACATATTTCCTATTACACAACAGGCCTGAATGAGCTCCCGAATGTCCCTTCGGGAAACCGTCCATGACGCAGTTTCAAAACTGCATAATAGAAAGTTTTATCTATGTGAGATAAATAGACATATTTATCACAATACAGTTTCACAGAAAGCTTCTTTCCAGTTTTTGTCTGAGGATATTTCCTTTTTCTCCATAGCCGGGCATATACTCCAGAATGTCTCCTGGTAGTGTTTACTTAACACGGGATTCCCCAATACTCTATGAGAAGAAAAGTATAACTCTGTGAGTGGAATGCACACGTCAGAAAGCAGCTCCTCAGAAATCATCTTTCCAGTATCTATCTGAAGATATTTCCATTTTCACCATAAGTCTTAAAGCGCTCCCGAGTATTCCTTAGCTGACTGACCTAAAACAGTGTTAGAATACTGCTCAATGAAAACAGAAGCTTAATTGTGCGAGTGGACTACACGTGACTTAGAGTAGTTTCACAGAAAGTTTCCTTCTGGTTTTATCGGGGTATTTCCTTTTCAGCGTATTCTTAAGAGCATTCCCAAATGTCCTTTCTCAGGTTCCACAGAAACAGTGATTTGAAACTGCTCAATCCAAGGAATGATTTAACTCTATGAGATGAATACACACATCACAAAGCAGTTACTCCAAAAGCTTCTCTCCAGTTTTCATCAGAAGACGTTTCTTTTCTCACCACAAGCGTCCAGGTGCCAATTAATATCCCTTCACAGATTCCTCAAAGACAGAGTTTCTAAACTGGGCAACGTAGTGTAAACTTTAACTCTCTGAAATGAATGCACACGTCGGAGAGCAGTTTCCAGGAACGCTTCTTTCTGGGTTTTGTTGCAGGATATTTCACTTTTTGTCATAGTCTACAATGTGCTGCAAAGTATCATTTTTTCAGTTTTACAGGAACGGTATTCAAACACAGCCTTAATAAAAGAGGGATATCTCCTGAGTGGAATGCACACATCACAAAGTAGTTTCTCAGAAAGCTTCTCTCCAGTTTTTATCTGAAGATATCTCTTATTTCCCCACAGTCCTGAAGGTGCTCCCGAATGTCCCTTCGTGAATCCGTCCATGACGCAGTTTCAAAACTGCATAATAGAAAGTTTCATCTATGTGAGATGAATAGACGTATCTATCACAATGTAGTGTCACAGAAATCTTCTTTACACTTTTTGTCTGAGGATATTTTCTTTTTCACCATAGCCATCCATATACTTGCAAATGTCCCCTGGTAGCTTTTTCTCCAAACGGGATTCCCCAATCCACTGTGAGAAGAAAAGTGTAACTCTGTGAGTGGAATGCACACGTCACAAATCAGCTTCTTGGACATCTTCTCTCCAGTATCCATCTGAAGATATTTCCGTTTTCACCGTAAGCCTCAAAGCCCTCCCAAGTATCCCTTAGCTGACTAACCTAAAACAGTGTTAAAATGCTACTCAATGAAAACAGAAGCTTAACTGTGCGAATGGAATTCATGTTACTAGAGTAGTTTCACAGAAATTTTCCATACTTTTTTATCGGAGGTTATTTCTTTTGCAGCATATTCTTAATAGCGTTCTCAAAGGTCCTTTCTCAGGTTCCACAGAAACAGTGATTTCAAACTGCTCAATCCAAAGAATGATTTAACTCTATGAGATTAATACATGCCTCACAAAGCTGTTGCTGAGAATCCTACTCTCCACTTTTCATCGGAAGACATTTCAATTCTCACCACAAGCCTCCAGGCGCCACTTAATATCCCTTCACAAATTCCTCAAAGACAGAGTTTCCAACCTGGGCAAAGCAGTAAAAGCTTTAACTCTTTGGTATGAATGCACACATCAGAGAGCAATTTCTTGGGATGCTTCTTTCTGGATTTTATTTCATGATATTTCACTTTTCACCATAGTCTTCAATGTGTTGCAATATATCACTTTTTCAGTTTTACAGGAACAGTGTTCAAACACTGCCTTATGAGAAAAGACGTATAACTCCCTGAGTGAATTGGTCACATCTCAAAGCAGTTTCTCAGAAAGCTTCTCTCCCGTCTTTATCTGAAGATATCTCCTATTTCCCCACAGGCCTGAATGTGCTGCTGAATGTCTCTTCGCGAATCCCTCCATTACTCACTTTTAAAACTGCATAATAGAAATAATGTTTTATCTATGTTAGATGAATAGGCCTATCTATCACAAAACAATTTCACAGAAAGCTACTTTCAACTTTTTGTAAGCGGATATATCCTTTTTCACCATAGCCGTCAAGATACTAATGAATGCCCCCTCGTAGCTTCTTCTCCAAACGGGATTCCCCAATCCTCTATGAGAATAAAAGTATAACTCTGTGAGTGGAATGCACACGTCACAAAGCAGCTCCTTGGAAATGTCTCCAGTATCTATCTGCAGATATTTCCATTTTCACCGTAAGCCTCAAAGTGCTCCCGAGTATCCCTCAGCTGAGTAACTTAAACAGTGTTAGAATTCTGCTCAATGAAAATCGAAGATTAACTGTGCGAGTGGAATTCACGTGACCTAGAGCAGTTTCATAGAAAGTTTCCATCGGTTTTTATCGGAGGGTATTTCTTGTTCAACATATTCCTAAGAGCATTCTCAGATGTCCTTTCTCAGGTTCCACAGAAAAAGTGATTTCAAACTGTTCAATCCAAAGCCTGGTGGCTTTTTCTCCAAACGGGGTTCTGCAATCCTCTATGAGATGAAAAGTATAACTCTGTGAGTGGAATGCATACGTCACAAAGCAGCTCCTTGGAAATCTTCTCTCCAGTATCTCTCTGAAGATATTTCCGTTTTCACCGTAAGCCTCAAAGTGCTCCGGAGTATCCCTTAGCTGACTAACCTAAAACAGTGTTAGAATAGTGCTCAATGAAAGCAGAAACTTAACTGTGCGAGTGGACTTCACGTGACCTAGAGCAATTTCACAGAAAGTTTCCTTCAGGTTTTATTCAGAGGGTATTTCTTTTTCAGTATATTCTTAAGAGCGTTCCAAATGTCCTTTCTCAGGTTCCACAAAGACAGTGATTTCAAACGGCTCCATCCAAAGAATGATTTAACTCTATGAATGAGTTAAATCTTTCTATGAATGAGATGAATACACACATCACAAAGCATTTAACTCTATGAATGAGATGAATACACACATCACAAAGCATTTGCTCTGAAAGCTTCTGTCCAGTTTTCATCAGAAGACTTTACCTTTCACAACACAAGCCTCCAGGCGCCACTAAATATCTCTTCATAGATTCCTCAAAGACAGAGATTACAAACTGGGCAACGTAGTGTAAGCTTTAACTCCCTGAAATGAATGAACTCGTCAGAAAGCAGTTTCTTGGAACACTTCTTTCTGGGTTTTATTTCAGGACATTTCACTTTTCGCAATAGTCTTCAATGCTCTGCAAAATATCCCTTTTTCAGGTTTACAAGAACAGTGTTCAAACCTGCCTTATGAGAATAAAGGTATATCTCCCTGAGCGGAATGCACACATCACAAAGCAGTTTCTCAGAAAGCTTCTCACCATTTTTTATCTGAAGATATCTACTTTTTCCCAGAGGTTGGTATGTGCTCCTGAATGTCTCTTCGCGAGTCCACCCATGACGCAGTTTCAAAACTGAGTAATAGAAAGAAACTTTTATCTATGTGAGATGAAGAGAGATATCTATCACAAAGCAGTTTCACGAAAGCTTCTTTCCAGTTTTTGTCTGAGGATATTGCTCTCTTCACCGTAACAGGCCATATACTCCCGAATGTCCTCTGGTAGCTTTTCCTCAAATGTCTTCAATCAGCTGAAAAATATCACTTTTTCAGTTTTACAGGAACAGTGTTCAAACACTGCCTTATGAGAAAAGAGTTATAACTCCATGAGTGAAATGCACACATCACAAAGCAGTTTCTCAGAAACTTCTCTTCAGTTTTTATCTGAAGATATCTCCTATTTCCCCACAAGCCTGAATGTGCTCCGAATGTCCATTCGCTAATCCGTTTTTGACACAGTTTCAAAACTGCGTAATAGAAAGAAAGTTTAATCTATATGAGATGAATAGACATATTTATCAAAAAAGCCGTTTCACAGAAAGCTTCTTTCCAGTTTTTGTCTGAGGATATATCCTCAGACATGTTTCTAGGTCATGTGGACTTCATGTGACGTAGAGTATTTTCACAGAAAGTTTCCTTCTGGTTTTATCGGAGGGTATTTCTTTTTCAGCATATTCTTAAGAGCTTTCCTAAATATCCTTTTTCAGGTTCCACAGAGACAGTGATTTCAGACTGCTTAATCCAAAGAATGATTAAACTCTATGAGATGCATACACACATCACAAAGCCATTGCTCCAATAGTTTCTGTCGAGTTTTCATCAAAAGACGTTACCTTTCTCACAACAAGTCTCCAGGCACCGCTTAATATCCCTTCACAGTTTCCTCAAAGACAGAGTTTCCAATCTAGGCACCGTAGTGTAAACGTTAACTATCTGAAATGAATGCACGGGTCAGAGAGCAGTTTCTTGGAACGCTTCTTTCTGGATTTCATTTCAGGATATTTCATTTTTTGCCATAGTCTTCAATGCAATGCAAAATACCACTTTTTCAGTTTTAAAGGAACAGTGTTCAAACACTACCTTATGAGAAAAGAGGTATTACTCCCTGAGTGGAATACACATATCACAAAACACTTTCTCAGAAAGCTTCTCTCCAGTTTTTATCTAAAGATATCTCCTATTTACGCACAGGCCTGAATGTGCTCCCGAATGTCCCTTCGCTAATCCGTCCACATCGCAGTATCAAATTTGTGTCATAGAAAGATTTTACCTATGTGAGATGAATAGACAAATCTATCACAATGCGGTTTCAGAGAAAGCTTCTTTCCAGTTTTTGTCTGAGGATAATTCCTTTTTCTCCATACCCATCCATATACTCCCGAATGTCCCCTGGTAGCTTTTTCACCAAGTGGGATTCCCTAATCCTCTATGAGAAGAAAATTATAAGTCTGTGAGTGGAATGCACACGTCACAATGCAGCTCCTCGGAAATCTTCTCTCCAGTATCTATCTGAAGATACTTTCGTTTTCACTGTAAGAATCAAAGCACTCCCAAGTATCCCGTAGCTGACTAACCTAAAACAGTGTTAGAATACTGCTCAATGATAACAGAAGCTTAACTCTGTGAGGGGACTTCATGTGACCTACAACAGATTCACAGAAAGTTTCTTTCTGTTTTTTATCGAAGGGTATTTCTTTTTCAGCATATTCTTAAGAGTGTTCCCAAATGTCACCACTAGCCTCCGGGCACCACGGAATATCTCTTCACACATTCCTCAAAGACAGAGTTTCCAAACTGGGTAACGTAGGGTAAGCTTTTAATCTCTGAAATGAATGAAAATGTCAGACAGCAGTTTCCTGGAATGCTTCCTTCTGGGTTTTATTTCACGATGTTTCACTTTTCACCATAGTCTCCAATGCGCTGCCAATTATACTTTTTCAGTTTTAGAGGACAGTTTTCAAACACAGTCCCGTGATAAAAGAGACATAACTCCCTGAGTGGAATGCACATATCACAATGCAGTTTCTCAGGAAGCTCCTCTCCAGTTTTTATCTGAAGATATATTCTATTTCCCCACAGACCTGAATGTGCTGCCGAATGTCCCTTCGTGAATCCATTAATGACGCAGTTTCAAAATCACTTAATAGAAATAAAGTTTTATCTATGTGGGATGAATACACATATCTATCACAAAGCAGTTTCACAGAAAACTTCTTTTCACTTTTTGTCTGAGGATATTTCCTTTTTCACCATAGCCGTCCATATACTCCCGAATGCCCCCTGGTAGCTTTTTCTCCAAATGGGATTCCCCAATACTCTATGACAAGAAAAGTATAACTTTATTAGTGGAATGTACACGTCACAAATCAGCTCCTCGGAAATCTTTTCTCCAGTATATATTTGAAGATATTTACTTTTTCACGGAAGTCTCAAAGCGTTCCAGAGTATCCCTTAGCTGAGTAAAGTAAACCAGTGTCAGAATACTGCTCAATGAAAACAGAAGCTTAACTGTGTGAGTAGAATTCACATGACACAGAGATGTTTCACAGAAAGTTTCCTTCTGCTTTTTATCAGAAGGTATTTCTTGTTCAGCATATTCTTTAGAGCTTTCCCAAATGACCTTTCTCAGGTTCCACAGAATGAGTGATTCCACACTGCTCAATCCAAAGAATGATTTACTTCTATGAGTTAGAAACACAGATCACAGGCAGTTGTTCAGAAATCTTCTCTCCAGTTTTCACCAGAAGGCATTTCCTTGCTCGCCACAGGATCCCAGTCGCCACTTAGTGTAGAGTAATCTTAACTTAGTGAAATGAATGCACTATCAGAGAGTAGTTTCTTGGAACACTTCTTTCTGGGTATTATTTGAGGATATTTCACGTTCTGCCACAGTCTTCAATGCGCTCTAAAATATCACGTTTTCAGTCTTACAGGAACAGTGTTCAAACACTGCCTTATGAGAAAAGAGGTATAACTACATGAGTGGAATGCACACATCACAAAGCAGTTTCTCAGAAACCTTCTATCCAGTTTTAATCTGAAGATATTTCCTTTTTCACCATAGGCCTGAATGTGCTCCCAAATGTCCCTTCATGAATCCGTACATGATGCAGTTTCAAAACTGTGTAATAGAAAGAAGGTTTTATCTTTGTGAGATGAATAGATGTATCTATTCAAAGCAGTTCACAGAAAACTTCTCTCCAGTTTTTGTCAGAGAATATTTCCTTTTACACCATTGCTGTCCATATACTCCTGAATGTCCCTTTGATATTTCCTTTTTCACCAGAGTCCTGAATGTGCTCCCGAATATCCCTTCGTGGGTCCATCCATGATAGACTTTGCAAGCTGTGTAATGTAAAGAAAGGTTTATCTAGGTGAGATGAATACACATAGCACAGAGCAGTTTCGCAGAAAGCTTCTATTCAGTTTTCATCTGAAGATATCTCCTTTTCCACCGTAGGCCTGAATGTGCTCCCGAATGTCTCTTCATGGATCCATCCATGACTGAATTTCCAAACTCCATAATATAAGGAAAGTTTTATCTATGTGAGATGAATAAACATATCTATCACAAAGATGTTTCACAGAAATCTTCTTTCCAGTTTATGTCTGAGGATATTTCCTTTTTACCATAGCCGTCCATATACTCCCGAATGTCCCGTGGTAGCTTTTTCTCCAAAAGGCATTCCCCAATCCTCTATGAGAAGAAAAGTATAACTCTGTGAGTGGAATGTACACGTCACAAAGCAGCTCCTCAGAAATTTCTCCAGTTTCTATCTGAAGATATTTCCGTTTTCACCATAAGCCTCAAAGCGCTCCCGAGTATCCCTTAGCTGACTAAGCTAAAACAGTGTTAGAATGCAGCTCAGTGAAAACAGAAGCTAAACTGTGCAAGTGGAATTCACGTGACACAGAGTAATTTCCCAGAAAGCTTCCTTCTGGAGTTTATTGGTGGGTATTCCTTTTTTAGCACATTCTTAAGAGCGTTCCCAAATGTCCTTTCTCAGGTTCCACAGAAAGAGTGATTTCAAACTGTGCATTCCAAAGAATGATATAATTCTATGAGGTGAATACACACATCACAAAGCAGTTGCTCAGAAAGCTTCTCTCCAGTTTTCAATGGAAAGCATTTCCTTGCTCACCACAGGCTCCTGGTTGCCACTTAATATCCCTTTGCAGAATCCTCAAAGACAGACTTTCCAAACTGGTAAATGTAGAGTAAGCCTTAACTCTGTGAAAAGAATGGACATATCAGAGAGCAGTTTCTTGGATTGCTTCTTTCCGGGTTTTTTGGACGATTTTCACTTTTCACCATAGTCTTCAATATGCTCCGAATATCACTTTTTTAGTTTCACAGGAACAGAGTTCAAACAGTGCCTTATGAGAAAAAGGATGTAAGTCCCTGAGTGGAATGCACACACCACCAAGCAGTTTCTCAGAAAGTGTCTCTCCAGTTTTTATCTGATAATATTTTCTTTTTCACCATAAGCCCGAATGTTATCCCAAATATCCATTCACGGATCCATCCATGACGGAGTTTCCAAGCTGTATAATGTAAAGAAAGCTTTATCTATGTGAGACAAATAAACATAGCAAAAAGCAGATTCACAGAAAGTTTCTTTCCAGTTTTTATCTGAATATATTTCCTTTTTCACCGTAGTCTTGAAAGTGCTTCCGAATGTCCCTTTGAGGATCAGTCCATGACAGAGTTTCCAAGCTGCGTAATGTAAAGAAAGCTTTATGTATGTGAGATGAATACACATATCACAGAGCAGTTTCATAGAAAACTTCCTTACAATTTTTGTCTGAGACTATTTTCCTTTTCACTATACAATTCAACATGCTCCCGAATATCACTTGGTACCTTCTTCTGCAAAAGGGTTTCCCCAATGCTGTATGAGCAGAGAGGTATAACAGTTTGAGTGGAATGCACACGTCGCAAAACAGTTCCTCGGAAAGCTTCTCTCCAGGTTCCATCTGAACATATTTCCTTTTTCACCATAGCTGTCCATATACTACCACCAGTCCCTTGGTAGCTTTTTCTCCAAATGGGATTCCTCAATTCTCTATGAGGACACCATAAGCCTCAAAACATTCCCGAATATCCCTTCACATGCTAAATATAAACAGGGTTAGAAAACTGCTCGATGAAAAGAGAGGTTTAACTGAGTGAGAGGAACTAAGATGACACAGAGCAGTTTCACAGAATGCTTCCTTTTGGATTTTACCTAGGATATTTCTTTCTCGATATTCTAAATAGGGTTCCCAAATGTCCTTCCTCAGATTCCACAAAAACAGTGATTTCAAACTGCCCAATCCAAAGAATGGTTTAACTCTATGAGCTGAATACACACATCACAAAGCAGTTGCTCAGAAAGCTTCTCCAGTTTTCAACGGAAGACATTTCCTAGCTCATGACAAGCCTCTGGGAGTCACATAATATCCCTTCGTAGATTCCTCAAGGAGATAGTTTCCATATTGGGCAAAGTAAAGTAAGCTTTAACTCTGTGAAATGAATGCACATATCAGAGAGCAGTTTCTTGGAACGGTTCTTTCTCGGTTTTATTTGAGGATATTTCACTTTTTGCCATAGCTTTCAATGCGCTCCGAAATATCATGATTTCGGTTTTACAGGAACAGTGTTCAAACACTGCCTTACGAAAAAGGAGGTACACTACCTGAGTGGAATGCACGCATCACAAAGTAGTTTCTCAGAAAGCTTCTCTCCATTTTTTATCTGAAGATATTTCCTATTTCACCATAGGCCTGAATGAGCTCCCGAATGTCCCTTCACGAATCCGTCCATGATGACGTTTTAAAAATGCGTAACAGGAAGAAAGTTTTATCTATGTGAGACGAATAAACATGTCTATCACAAAGCAGTTTCACAGAAAGCTTCTTTCCAGTTTATGTCTGAGGATATTTCCTTTTTTCACCATAGCCGCCCATATACTCCCGAATGTCCCTTGGTAACTATTTCTCCAAAAGGCATTTCCCAATCCTCTCTGTGAAGAAAAATGTAACTCTGCGAGTGGAATGCA
The DNA here is from genome assembly GCF_000951045.1 of Mandrillus leucophaeus. NCBI lineage: Eukaryota > Metazoa > Chordata > Mammalia > Primates > Cercopithecidae > Mandrillus > Mandrillus leucophaeus. The sequence goes on from NW_012101253.1 coordinate 56,837, forward strand.
CATGTCACACAGTTCCTCCTCGGAAATCTTCTCTCCAGTTTCTATCTGAAGATATTTCCATTTTCACCATAAGCCTCAAAGCCCTCCCGAGTACCCTTTAGCTGACAAAACTAAAACAGTGTTACAATACTGTTCAATGAAAACAGAAGCTTACCTGTGCGAGAGGAATTCACATGACACAGAGAAGTTTCACAAAAGCTACCTTCTGATTTTTATCGGAGGGTATTTCTTTTTCAGCATATTCTTAAGAGCATTCCCAAAAGTCCTTTCTCAGATTCCACAGAAACAGTAATTTAAAACTGCTCAATCCAAAGAATGATTGAACTCTATGAGATGAATCCACATACCACAAAGCAGTTGCTCAGAAGCTTCTTTCCAGTTTTGAATGGAAGACATTTTCTTGCACGCCACAGGCATCTGTTTGCCACTTAATATCCCTTTGCAGAATCTTCATAGACAGACTCCTAATATCACTTTTTTAGTTTTACAGGAATAGTGTTCAAACAGTGTCTTAAGAGAAGAAAGTTATAACTCCCTGAGTGGAATACAAACATCACCAAGCAGTTTCTCTGAAAGCTTCTCTCCAGTTTTTATCTTACGATATTTACTTTTTCACCATAGACCTGAATGTGATCCCGAATATCCTTTTGCAGATCCATCCATGACGGAGTTTCCAAGCTGTGTAATGTAAAGAAAGCTTTATCTACGTGAGATGAATAAACATAGAAAAAAGCAGACTCTCAGAAAGCTTCTTTCCAGTTTTTATCTGAAGATATTTCCTTTTTCACCATAGTTCAGAATGTTCTCCCGAATGTCTCTTCGCGGATCCGTCCATGACAGAGTTTCCAAGCTGCATAATGTAAAGAAAACTTTACCTATGTGAGATGAATACACGTATCACAGAGCAGTTTCATAGAAAGCTTCTTTCCAGTTTTTGTCTGAGGCTCTTTCCCTTTCCACCATAGGCATCAATATGCTCCCAGATAT
>NW_012101253.1:58978-67346 GCF_000951045.1 Mandrillus leucophaeus
TCTCGGTTTTATTTGAGGATATTTCACTTTTTGCCATAGCTTTCAATGCGCTCCGAAATATCATGATTTCGGTTTTACAGGAACAGTGTTCAAACACTGCCTTACGAAAAAGGAGGTACACTACCTGAGTGGAATGCACGCATCACAAAGTAGTTTCTCAGAAAGCTTCTCTCCATTTTTTATCTGAAGATATTTCCTATTTCACCATAGGCCTGAATGAGCTCCCGAATGTCCCTTCACGAATCCGTCCATGATGACGTTTTAAAAATGCGTAACAGGAAGAAAGTTTTATCTATGTGAGACGAATAAACATGTCTATCACAAAGCAGTTTCACAGAAAGCTTCTTTCCAGTTTATGTCTGAGGATATTTCCTTTTTTCACCATAGCCGCCCATATACTCCCGAATGTCCCTTGGTAACTATTTCTCCAAAAGGCATTTCCCAATCCTCTCTGTGAAGAAAAATGTAACTCTGCGAGTGGAATGCACATGTCACACAGTTCCTCCTCGGAAATCTTCTCTCCAGTTTCTATCTGAAGATATTTCCATTTTCACCATAAGCCTCAAAGCCCTCCCGAGTACCCTTTAGCTGACAAAACTAAAACAGTGTTACAATACTGTTCAATGAAAACAGAAGCTTACCTGTGCGAGAGGAATTCACATGACACAGAGAAGTTTCACAAAAGCTACCTTCTGATTTTTATCGGAGGGTATTTCTTTTTCAGCATATTCTTAAGAGCATTCCCAAAAGTCCTTTCTCAGATTCCACAGAAACAGTAATTTAAAACTGCTCAATCCAAAGAATGATTGAACTCTATGAGATGAATCCACATACCACAAAGCAGTTGCTCAGAAGCTTCTTTCCAGTTTTGAATGGAAGACATTTTCTTGCACGCCACAGGCATCTGTTTGCCACTTAATATCCCTTTGCAGAATCTTCATAGACAGACTCCTAATATCACTTTTTTAGTTTTACAGGAATAGTGTTCAAACAGTGTCTTAAGAGAAGAAAGTTATAACTCCCTGAGTGGAATACAAACATCACCAAGCAGTTTCTCTGAAAGCTTCTCTCCAGTTTTTATCTTACGATATTTACTTTTTCACCATAGACCTGAATGTGATCCCGAATATCCTTTTGCAGATCCATCCATGACGGAGTTTCCAAGCTGTGTAATGTAAAGAAAGCTTTATCTACGTGAGATGAATAAACATAGAAAAAAGCAGACTCTCAGAAAGCTTCTTTCCAGTTTTTATCTGAAGATATTTCCTTTTTCACCATAGTTCAGAATGTTCTCCCGAATGTCTCTTCGCGGATCCGTCCATGACAGAGTTTCCAAGCTGCATAATGTAAAGAAAACTTTACCTATGTGAGATGAATACACGTATCACAGAGCAGTTTCATAGAAAGCTTCTTTCCAGTTTTTGTCTGAGGCTCTTTCCCTTTCCACCATAGGCATCAATATGCTCCCAGATATCCCTTGGTACCTTGTTCTCCAAAAGGGTTTCCCCAATGCTGTATGAGAAGAGATGTAAAATACTATGATTAAAATGCACACGTCACAAAGCAGTTCCTCGGAAAGCTTCTCTCCAGTTTCTAACTGAACATATTTCCTTTCTAACTGTAAGACTCAAAGAGCTTCCGAATATCCCTTTGCATGCTAAATATAAACAGTGTTGGAAAACTCTTCAATACAAAGGGAAGCTTAACTGAGCAAGAGGAATTCACACAACACATACCAATTTCACAGAAAGCTTCTTTCTGGTTTTCATCTGAGGAAATTTTTTCTGCATATTCCAAAGAGCGATCCCAAATGTCCTTCCTGAGATACTACAGAAACAGTTATTTCAAACTGCTCAATCCAAGGAATGGTTTAACTCTGTGAGATGAATACACACACCACAAAGCAGTTGCTCAGAAAGCTTCTCTCCAGTTTTCAATGGAAGACATTTCCTTGCTCACCGCAGGCCTCCAGCGCCACTTAATATCCCTTCGTAGATTCCTCAAAGACAGAGTTTCCAAACTGGGCAACATAGACTAAGCTTTAGCTCTGTGAAATGAAAGCACATATCACAGAGTAGTTTCTTGGAACACTTCTTTCTGGGTGGTTTTTGAGGATATTTCACTTTCCGCCATAGTCTTCAAAGCACTCTGAATTAACATTTTTTCTGTTTTACAGGAACAGTGTTCAAATACTGCCTTATGAGAAAAGAGTTGTAAATCCCTGAGTAGAATGCACACATCTCCAAGAAGTTTCTCAGAAAGCTTCTCTCCAGTTTTTATCTGAAGATATTTCCTTTTTCACTATAGGCCTGAATGTGCTCCCAAATGTCCCTTCGTGGATCCGTCCATGATGGAGTTTCCAAGCTGCATAATGTAAAATAGCTTTACCAATGTGAGATGAATAAAAATAGTAAAAAGCAGATTCACAAAAAGCTTCTATTCAGTTTTTCTCTGAATATATTTCCACTTTCACCATATTCCTGAATGTGTTCCCAAATGTCCTTTCGCAGATATGTCCATGTCAGAATTTCCAAGCTGCATAATGTACAGAAAGTTTTATATATGTGAGATGAATAAACATAACAAGAAGCAGATTCACAGAAAGCTTCTTTCCGGTTTTTATCTGAAGGTGGTTCCCTTTTAGTCATACTACTGAATGGGCTCCCAAATGTCCCTTCACGAATCTGACCATGACAGCGCTTCCAACCTACGTAACGTAAAGGAAGCTTTATCTATGTGAATGAATACATATATCACAGAGCAGTTTCACAGAAAGCTTCTTTCCAGTTTTTGTCTGAAGATATTTCCCTTTTCACCACAGACATCAATATGCTCCGGAATAGCCCTTTGTAACTTTTTCTCCTAAAGGATTTCCCCAATGCTGTATGAGAAGAGAAGTATAACACTGTGAATGAAATGCACACGTCACAAAGCAGTTCCTCAGAAAGCTGCTCTCCAGTTTCTATCTGAACATATTTCCTTTTTCAACGTAAGCCTCAAAGTGCTCCCGAATATCCCTTCGCACGCTGAAGAAAAACAGTGTTAGAAAACTGCTCAATGAAAAGAGAAGCTTAACTGAGCCAGAGGAATTCACACGACACAGAGGAGTTTCACAGAAAGCTTCTATCTGGATTTACCTGAGGATATTTCTTTCTCCATATTCTAAGGAGTGTTCCCAAATGTCCTTTCTGAGATTCCACAGGAACAGTGATTTCAAGCAACTCAATCCAAAGAATGATTTAACACTATGAGCTATATATACACATCACAAAAGAGTTGCTCAGAAAGCTTCTCTTCAATTTTCAATGGAAGACATTTCCTTGCTTGCCACAGGCCTCTGGTTGCCACTTAATGTCCCTTCTCAGAATCCCAAAAGACAGACTTTCCAAACTCGGAAATGAAGAGTAAGCTTTAACTCTGTGAAATGAATGACCATGTCAGAGAGCAGCTTCTTGGAATGCTTCTTTCCGGATTTTATTTGATGACATTTCACTTTTCACCATAGTCTTCAATGTGCTCTGAATATCACTTTTTAGTTTTACAGGAACAGTGTTGAAACAGTGTTTTATGAGAAGAAAGGTATAACACCCTGAGTAGAATACACATATCACCAAGCAGTTTCTCAGAAAGCTTCTCTCCAGTTTCTATGAGATGGTATTTCTTTTTTCACCATTGGCCCGACTGTGACCCCGAATATCCCTTCGCGGATCCATCCATGACGGAGTTTCCAAGCGGCATAATGTAAAGAAAGCTTTATCTATGTGAGATGAATAAACATAGCAAAAAGCAGATTCACAGAAAGTTTCTTTCCAGTTTTTATCTGAATATATTTCCTCTTTTAATATGGTCCTGAATGTGCTCCCGAATGTCCCTTCATGGATCCGTCCCTGACAGAGTTTCCAAGCTGCATAATGTAGAGAAAGCTTTATCTATGTGAAATGAATACACATATCACAGAACAGTAACACATAAAGCGTTTCCCCGATGCTGTATGAGAAGAGAGTTATAATACTGTGAATGGAATGCATACGTCACAAAGCAGCACTTCGGAAAGCTTCTCTCCAGTTTCTATCAGAACATATTTCGTTTTTCACTGTAAGCCTCAAAGTGTTCCCGAATATCACTATGCACGCTAAGCATAAAGAGTGTTAGGAAACTGCTCAATGAAAAGTGAAGCTTAACTGGGCAAGTGGAATTCACATGACACAGAGCAGTTTCACAGGAACTTCTGGTTTTCATCTGAAGGTATTTATTTTTCAGCATATTCTAAGGAGCGTTCCCATTTTTCCTTTCTTAGGTTCCACAGACACAGTGATTTCAAACTGCTCAATCGAAAGAATGATTTAACTCTACGAGATGAAAACACACATCTCAAAGCAGTTGCTCAGAAAGCTTCCCTCCAGTTTTCAAGGGAAGACATTTCCTTGCTCACCACAGGCCTCCGGGCGCCACTTAATATCTCTTCGGAGATTCGTCCAAGATGCAGTTTCCAAATTGGGCAATGTAGAGTAAGTTTTAACTCTGTAATATGAAAACATACATTACAGAGCAGTTTCTTGGAAGGCTTCTTTCTGGGTTTTATTTGAGGATATTTCACTTTTTGCCATAGTCCTCAATGCGCTCCGAAATATCACTTTTTTGGTTTTACAGGAACAGTGTTCAAACACTGCTTTATGAGAAAAGAGGTATAACTCCCTGAGTTGAATGCACACATCACAAAGCAGTTTCTCAGAAACTTCTCTCCGGTTTTTTTCAAAAGATATTTCGACTTTCCCCATAGTCCTGAATGTGCTCCCAAAGGTCCCTTTGTCAATTCAGCCATGACAGTGTTTCCAAGCTGCATAAGGTAGAGAAAGCTTTATCTATGTGAGATGAATAAACATTGCAAAAAGCAGATCCACAGAAATTTTCTTTCCAGTTTTTACTTTAGATATTTCTTCTTTCACCATAGTCCTGACTGTGCTCCTAAATTTCCCTTCGTGGATCTGTCCATGACAGAGTTTCCAAGCAGCATAATGTAAAGAAAGCTTTATCTATGTGAGGTGAGTACACATAGCACAGAGCAGTTTCACAGAAAGCTTCTTTCCAGTTTTTGTCTGAGGCTATTTCTCCTTTCTCCATATGAGTCAATATGCTACCAAATATCCCTTGGTACCTTTTTCTCTAAAAGGGTTTCCCCGATGCTGTATGAGAAGAGAAGTATAACACTGTGAGTGGAATGCACACGTCACAAAGCAGTTCCTCGGAAAGCTTCTCTCCAGTTTCGGTCTGAACATATTTCGTTTTTCACCATAAACCTCAAAGTGCTCCCAAATATCCCTTCGCACGCTAAACATAAACAGAGTCAGAAAACTGCTCAATGAAAAGAGAGGTGAAACTGAGTGAGAGGAATTAAAAAGACACAGAGTAGTTTCACAGAAAGCTTCCTTCTGGATTTACCTAAGGATATTTCTATCTCCATATTCCAAGGAGCCTTCCCAAATGTCATTCCTCAGATTGCACAAAAACAGTGATTTCAAACTGCTCAATCCAAACAATAATTTAACTCTATGAGACCAATACACACATCACAAAGCAGTTTCTCTGAAAGCTTCTCTCCAGTTTTTATGTGAAGATATCTCCTATTTCCCCAGAGTCCTGAATGTGCTCCCAAATGTCCCTTCGCGAATCCATCCATGACTCAGTTTCAAAACTGCGTTATAGAAAGAAAGTTTTATCTATGTGAGATGAATAGACATATCTATCACAAAGCAGTTTCACAGAAAGCTTCTTTCAAGGTTTTGTCTGAGGATATTAACTTTTTCAGCATAGACATCCATATACTCCCGAATGTCCCTTGGTAGCTTTTTCTCCAAACGGGATTCCCTAATCCTCTATGAGAAGAAAAGTATAACTCTGTGAGTGAAATGCATACGTCACAAAGCAGCTCCTCAGAAATCTTCTCTCCAGTATCTATCTGAAGATATTTCCGTTTTCACAGAAACCTCAAAGTGCTCATGAGTATCCCTTAGCTGAGTAACCTAAAACAGTTTTAGCATTCTGCTCAATGAAAACAGAAGGTTAACTGTGCAAAAGGAATTCATGTGACCTAGTGCAGTTTCACAGAAAGTTTTCTTCTAGTTTTTATCAGAGGGTATTACCTTTTGAGCATATTCTTAAGAGTGTTCCCAAATGTCCATTCTCAGGTTATTCAGAAACAGTGATTTCAAACTGCTCAATCCAAAAAATGACTTAAATGTATTAGACGAGTACACACATCACAAAGCAGTTGCTCTGAAAGCTTCTCTCCAGTTTTCATCAGATGATGTTACATTTCTTACCACAAGCCTCTGAGCACCACTTAATATCCCTGCACAGATTCCTCAAAGACAGAGATTCAAAACTGTTCAACATGGTGTAAGCTTTGACTCTCTGATATGAATGCACACGTCAGAGACCAGTTTCGTGCAGTGCTTCTTTCTGGGTTTTATTTCCGGATTTTCACTTTTCACCATAGTCATCAATGCATTGTAAAATATAACTTTTTCAGTTTTACAGGAACAGTGTTCAAACACTGTCTTATGGGAAAAGAGGTAAAACTCCATGAGTGGAATGCACACATCACAAAGCAGTTTCTCTGAAAGCTTCTCTCCAGTTTTTATCTGAAGATATCTCCTATTTTCCCACAGTCCTGAATGTGCTCCCAAGTGTCACTCGGCCAATCCGTCCATGACGCAGTTTCAAAACTGCATAATAGGAAGAAAGTTTTATCTATATGAGATGAATAGACATATCTATCACAAAGCAGTTTCACAGAAAGCTTCCTTCCAGTTTTTGTCTGAGGATATTAACTTTTTCAGCATAGCCATCTATATACACCCAAATGTCCCCTTTTAGCTTTTTGTCCAAACGTGATTCCCCAATCCTCTATGAAAACAGAAGTATAACTCTGTGAGTGGAATGCACACGTCACAAAGCAGCTCCTCGGAAATCTTCTCTCCAGCATATATCTGAAGATATTTCAGTTTTCACGGAAGCCTCAAAGCACTCCTGAGTATCCCTTAGCTGAATAACCTAAAAGAGTGTTAGAATTCTGCTCAATGAAAACAGAAGATTAACTGTGCGAGTGGAATTCACGTGACCTAGAGCAGTTTCACACAATGTTTCTTTCTGGTTGTTCTCGGAAGGCATTTCTTTTTCAGTATATTATTTAGAGCGTTCCCAAGTATCCTTCTCAGGTTCCACAGAAATAGTGATTTCAAACTACTCAATCCAAAGAATGATTTGACTCTATGAGATGAAAACACACATCACAAAGTAGTGGCTCCGGAAGCTTCTCTCCACTTTTCATCGGAAGACATTTCTTTTCTCACCACAAACCTCCATGGAAAACTTAATGTCCCTTCACAGATTGCTAAGAGACAGTTTCCAAACTTGGCCACGTAGTTTAAACTTTAACTCTCTGAAATGAATGAACACGTCAGAGAGCAGTTTCTTGGAACGCTTCTTTCTGGGTTATATTTCAGGATATTCCATTTTTCACCATAGAGTTCAATGAGCTGCAAAATATCACTTTTTCAGTTTTACAGGAACAGTGGTCAAACACTGCCTTACAAGAAAAGAGGTATAACTCCCTCAGTGGAATGGACACATCACAAAACAGTTTGCCAGAATGCTTCTCTCCAGTTTTTATCAGAAGATATCTCCTATTTCCCCACAGGCCTGAATGTGCTCCCGAATGTCCCTTCGTGAATCCGTCCATGACGCAGTTCAAAACTGTGTAATAGAAACAAAATTATATCTATGTGACATGAATAGACATATCTATCACAAAGCAGTTTCACAGAAAGCTTCTTTAAAGTTTTTTCTCAGGATATTTCCTTTTTCACCATAGCCGTGCGTATACTCTTGAAAGTCCACTTGTACCTTTTTCTCCAGATGGGATTCCCCAATCGTCTATGAGAAGAAAAGTATAAAACTGTGAGTGGAATGCACACGTCACAAAGCAGCTCCACGAATATCTTCTCTCCAATATGTATCTGAAGATATTTTCGTTTTCACCATAAGCTTCAAAGTGCTCCTGAGTGTCCCTTACCTGACTAACCTATAAGAGTGTTCAATGAAAACAGAAGCTTAACAACGAGTGGACTTCACGTCACCTAGATTAGTTTCACGAAAAGTTTCCTTCTGTTTTTTATCGGAGGGTATTACTTTTTTAGCATATTCTTAAGTGTGTTCCCAAATGACCTTTATGAGGATCCACAGATACAGTGATTTCAAACTGCTCAATAAAAAGAATGATTTAACTCTATGAGATGAATACACACATCACAAAGCAGTTGCTCCGTAATCTTCTCTCCACTTTTCATCGGAAGATGTTTCCTTTCTC
>NW_012101253.1:72461-75263 GCF_000951045.1 Mandrillus leucophaeus
CTTTTTCCAGTTTCTGTCTCAGGATATTTCCTTTTTCACCATAGCTGTCCATATACTCCCGAATGTCCCCTGGTAGCATTTTCTCCAGTCGAGATCCCCAACCCTCATGAGAAGAAATGTATAACTCTTTGAGTGCAGTGCCAATGTTGCAAAGCAGTTCCTCAGAAAACTTCCCTCCAGGATCTCTCTGAAGATGTTTCCGTTTTCACCATAAGCCTCAAAGTGCTCCCGAGTATCCCTTAGCTGACTAACCTAAAACAGTGTTAAAATATTGCTCAATGAAACCAGAAGCTTAACTGTGTGAGTGGCATTCACATGACACGGAGCACTTTCACAGAAAGCTTCCTTCTGGTTTTAATCGGAGGATATTTCTTTTTCAGCACATTCTTAAGAGCTTTCCCAAATGTCCTTTCTCAGATTCCACAGAAACAGTGATTTCAAACGGCTCAATCCAAAGAATGATGTAACTCTACGAGATGAATCCACACATCACAAAGCAGTTGCTCAGAAAGCATCTCTCCAATTTTCAGCAGAAGACATTTCCTTACTCGTCACAGTACCTGGTCGCCACTTAATATTCCTTCGCAGAATCTTCAAAGACAGACTTTGCAAACTGAGAAATGTAGAGTAAGCTTTAACTCTCTGAAATGAATGCACACGTCAGAGAGCAGTTTCTTCGAATGCTTCTTTCTGGGTTTTATTTCAGGATATTTCACTTTTCGCCATAGTCTTCCATGCACTCTGAAATATTACTTTTTCGGTTTTATAGGAACAGAGTTCAAACACTGCGTTATGAGACAAGAGGTATAACTCCCTGAGTGGAATGCACACATCACAAAGCAGTTTCTCAGAAAGCTTCTATCCACTTTTCATCTGAGGATATCTCCTTTTTCATTGTAGGCCTGAATATGCTCCCGAATGCTCCTTCACGGATCCGTCCATGACGGATTTTCCAAACTTCGTAATATAAGGAAAGTTTTATCTATGTGAGATGAATAAACGTATCTATCACAAAGCAGTTTCACAGAAATCTTCTTTTCAGTTTTTGTCTCAGGATATTTCCTTTTTCACCACAGCCGTCCCTATAGTCCTGAATGTCCCTTGGTAGCTTTTCCTCCAAAAGGCTTTCCCCAATCCTCTATGAGAAGAAAGGTATAATTCTGTGAGTGAAATATACACATCACAAAGCAATTCCTCAGAAAGCTTCTCTCCAGTTTCTATCTGAACATATTTCCTTTCTCACTGTAAGACTCAAAGCATTTCCGAAAATCCCTTCGCATGCTAAAGATAAACAGTGTTAGAAAATTTGTCAATGAAAAGGTAAGTTTAATGCAGTGAGAGGAATTCACACAACACATAGCAATTTCACAGAAAGCTTCTTTCTGGTTTTCATCTGAAGATATTTATTTCTGCATATTCCAAAGAGTGATCCCAAATGTCCTTCCTGAGATAGCACAGAAAAAAGTGATTTCAAACTGCTCAATCCAAGGAATGGATTAACTCTATGAGATGAATACACACATCACAAAGGAGTTGCTCAGAAAGCTTCTCTCCAGTTATCATGGGAAGACATTTCCTTGCTCACCACAGGCCTCTGGGGCTCCACTTAATATCCTTTCACAGATTCCACAAAGACAGAGTTTGCAAATTGGGCAATGTGGAGTACGCTTTAATTCTGTGAAGTGAATGCACATATCAGAGAGCAGTTTCTTGGAATGCATTTTCCTGGGTTTTACTTGAGGATAGTTCACTCTTCACCATAGTCTTCAATGCACTGCAAAATATCACATTTCCAGTTTTACAGGAACAGTGTTCAAACACTGCCTTATGAGAAAAGAGGTAAAAATCCCTGAGCAGAACACACACATCACAATGCAGTTTCAGAAAGCTTCTCTCCCGTGTTTATCTAGAGATATTTCCTATTACTGATAATATAATATTATAAATACAAATAATATAATATAATCAGTAATAGGAAATGAATAGAATAAGCTTCTATTCAGTTTTTATCTCAATATATTTCCATTTTCACCATAGTCCTGAATGTGCTTCCGAATGTCCCTTCACGGATATGTCCATGACAGAGTTTCCAAGCTGAGTAATATAACGAAAGCTTTATCTATGTGAGATGAATAAACATGACAAGAAGCAGATTCACAGAAAGCTTCTTTCCAGTTTTTATCTGAAGATATTTCCAGTTTCATCATACTACTGAATATGCTCCCGAATGTCCCATGGCGGTTCCTTCCATGACAGAGTTTCCAAGCTACATACTGTAATGAAAGCTTTATCTATGTGACATGAATACCTGCATCACAGAGCAGTTTCACAGAATGCTTCTTTCCAGTTTTTTCCGAGACTGTTTCCCTTTTCACAATAGGCATCAATGTGTTCCTGGATATCACTTGGCACCTTTTTCTCCTAAAAGGATTCTCCAATGCTGCATGAGAAGACAGATATAACACTATGAGTGGAATGCTCACGTCACAAAGCTGTTCCTCGGAAAGTTTCTCTCCAATTCCTATCTGAACATATTTTCTTTTTCTCCGTAAGTCTCAAAGTGCTCCTGTATATCTCTTCATACGATAAACATGAACAATGTTAGAAAACTGCTCAATGAAAAGAGAAGCTTAACTGAGCGAGAGAAATTCACATGACACACAGGAGTTTCAAAGAAAGTTTCCTTCTGGTTTTTATCAGAGGATATTTCTTTCTCCATATTCTAAAGATCGTTCCCAAATGTCCCTCTTCAGATTCCACAGAAGCAGTGAATTCAAACTGTTCAATCTAAAGAATGATTTA
>NW_012101253.1:77878-79964 GCF_000951045.1 Mandrillus leucophaeus
AATAGACATACCTATCACAAAGCAGATTCACAGAAAGTTTCTTTCCAGGTTCTGTCTGAGGATACTTACTTTTTCACCATAGCTGTCCATATACATCTGAATGCCCCCTGGTAGAATTTTCTCCAAACGTGATTCCTCAATCCTTTATGAGAAGAAAGGAATAATTCTGTGAGTGGAATGCACACGTCACAAAGCAGCTCCTCAGAAATCTTCTCTCCAGTATATATCGAAGATATTTTCTTCTTCACCATAAGTCCCAAACCGCTAACAAGTACCCCTTAGCTAACTAACCTAAAACAGTGTTAAAATACTGCTCAATGAAAACAGAAGCTTAACTGTGCGAGTGAAATTCATGTGACGCAGAGCAGTTTCACAGAAATTTTCCTTCTGGTTTCTATCGGATGGTATTTCTTTTTCTTTATATTCCTAAGACGTTCCCAAATGTCCTTTCTCAGGTTCCACAGAAACAGTGATTTCAAACAGCATTATCCAAAGAATGATTTAACTCTATGAGAAAAATACAAATATCACAAAGCAGTTTCTCCAAAAGATTCTCTCCAGTTTTCATCGGAACACGTTTCCTTTCTCACGACAAGACTCTGGACGCCACTTAATATCCTTTCACAGATTCCTCAAAGATAGAATTTCCAAGCTTTGCAACGTAGTGTAAGCTTTAAATCTCTGAAATCAATGCACACGTCAGAGAGTAGTTTCTTGGAATGCGTTTTTCAGGGTTTTATTTCAAGATATGTCACTTTTCACCATAGTCTTCAATGCACTGCAAAATATCACTTTTTCAGTTTTACAGGAACAGTGTTCAAACACTGTCTTATGAAAAAAGCGATATAGCTCCCTGAGTGGAATGCACACATCACAAAGCAGTTTCTCAGAAAGCTTCTCTCCAGTTTTTATCTGAAGATACCTTCTATTTCCCCAAAGGCCCGAATGTGTTCCCGAATGTTCCTTCGGGAATCCTTCCATGACGCAGTTTCAAAAGTGTGAAATATAAAGATAGTTTTATTTATGTGAGATTAACAGATATATTTATCAGAAAGCAGTTTCACAGAAACCTTTTTCCAGTTTCTGTCTCAGGATATTTCCTTTTTCACCATAGCTGTCCATATACTCCCGAATGTCCCCTGGTAGCATTTTCTCCAGTCGAGATCCCCAACCCTCATGAGAAGAAATGTATAACTCTTTGAGTGCAGTGCCAATGTTGCAAAGCAGTTCCTCAGAAAACTTCCCTCCAGGATCTCTCTGAAGATGTTTCCGTTTTCACCATAAGCCTCAAAGTGCTCCCGAGTATCCCTTAGCTGACTAACCTAAAACAGTGTTAAAATATTGCTCAATGAAACCAGAAGCTTAACTGTGTGAGTGGCATTCACATGACACGGAGCACTTTCACAGAAAGCTTCCTTCTGGTTTTAATCGGAGGATATTTCTTTTTCAGCACATTCTTAAGAGCTTTCCCAAATGTCCTTTCTCAGATTCCACAGAAACAGTGATTTCAAACGGCTCAATCCAAAGAATGATGTAACTCTACGAGATGAATCCACACATCACAAAGCAGTTGCTCAGAAAGCATCTCTCCAATTTTCAGCAGAAGACATTTCCTTACTCGTCACAGTACCTGGTCGCCACTTAATATTCCTTCGCAGAATCTTCAAAGACAGACTTTGCAAACTGAGAAATGTAGAGTAAGCTTTAACTCTCTGAAATGAATGCACACGTCAGAGAGCAGTTTCTTCGAATGCTTCTTTCTGGGTTTTATTTCAGGATATTTCACTTTTCGCCATAGTCTTCCATGCACTCTGAAATATTACTTTTTCGGTTTTATAGGAACAGAGTTCAAACACTGCGTTATGAGACAAGAGGTATAACTCCCTGAGTGGAATGCACACATCACAAAGCAGTTTCTCAGAAAGCTTCTATCCACTTTTCATCTGAGGATATCTCCTTTTTCATTGTAGGCCTGAATATGCTCCCGAATGCTCCTTCACGGATCCGTCCATGACGGATTTTCCAAACTTCGTAATATAAGGAAAGTTTTATCTATGTGAGATGAATAAACGTATCTATCACAAAG
>NW_012101253.1:83174-84904 GCF_000951045.1 Mandrillus leucophaeus
CTCTATGAGATGAATACACACATCACAAAGCAGTTGCTCAGAAAGCTTCTCTGCAGTTTTCATCGAAAGACATTTCCTTCTCACCACAGGCGAATGGGCACCACTTAATATCCCTTTGCAGATTCCTGAAATACAGAATTTGCAAACTGGACAATGTAGAGTAAGCTTTACCTCTATGAAATGAATGCACATATCCGAGAGCAGTTTCGTGGTACACTTCTTACTGGGTTTTATTTGAGGATATATCACTTTTCACCATAGTTTTCAATGCGCTCCAAAATATCACTTTTTCATTTTACAGGAACAGTGTTCAAACACTGCCTTATGAGAAAAGAGGTACAACACCCTGAGTGGAATGCACACATCACAAAGCAGTTTCTCAGAAAGCTTCTCTCCCGTTTTTATCTGAATATATTTCCTGCTTTACCATAGGCCTGAAAGTACTTTTGATTATTCCATCATGGATCCATCGATGACGGAGTTTCCAAACTGCATAACATAAAGAAAGTTTTATCTATGTGAGATGAATAAACACAGCAAAAAGCAGATTCACAGAAAGCTTCTTTCCAGTTTTTATCAGAAGATATTTCCTTTTTCACCATAGTCCTGAATGTGCTCACACATATCCCTTCATGGATCCATCCATGGCAGAGTTTCCAAGCTACGAAATATAGAGAAAGATTTATCTATGTCAGATGAATACACATATCTAAAAAGAGTTTCACAGAATGTGTTTCTTAGATGCTGTATGAGAAGAGAGGTATAACACTGTGAGTGGAATGCACACGTCACAAAGTAGCACCTCGGAAAGCCTCTCTCCAGTTTCTATCAGAACATATTGCCTTTTTCACCATAAGCCTCAAAGTGTTCCTGAATATCCCTATGCACGCTAAACATAAAGAGTGTTAGGAAACTGCTCCATGAAAAGTGATGCTTAACTTGGGGAGTGTAATTCACACAACACAGAGAAGTTTCACAGGAAGCTTGCTTCTGGTTTTTATCTGAAGGTATTTCGTTTTCCAGCATATTCTAAAGAGCGTTCTCAAATTTCCCTTCTCAGGTTCCACAGAAACAGTGATTTCAAACTGCTCAATCCAAACAATTATTTAACTCTATGAGATGAATACACACATCACAAAGCAGTTGCTCAGAATGCTTCTCTCCAGTTTTCAATGGAAGACATTTCCTTGCTCAACACAGGCCTCTGGGCACCACTAAATATCCCATCGCAGATTCGTCTAAGATGCAATTTCCAAATTGGGAGATGTAGAGTAAGTTTTATCTCTGTGACATGAATACACGTATCAGAGAGCATTTCCTTGGAACGCTTCTTTCTGGGTTTTCTTTGAGTATATTTCACTTTTCACTGTAGTCCTCAATGTGCTCTGAAATATTACTTTTTCGGTCATACAGGAACAGTGTTCAAACACTGCCTTATGAGCAAAATGGTATAAACCTTGGGTGGAATGCACACCTCACAAAGCACTTTCTCAGAATGCCTCTCTCCAGTTTTTATCTAAAGATATTTCCTTTTTCGCCATAGGTCTGAATGTGCTCCTGAATTTTCCTTCGTGGATCCATCCCTGATGGAGTTTCCAAACTGCATAATATAAAGAAAGTTTTATATATATGAGAGAATAAATATGTATATCACAAAGCAGTTTCACAGAAAGCTTCTTTCCAGTTTTTGTCTGAGGATATTTCCTTTTTCACAATAACCATACATATAC
>NW_012101253.1:89129-90129 GCF_000951045.1 Mandrillus leucophaeus
CCAAGGAATGGTTTAACTCTATGAGATGAATACACACATCACAAAGCAGTTGCTCAGAAAGCTTCTCTCCAGTTTTCATGGGAAGACATTTCCTTGCTCACCCCAGTCCTCTGGGAGACACTTAATATCCCTTCGCAGATTCCAAAAAGTCAGAGTTCCAAACTGGCCAATGTAAAGTAAGCTTTAATTCTGTGAAATGAATGCATATATCAGGAAGCAGTTTCTTGGAACGCTTGTTTCTGGGTTTTATTTGAGGATAGTTCTCTTTTCACCATAGTCTTCAATGCGCTACGAAATATCATGTTTTCGGTTTTACAGGAACAGTGTTGAAACATTGGCTTATGAGAAAAGAGGTATATCTCCCTGAGTGGAATGCACACATTCCCATGCAGTTTCTCAGAAAGCTTCTGTCCAATTTTTACATGAAGGTATTTCCGTTTTCATCATAGGCCTGAAGGTACTCCTGAATGTCCCTTTACAGATCTGTCCTTGACATAGTTTCCAAACTGCGTAATATAAAGAAAGTTTTATCTATATGAGATGTATAAACGTATCAATCACAAAGCAGTTTCCCAGAAAGCTTCTTTCCCGTTTTTGTCTGAGGATAACTCCTTTTTCACAATAGCCTTCTGTATACTCCTGAATGTCTCTTGGTAGATTTTTCTCCAAAAGGGATTCCCCAATCCTCTATGAGAAGAAAACTATAACTCTGTGAGTGCAATGCACACGTCACAAAGCAGCTCCTCAGAAAGCTTCTTTCTAGTGTCTATGTGAACATATTTCCGTTTTCACCATAAGCCTGAAAGTGCTCCTGAATATCCCTTCACAGGCTAAACAGAGTATTAGAATACTGCTCAATGAAAAGAGAAGCTTAACTGTGTGAGTGGAAATCACATGATCGTGAAGAGTTTCACAGAAAGCTTCCTTCTGGTTTTCATCTGAGGATATTTCTTTCTCCATATTCCAAAGAGTGTTCCCTAATATCCTTCCTGAGATGCCA
>NW_012101253.1:90179-92746 GCF_000951045.1 Mandrillus leucophaeus
ATGTATATCACAAAGCAGTTTCACAGAAAGCTTCTTTCCAGTTTTTGTCTGAGGATATTTCCTTTTTCACAATAACCATACATATACTCCCGAATATCCCCTGGTAGCTTTTTCTCCAAAAGGGATTTCCAAATCCTCTGTGAAAAGAGAGGTATAAATCTGTGAGTGAAATGTACACATCACAAAGCAGCTCCTCTGAAAGCTTCTCTCCAGTTTCCATCTGAAGATATTTCCGTTTTCACCACAAGCCTCATAGCACTCCTGAATATGCCTTCACAGACTAAACAGAGCAGTCTCACAGAAAGCTTCCTTCTGTTTTTCATCTGAGGGTATTTCTTTTTCAGCATATTCTAAAGATGTTCCCAAATGTCCTTTCTAGGGTTCCAAAGAAACAGTGATTTCAAACTCTTCAATCCAAAGGATGATTTAACTCTATGAGATGAATGCACACATCACAAGGCAGCTATTCAAAAGGATTCTCTCCAGGTTTCAATGGAAGACATTTCCTTGCTCACCACAGGCCACAGGCCTCCGGGAGCCACATAATATCCCATCACAGATTCTTCAAAGACAGAGTTTCCAAACTGGACAATGTAGAGTAAGCTTTAACTCAGTGAAATGAATGCCCATATCAGAGAGCAGTTTCTTAGAACGATTCTTTCTGAGTTTTATCTGAGGATGTCTCACTTTTGCCATAGTCTTCAATGCGCTCCATAATATCACTTTTTCAGTTTTACAGGAACAGAGTTCAAACACTGTCTTATGAGAAAAGAAGTATAACTGTCTGAGTAGAATGCACACGTCACAAAGCAGTTTCTCAGAAAGCTTCTCTCCAGTTTTTATCTGAAGTTATTTCCATTTTCAGCATAGGCCTGAATGTACTCCCGAATGTCCCTTTGCAGATCCGTCCATGACAGTTCCCAAGCTGCGTAATGTAAAGGAAGCTTTATTTATTTGAGATGAATAAACATAGCAAAAAGCAGATTCACAGACATCTTCCTTCCAGCTTTTGTCTGAGGATATTTCTTTTTTCACCATAGCCGTCCATGTACTCTGAATGTCCCTTGGCAGGTTTTCCTCCAAAAGGGATTCCCCAATCCTTTATTAGAAGAGAGGTATAACACTGTGAGTGAAATGCACAGGTCACAAAGCAGTTCCATGGAAAACCTCTCCCCAGTTTCTAACTGAACACATTTCCTTTTACCTCATAAGCCTCAAAGCACTCCCAAATATCCCTTCGCTCGCTAAACATAAAGAGTGTTAGAGAAGTGCTCAATGAAAACAGAAGCTTAACTGAGTGAGTGGAATTCACAGGACACATAGCAGTTTCACAGACAGATTCCTTCTGGTTTTTATCTGAGGCTATTTCTTTCTCCATATTCTAAAGAGCTTTCCCAAATGTCCTTCCTCAGATTCCACAGAAACAGTGATTTCAAACTGCTCCATCCGAAGGATGGTTTAACTCTATGAGATGAATACATACATCACAAAGTAGCGGCTCAGAAATCTTCTCTCCAGTTTTCATTGGAAGACATTTCCTTGCTCACCACAGGCCTTGAGCGCCACTTAATATAACTTCACAGATTCTTCAAAGACAGAGTTTTCAAACTGGGCAATGTAGAGGAAGCTTTAACTCTGTGAAATCTATGCACATATCAGAGAGCAGTTTCTTGAAATGCTTCTTTCTGGGTTTTATTGAGGATAATTCAATTTTCGCCATAGTCTTCAATGCACTCCGAAATATCACTTTTAGGTTTTACAGGAACAGTGTTAAAACACTGCCTTATGAGAAAAGAGGTATAACTACCTGAGTGGAATGCAAACATCACAAAGAAGTTTCTCAGAAAACTTCCCTGCAGTAATTATCTGAAGATATTTCCATTTTCACCAGAGTCCTGAATGTGCTCCCGAATGTCCCTTCACGAATCCATTCATGACAGAGTTTCCAAGCTGCTTAATATAAAGAAAGCTTTATCTATGTAAGATGAATTCAGATATCACAGAGAAGTTGCGTGGAAAGCTTCTTTCCAGTTTTTGTCTGAGGCTCTTTTCCTTTCCACCGTAGGCGTCTATATGCTCCTGGATATCCCTTGGTACCTTATTCTCCAAAAAGGTTTCCCCAATGCAGTATGAGAAGAGATGTACAATACTGTGAGAGAAATGCAAATCTCACAAAGCAGTTCTTCAGAAAGCTTCTCTCCAGCTTCTATCTGAACATATTTCCTTTCTCACTGTAAGACTCAAAGTGCTTCCATATATCCCTTCGCACACTAAATATAAACAGTGTTAGAAAACTCTTCAATAAAAAGGGAAGCTTAACTGAGCGAGAGGAATTCACACAACACATAGCAGTTTCACAGAAAGCTTCTTTCTGGTTTTCATCTGAGGGTATTTATTTCTCCATATTCCAAAGAACAGTCCCAAATGTCCTTCCTGAGATACCATAGAAACAGTAATTTCAAACTGCTCAATCCAAGGAATGGTTTAACTCTATGAGATGAATACACACATCACAAAGCAGTTGCTCAGAAAGCTTCTCTCCAGTTTTCATGGGAAGACATTTCCTT
>NW_012101253.1:97501-116897 GCF_000951045.1 Mandrillus leucophaeus
GAGTTTCACAGAAAGCTTCCTTCTGGTTTTCATCTGAGGATATTTCTTTCTCCATATTCCAAAGAGTGTTCCCTAATATCCTTCCTGAGATGCCACAGAAACAGTGAATTCAAACTGTTCAATCCAAGGAATGGTATAATTCTATGAGATGAACACACACATCACAAAGCAGTTGCTCAGGATGCTTCTCTCCAATTTTCATGGGAACACATTTCCTTGCTCACCACAGGCCTCCAATTAATATCCCTTCGCATATTCCTCAAAGACAGAGTTTGCACACTGGACATTGTAGAGTACACATTAATTTTGTGAAGTGAATGCACATATCAGAGAGCAGTTTCTTGGAATATTTCTTTCTGGGTTTTACTTGAGGATACCTCACTTTTCACCATAGTCTTCAATGTACCCCGAAATATCACTTTTTTGGTTTTACAGGAACAGTATTCAAACACTGCCTTATGAGAATAGAGGTATAACTCCCTGAATGGAATACACACATCACAAAGCAGATTCTCAGACAGCTTCTCTGCAGTAATTATCTGAAGATATTTCCACTTTCACCATAGTCCTGAAGGTGCTCCCCAATGTCCCTTCATGGATCGGTCCATGACAGAGTTTCCAAGCTGTGTAATGTAAAGAAAGCTTTATCTATGTGAGATGAATAAATATCACAAAAAGCAGATTCGCAGATACCTTCTCTCTGGTTTTTATCTGAACATATTTCCTTTTACACCATAGTCCTGAATGTCCTCCTGAATGTTCCTTCGTGGATCCGTCCATGACAGAGTTTCCAAGCTGTGCAATGTAAAGAAAACCTTATCTATGTGAGATGACTACACATACAACACAGCAGTTTCACAGAAAGCTTCTTTCCTGTTTTAGTCTGAGGCCATTTTCTTTTTCACCTTTTTCGTCAATACGCCACTAAATATATCTTGGTACCTTTTCTTCCAAAAGTTTATCTCTGAATCTATATGACAAGAGAGGTATAACAATATGAGTGGAATGCACATGTCACAAAGCAGTTCCTCGGAAAGCTCCTCTCCAGTTTCCATCGGAACATATTTCCTTTTTAACCGTAGACCTCAAAGCACTCCCGAATATCCTGAACATAAACAGTGGTAGAAAACAGGTCAATGAAAAGAGAAGCTTAATTGAGTGACAGGAATTCACATGACGTGTAACAGTTTCCTAGAAGCTTCCTTCTGGTATTTATCTGAGGATATTTCTTTCACCATATTCTAAAGAACATTCCCAAATGTCCTTCCTCAGATTCCACAGACACAGTGATTTCAGACTGCTCAATTCAAAGAGTGGTTTAACTCTATAAGATGAATACACACATCACAAAGCAATTGCTCAGAAAGCTTCTCTCCAGTTTTCATCGGAAGACATTTCCTAGCTCGCCACAGGCCTCTGGGTGCCACTTAATATCCCTTCGCAGATTCCTCAAAGGTAGAGTTTCCAATCTGGGCATCATAGAGTAAAAATTAACTCTGTGAAATTAATGCGCATATCAGAGAGCTGCTTCCTGGAATGCTTCTTTCTGTGTTTTATTTAGTATGTTACACTTTTTGCCAAAGTCTTCTATGCACTACGAAATAGCACTTATTTGGTTTTACCTGAACAGTGTTCAAACACTGCCTTGTGAGAAAAGAGGTATAACTCTCTGAGTGGAATGCACACATCAGAAAGCAGATTCTCAGAAAGCTACTCTCCAGTTTTTATCTCAGGTTATTTCCTTTTTCACCATAGGCCTGAATGTGCTCCCGAATGTCCCTTAAAGCATCCATCCATGACGGAGTTTCAAAACTGCATAAAATAAAAAATGTTTTATCTATGTGAGATGAATAAATATAACAAAAAGCATATTCACAGAAAACTTCTTTCCAATTTTGGTCAGAGGATACTTCCTTTTTCACCATAGTCCTGAATGTGCTCCCGAATGTCCCTTCGTGGTCCGTGCATGACAGAGTTTCCAAGCTGTGTAATGTAAAGAAAGCTTTATCTATGTGACATGAATACACATATCACAGAGCAGTTTCACTGGAAGCTTTCCAGTTTTTGTCTGAGGCTATATCCCTTTTCACCATGGGCATCAATATGCTCCCGGATATCCCCTGATAACTTTTTCTCCAAAAGGGTTTCCCCAATGCTGTATGAGAAGAGAGGTATAACACTGCGAGTGGAATACACACGTCACAATGCAGCTCCTCGGAAATCTTCTCTCCAGTTTCTATCTGAAGGTATTTCCGTTTTCACCATAAGCCTTAAAGCACTCCCGCGTATCCCTTTGCAAACTAAACACAGTGTTAGAATACTGCTCCATGAAAAGAGAAGCTGAACTGTGTGAGTGGAAGTAACACGACACAGAGCAGTTTCACAGAAAGCTTCCTTCTGCTTTTTATCTGAGTGTACTTCTTTTAAAGCATATTCCAAAGAGTGTTCCCAAATGTCATTTCTCAGGTTCCACAGAAACTTTGATTTCAAACTTCCCAATTCAAAGAATGATTTAACTCTGTGAGATGAATACACACATTACAAAGCAGTAGCTCGTAAAGCTTCTCTCCAATTTTCAACGGAAGACATTTCCTTTCACACCACAGGCCTCTGGGCGCCTCTAAATATCCCTTAGTAGATTCCTCAAAGACAGAGTTTCCAAAGTGGTCAATGTACAGTAAGCTTTAACTCTGTGAAATGAATGTCTATATCAGAGAGCAGTTTCTTGGAACACTTCTTTCTGTATTTTATTTGAGGGTAATTCACTTTTCGCCATAGTCTTCAATGTGCTCTGAAAAGCACTTTTTCGGTTTTACAGGAACAGTGTTCAATCACTGCCTTATGAGAAAAGAGGTATAACTCCTGAGTGGAATGCATACATCACAAAGCAGTTTCTCAGAAAGCTTCTCCCCGATTTTTATCTGAAAAGAGTTCCTTTTTCACCATAGTCCTGAATGTGCTCCCGAACGTATCCATCCATGACATAGTTTCCAATCTGCGTAATGTAATGGAAGCTTTATCTATGTGAGATGAATAAGCATAGCAAAAAGCAGATTCACAGAAAGCTTCTTTCCAGTTTTTATCTGAAGATAGTTCCTCCTTCACCATAGTCCTGAATATTATCCTGAATGTCCCTTTGTGGATGTATCCATGACAGAGTTTCCAAGTTGTGAAATGTAAAGAAAGCTTTATGTCTGTGAGATGAATACACATATCACAGAGCAGTTTCACAGAAAGCTTCATTCCAGGTTTGTCTGAGGCTATTTCCCTTTTCACCATAGGCATCAGTATGCTATCCCTTGATACCTTTGTATCCAAAAGGGTTTCCCCGATGCTGTTTGAGAAGAGAGGTATAACACTGTGAGTGGAACGCACACGCCACAAAACAGTTCCTCAGAAAGCTTCTCTCCAGTTTCTACCTGAACATATTTTCTTTTTCACCATAGGCCTGAAAAAGCTCCCGAATATCCCTTGGCAGATATGTCTATGACGGAGTTTCCAAACAGCATAATGTAAAGACAGGTTTTTCTATGTGAGATGAATAAACATATCTATGACAACGCAGTTTCACAGAAAATTTCTTTCCAATTTTCGTCTGAGGATATTTTCTTTTTCACCATAGCTGTCCATACACTCCCAAATGTCCCTTGGTAGTTTTTTCTCCAAATGGGATTCCCCAATCCTCTATGAGAAGAAAGGTATAATTCTGTGAGGGGAATGCAAACGTCTCAAAGCAGCTCCACGGAAGTCTTCTTAAAGTTTCTATCTGAAGACATTTCTGTTTTCACCGTAAGCCTAAAAGCACTCCCGAATATCCCTTCGCAGACTAAACAATAATAGTATTAGAATAATGCT
Source organism: Mandrillus leucophaeus (assembly GCF_000951045.1). Lineage (NCBI taxonomy): Eukaryota > Metazoa > Chordata > Mammalia > Primates > Cercopithecidae > Mandrillus > Mandrillus leucophaeus. Next base: position 101,357 of record NW_012101253.1, read on the forward strand.
GAATGAAATGAGATGCTTAACTATGTGAGTGGAATTCACATGAAACAGAGCTGTTTTACAGAAAGACTCCTTCTGGTTTTTATCTGAAGGTATTAATTTTTCACATATTCTAAAGAGCGTTCCCAAACGTCATTTCTCAAGTTCCACAGAAATAGTGATTTCAAACTGCTCAATCCAAAATATGATGTAACTTTATGAGTTGAATAAATACACCCCAAAACTGTTGCTCAGAAATCTTCTCTCCAGTTTTCAATGGAAGACATTTTCTTGCTCATCACAGGCCTCTGGTCGCCACTTAATATCCCTTCGCAGATTCCTCAGAGACAGAGTTTCTAAACTGGGAAATTCAGAGTAAGCTTTAACTCTGTTAAATGAATACACATATCAGAGACCAGTTTCTTGGAACGTTTCTTTCTGGGCGTTATGAGAGGATATTTCACTTTTAGCCATGGTCTTCAAAGCGAACCGAAATATCACTTTTTCACTTTTACACAAACAGTGTTCAAACACTGTCTTACGAGAAAAGAGGTATAACTCCCTGAGGGGAAAACACATAACAAAGCAGGTTTTCAGAGAGCTTCTCTCCAGTTTTTATCTGAAGATATCTCCTATTTCCCTACAGGCCTGAATGGGCTCCCCAATGTCCCTTCACAAATCCATCCATGATGGAGTATGAGAACTGCGTAATAGAAAGAAAGTTTTATCTATGTGAGATGAATAGACATATCTATCACAAAGCAGTTTCACAGAAAGCTTCTTTCTAGTATTTGTTGGAGGATATTTTCTTTTTCACCATAGCCATCCATATACTCCAGAATGTCCTCTGGTAACTTGTTCTCCAAACGGGATTCCCCAATCCTCTATGAGAAGAAAAGTATAACTCTGTGAGTGGAACACACACGTCACAAAGAAGCTCCTCGGAAACCTCCCCAGTATCTATCTAAAGATATTTCCATTTTCACCGTAAGACTCAAAGCCCTCCTGAGTATCCCTTGGCTAACTAACCTAAAACAGTGTTAGAATACTGCTCAATGAAAACAGAAGCTGAATTGTGTAAGTGAAATTCACGTGAACTAGAGCAGTTTTGCAGAATGTTTCCTTTTGGTTTTTATTGTAAGCTATTGCTTTTTCAGCATGTACATAAGACCGTTCCCAAATGTCCTTTCTCAGGTTCCACAGAAACAATGATTTCAATCTGCTCAATCCAAAGAATGATTTAACTCTATGAGATGAATACACACATCACAAAGCAGTTGCTCCAGAAGCCTTTCTCCATTTTTCATCGGAAGACGTTTCTTTCTCACCACAAACCTCCGGGTGCCACTTAATATCCCTTCACAGATTCCTCAAAGACAGAGTTTCCAAACTGGACAACGTAATGTGAGCTTTAACTCTCTAAAATGAATGCACACGTCAGAGAGCAGTTTCTTGGAATGTTTCTTTCTGGGTTTTGTTTCAGGGTATTTCACTTTTTGCCACAGTCTTCAATGCACTGCGAAATATCACTTTTTCAGTTTTACAGGAACAGTGTTCAAACACTGTCTTATGAGAAAAGAGGGATAACACCCTGAGTGGAATGCACGCATCACACAGCAGTTTCTCAGAAAACTTCTCTCCAGTTTTTATCTGAAGATAAGTCCTATTTCCCCACAGGCCTGAATGCACTCCTGAATGTCCTTTCACAAATTCGTCCATGACGCTGTTTCAAAACTGTGTCATAGAAAGAAAGTTTTATCTCTGTGTTACGAATAAACATATCTATCACAAAACAGTTTCACAGAAAGCTTCTTTCCAATTTTTGTCTGAGGATATTGCCTTTTCCACCATAGCCATCCATATACTCCCAAATGTCCCCTGACAGCTTTTTCATCAAGCAGGATTCCCCAATTCTCTAAGAGAAGAAAAGTATAACTCCATGAGTGGAATACATATGTTACAGAGCAGCTCCTCGGAAAGCTTCTCTCCAGTTTCCATCTGAAGGTATTTCCTTTTTCACCGTAAGCCTCAAAGTGCTCCCAGATATCCCTTCACTCACTAAACAAGAACAGTGTTAGAACACTGCTCAATGAAAAGAAAAGCTTAACTGAGTGAGCAGAATTCACATGACAGAGAGTAGTTTCACAGAAAGCTTCCTTCTGGTTTCTATCTGTGGTTATTTCTTTTTCTGCATATTCTAAAGAGAGTTTCCAAATGTTCTTTCTCAGATTCCTCAGAAACAGATTTCAAAGTGCTCAATCCAAAGAATGATTTAACTCTATGAGATGAATACACACATCACAAAAGAGTAGCTCAGAAAATTTCTCTCCAATTTTCAACGGAAGAGATTTCCTTGCTCGGCACAGGCCTACACTTGCCACTTAATATCCCTTCGCAGAATATTCAAAGACAGACTTCCCAAACTGGGAAATGTAGAGTAAGATTTAACTCTGTGAAATGAATGGACATGTCAGACAGCAGTTTCTTCGAATGCTTTTGTCTGGGTTTTATTTGATGACATTCCACTTTTTGCCATAGTCTTCAATGTGCACCTAGTATCACCTTTTTAATTTACAGGACCATTGTTCAAACAGTGCCTTACAAGAAGAAAGTTATAACTCCCTGAGTGGAATGAAAACATCACCAAGCAGTTTCTCAGAAAGCTTCTCTCCAGTTTTTATCTGATAATATTTCCTTTTTCACCATAGGCCCGAATATGATCCTGAAAATCCATTCACAGATCCATCCATGACGGAGTTTCCAAGCTTCATAATGTAAAGAAAGCTTTATCTATGTGAGATGAATAAACATAGCAAAAAGTAGATTCACAGAAAGTTTCTTAGCAGTTTTTATCTGAAGATATTTCCTTTTTCACCATAGTCCTGAATGTGCTCCCGAATGTCCCCTGTTAGTGGATCCATCTATGACAGAATTTCCAAGCTCAGTAATGTAAAGAAAACTTTATCTATGTGAGATGAATACACATATCATGGAGCAGTTTCATAGAAACTTTCTTTTCAATTTTTATATGAGGCTAGTTCCCATTTCACCATAGGCATCAACATGCTCCCGATTATCACTTGGTAACTTTTTCCCCAAAATTGTTTCCCCCATGTTATGTGAGAAGAGACGTATAACACTGTGAGTTTAATGCACATGTCACAAAGCAGTTCCTCAGAAAGCTTCTCTCCAGTTTCAGTCTGAATATATTTCCTTTTTCACCGTAAGCCTCAGAGTGCTCCTGAATATCCCTTCACATGCAAAACATAAAGAGGGTTAGAAACCTGCTCAATGAAAACAGAGGCGTAACTGAGTGAGAGGAATTAAGGTGACACAGAGCTGTTTCACAGAAATCTTCCTTCTGGAATTTACCAGAGGCTATTTCTTTCTCCATATTCTAAGGAGCGTTCCCAAATGTCCTTTCTCAGATTCCACAAAAACAGGGACTTCAAACTTCTCATTCAAAAATGGTTTAACTCTATGAGATGAACACTCACATCACAAAGCAGTTGCTCAGAAAGATTCTCTCCAGTGTTCATCGGAAGACGTTTCCTTGCTCACCTCAAGCCTCTGGGCGCCTCTTAATGTCCCTTCACAGATTCCATAAAGACAGAGTTTTCAAACTGGGCAACATAGAATAAGCTTTACCTCTGTGAAATGAATGCGAATATCAGAGAACAGTTTCTTGGAACGCTTCTTCCTGGGTTTTTTTTGAGAATATTTCACTTTTCGCCATAGTCTTCAATGCGCTCTGACATATCACATTTTCGGTTGTACATGAACAGTGTTCAAACACTATCGTATGAGAAAAGAGGTAAAAGTCGCTGAGTGAAATGCACACACCACAAAGCAGTTTCTCAGAAAGCTTCTCTCCAATTTTTATCTGAAGATATTTCCTTTTTCACCATAGGCATGAATGTGATCCTGAATATCCCTTCATGGATCCGTCCATGATGGAATTTCCATGCTGCGTAATGTAAAGAAAGTTTATCTATGTGAGATGAATAAATATAGCAAAAAGCAGATTCACAAAAACTTCTTTCCAGTTTTTATCTGAAGATATTTCCTTTTTCAGCACAGTCCTGAATGTGCTCCCGAGTGTCCCTTCAGGGATCCATCCATGACAGAGTTTCCAAGCTGCATAAGGTAAAGAAAGCTTTATCTATGTGAAATGAATGCACATATCACAAATCAGTTTCACAGAAATCTTCTTTCTAGTTTTTATCTGAGGCTATTTCCTTTTTCACCATAGGTGTCAATACGCTCCTGAATATTCCTTGATACATTTTTCTCCAAAATGTTTTCCCAGTGCTGTATGAGAAGAGAGGTATAACACTCTGAGTAGAATGCACTCATCACAAAGCAGTTCCTCAGAAAGCTTCTCTCCAGTTTCTATCTGAAGATATTTCCTTTTGCAGGGTTTCCCTGAATGTGCTCCTGAGTGTCCCTTCGCAAATCTGTCCATGTGGGCATTTCAAAACTGCGTAATAGAAGGAAAGTTTTATCTATGTGAGATAAATAAACATATCTATCACAAAGCAGTTTCACAGAAAGATTCTTTCCAATTTTTGTATGAGGATATTTGCTTTTTCACCATCGCCGTCCATATACTCCTGAAAGTCCCCTGGTAGTGTTTTCTCCAGAACAATTCCCAAATCCTCTATGAGAAGAAAAGTATAACTCTGTGAGTGGAATGCACACATCACAAAGTATTTCCTCAGAATTTTTCTCTCCAGTTTCTATAAGAAGATATTTCAGTTTTCACCATGAGCCTCAAAGCATTTCAGAGTATCCCTAAGCTGTCTAAACTAAAACGGTGTTAGAATACTGCTCAATGAAAACAGAAGTTTAACTGGGCGAGTGGAATTGATATGACACAGAGCACTTTCACAAAAAGCTTCCTTCTGGTTTTTATTGGAGGGCATTTCTTTCTCAGTATATTGTTAAGAGCGTTCCCAAATGTACTTTCTCAGGTTCCACAAACAGTGATTTGAAACTGATCAATCCAAACAATGATTTAACTCTATGAGATGATTACACACATCATAAAGCAGTTGCTCTGAAAGTTTCTCTCCAGTTTTTATCTGAAGATATTTAATATATCCCCCACAGGATTGAATGTGCTCCCGAATGTCCCTTCGCTACTCAGTCCATGATGCAGTTTCAAAACTGCGTATTAGAAGGAAAGTTTTATCTATGAGAGATGATTAGACATATCTACCACAAAGTAGTTTCACAGAAAGCTTCTTTCCTTTTTTTGTCTGAGGATATTTCCTTTTTCACCATAGCTGTCCATATACTCCCGAATGTCACCTGGTAGCTTTTTCTCCTAACAGGATTCCCCAATCCTCTATGAGAAGGAAAGTGTAACTCTGTGAGTAGAATGAACGTGTCACAAAGCAGCGCCTCAGAAATCTTCTCTCCATTATCTATCTGAAGATATTTCCGTTTTCACCATAAGCCTCAAAGAGCTCCCAAGTTTCCATTAGCTGACTAAACCAAAACAGTGTTAGAATACTGCTCAATGAAAACAGAAGCTGAATTGTGTAAGTGGAATTCACATGAACTAGAGCAGTTTCACAGAAAGTTTCCTTCTGGTTGTTATCAGAGGGTATTTCTTTTTCAGCATATTCTTAAGAATGATCCCAAATATCCCATCTCAGGTTTCACAGAAGCAGTGAATTCAAGCTGCTCAATCCTAACAATGATTTGGCTCCATGAGATTAATACACACATCACAAAGCAGTTGCTCCGAAAACTTCTGTCCAGTTTTCATCGGAAGACGTTTTCTTTCTCACCACAAGCCTCCAGGTGACACTTAATATCCCTTCACAGATTCCTCCCTGAAATGAATGAACACATGGGAGAACAGTTTCTTGGAATGCTTCTTTCTGGGTTTTATTTCAGGACATTTCACTTTTCGCCATACTATTCAAAGTGCTGCAAAATATCACTTTTTCAATTTTATAGGAACAGTTTTCAAACCTGCCTTATGAGAAAAGAGGTATAACTCCCTGAGTGGAATGCAGACATCACAAAGCACTTTCTCAGAAAGCTTCTCTCTAGTTTTCATCGGGAGATATCTCCTATTTCCCTAAAGGCCTGTATGTGTTCCCGAAATTTCCTTCGTGAATCCGTCCATGATGCAGTTTCAAAACTGGGTAACAGAAAGAAAGTTTTATCTATATGAGATGAATAGAGATATCTATCCCAAAGCAGTTTGACAGAATTCTTCATTCCAGTTTTTGTTTGAGTACATTTCCTTTTTCATCATAGCCATCCGTATACTCCCGAATGTCCCCTGGTAGCTTTCTCTCCACACGGGATTCCCCAATCCTCGATGAGAAGAAAAGTGTAACTCTGTGAGTGGAATGCACACGTCACAAAGCAGCTCCTCGGAAATCTTCTCTCCAGTATCTATCTGAAGATATTTCCGTTTTCACCGTAACCCTCAAAGCACTCCCACATATCCGTTAGTTGACTAACCTAAAACAGTGTTAGAATACTGCTTAATGAAATCAGAAGCTTAACTGTGTGAGTGCACTTCACGTGACCTAGAGCAGTTTCACAGAAACTTTCCTTCTTGTTTTTATCGAAGGGTGTGTCTTTTTCAGCATATTTTTTAGAGTGTTCCAAAATGTCCTTTCTCAGGTTCCACAGAAACAGTGATTACAAACTGCTCAATTCAAAGAATAATTTAACTCTATGAGGTGAATACACACATCACAAAGCAGTTGCTCCAAAAGCTTCTCTCCAATTTTCATTGGAAGACGTTTCCTTTTTCAACTCAAGCCTCTGGGTGACACTTATTATCCCTTCACAGGTTTTTCAGAAAAAGACTTTCCAAACCGGGCAAAGCAATGTGAACTTTACTTCTCTGAGATGAATGCACACGTAAGAGGGCAGTTTCTAGGAACGTTTCTTCCTGGGTTTTATTTCTGGATATTTCACTTTTCACCATATTCTTCATTGCGTTGCAAAATATCCCTTTTTTAGTTTTACAGGAAAGTGTTCAAAGACTGCTTTATGAGAAAATAGGTAGAACTCCCTGAGTGGAATGTGCACAACACAAAGTTGGGTCTCGGAAAGCCACTCTCCTGTTTTTATCTGAAGATATTTCCTACTTCCCCACAGGCCTGAATGTGCTCTCAAATGTCCCTTCACAAATCCATCCATTGACGCAGTTTAAAAACTGCATAACAGAAGGAAGGTTTTATCTATGTGAGATGAATAAACATATCTATCACAAAGAGTTTCACAGAAAGCTTCTTTCCAGTTTTTGTCTGAGGATATTTCCTTTTTCACCATAGCCATCCATTTACCACCGAATATCCCCTGGTAGCTTTTTCTCCAAACGGGATTCCCCATTGTCTATGAGAAGAAAAGTATAACTCTGTGAGTGGAATGCACATGTCACAAAGCAGCTCCTTTGAAATCGTCTCTCCAGTATCTATCTGAAGTTATTTCCGTTTTCACCGTAAGCCTCAAAGCGCTCCCGAGTATCCCGTAGCTGTCTAACCTAAAAGAGCGTTTGAATACTGCTGAATAAAAACAGAAGCTTAACTGTGCGAATGGACTTCATGTGACCTAGAGCAGTTTCATAGAAAGTTTCCTTCAGGTTTTTATAGGAGGATATTTGATTTTCAGCGTATTTTGAAGAGCGTTCCCAAATCTCCTTTCTCAGGTTCCACAGAAACAATGATTACAAACTGCTCAGTCCAAAGAATGATTAAACTCCATGAGATGAATACACACATCACAAAATACTTGCTCCTAAAGCTTCTCTCCAGTTTTCATCGGAAGACGTTTGCTTTCTCACCACAAGCCTCTGGGCGCCACGTAATATCCCTTCACAGATTCCTTAAAGACAAAGTTTCAAAATGGGCAATGTAGTGTAAGCTTTAACTCTCTGAAATGAATGCACACGTCAGAGAGCAGTTTCTTGGAATGCTTCTTTCTGGGTTTTATTTCAGGATATTTCACTTTTCTCCCTAGTGTTCAAAGCGCTGCCAAATGTCACTTTTTCAGTTTTACAGGAACAGTGTTCAAACATTGCCTTACTAGAAAAGAGGTATAAGTCCTTTAGTGGAATGAACACATCACAAAGCAGCTTCTCAGAATGCTTCTCTCCATTTTTTTTTGGAGATATTTCCTATTTCCCCACAGACCTATGTGCTCCCGAAATTCCCTTTATGAATCCATCAATGATGCAGTTTCAAAACTGTGTAATAGAAAGAAAGTTTTATCTATGTGAGATGAATAGACATATCTATCACAAAGCAGTTTCACAGAAAACTTCTTACCAGTTTTTGTCTGAGGATATTGCCTTTTTCACCATAGTCGTCCACATACTCCCAAATGTCCCCTGGTAGCTTTTTGTCCAAACGGGATTACCCAATCCTCCATGAGAAGAAAAGTATAACTCTGTAAGTGGAATGCACATGTCAAAAAGTGGCTTCTCAGAAAACTTCTCTACAGTATATATCTGAAGATATTTCCGTTTTCATGGAAGCCTCAAAGTGCTCCCAAATATCCCTTAGCTGACTAACCTAAAACAGTGTTACAATACTGCTCATTGAATACCAAAGCTTAACTGTGTGAGTGGGATTCCCGTGACATAGAGCAGTTTCACAGAAAGTTTCCTTCTGGTTGTTATCAGAGGGTATTTCTTTTTCAGCATATACTTAAGAGATTTCCCAAATGTCCTTTCTCAGGTTCCACAGAAACAGTGATTTCAAACTGCTCTATCCAAGGAATGATTTAACTCTATGTGATGAATACACACATCACAATGTAGTTGCTCCGAAAGCTTCTCTCCAGTTTTCTTTAGAAGACGTTTCCTTTCTCACAACAAAAATTCGTGCGCCACTTAATATCTCTTCACACATTTTTAAAAGAACAGGGATTCCAAAGGGGGCAGTATAGTCTAAGCTTTAACTCTCTGAAATGAATGCAGATGTCAAAGAGCAGTTTCTCAAAACGCTTGTTTCCGAGTTTTCTTTTGGGATATTTCACTTTTTGCCAAAGTCTTCAATGCGCTGCAAAATATCACTTTTTCAGTTTTTCAGGAACAGTGGTCAAACACTGCCTTATGAGAAAGGAGGTATAACTCCCTGAGTGGAATGCACATATCACAAAGCAGTTTCTCAGAAAGCTTCTCTCCAGGTTTATCTGAAGGTATCTCCTATTTCCCCACAGGCCTGAATGTGCTCCCAAATGTCCCTTCGCGAATCCATCCATGATGAAGTTTCAAAACTGTGTAATAGAAAGAATGTTTTATCTATGTGAGATGAATAGACATCTATCACAAAGCAGTTTCACAGAAAGCTTCTTTCCAGTGTTTGTCTGAGGATATTTCCTTTTTCACTGTAGCCGTCCATATACTCCGCGAAGTCCCCTCGTAGCTTTTTCTCCAAATGGGATTCCTCAATCCTCTCTGAGAAGGAAAGTATAACTCTGGGAGTGGACTGCACACGTCACAAAGCACTCCTCGGACACCTTCTCTCCTGTGTCTATCTGAAGACATTACCGTTTTCAATGTAAGAATCAAAGTGCTCCGGAGTATGCCTTGGCTGACTAACCTAAAACAGTGTTAGAATACTGCTCAATGAAAACAGAAAGTTAACTGTGCGAGTGGACTTCACGGTACTTAGAGTAGATTCACAGAAAGTTTCCTTCTGGTTGTTATTGGAGGGTATTTATTTTTCAGCATATTCTTAAGAGTGTTCCCAAATATGCTTTTTTCGGGTTATACAGAAACAGTGATTTCAAATTGCTCAATCCAAGAATGATTTAACTCTATGAGATGAATACACACACACAAAGCATTTGCTGCGAAAGCTTCTGTCCAGTTTTCATAGGAAGACCTTTCCTTTCTCACCGCCAGCCTCGGGTGCCATTTAATATCCCTTCCCAGATTCCTCAAAGACAGAGTTTCCAAACTGGGCAACTTAGTGTAAGCTTTAACTCTCTGAAATGAATGCACACGTCAGAGAGCAGTTTCTTGGGATGCTTCTTTCTGGGTTTTATTTCAGGATATTTCACGTTTCACAATGCTCTTCAAGGCGCTGCAAAATACACTTTTTCAGTTTTACAGGAACAGTGTTCAAACATTGCCTTATGAGAAAAGAGGTATAACTCCTTGAGTGGAATGTACACATCACAAAGCAGTTTCTCAGAAAGCTTCTCTCCAGTTTGTATCTGAAGATATCTCCTTTTTCCCCACAGTCCTGAAGGTGCTCCCGAATGTCCCTTTGTGATTCCGTCCATGATGCGTTTGAAAACTGCCTAATAGAAAGAAATATCTATCTATGTGAGATGAATAGACACATCTATCACAAAGCAGTTTCGTCAAAAGGTTGTTTCCAGCTTTTCTCTGAGGATATTTATTTTTTCACCATAACCATCCATATTCTCCCGAATGTCCCTTGTTAGCTTTTTCTTCAAACGGGATTCCCCAATCATCTACGAGAAGAAAAGTATAACTCTGTGAGTGGAATGCACACATCACAAAGCAACTCCTCAGAAATCTTCTCTCTAGTATTCATCTGAAGATATTTCCTTTTTTATCGTAAGCTACAAAGCACTCCCGAGTATCCGTTAGCTGACTAACCTAAAACAGTGTTAAAATCCTGCCCAATGGAAACAGAAGCTTAAATGAGTGAGTGGATTTCACGTGACCTAGAACAGTTTCATAGAAGGATTGCTTCTGGGTTTTTTTGGATGGTATTTCTTTCTCAGCATATTCTTAAGAATATTCCCAAATGTTCTTTCTCAGGTTCCACAGAAACAATGATTTCAAGCTGCTCAATGCAAAGAATAATTTAACTCTATGAGATGAATACACACATCACAAAGAGGTTGCTCTGAAAGCTTCTCTCCAGTTTTCATTGGAAGACGTTTCCTTTCTCATCACAAGCCTCCAGGTGCCACTTAATATCCCTACACAGATGCCTCAAACACAGAGTTTCCAAACTAGGCGACGTAGTGTAAGCTTTAACTCTCTGAAATCAATGCACACGTCAGAGAGCAGTTTCTTGGAACGCTTCTTTCTGGGTTTTATTTCAGGATATTTCCCTTTTCACCATAGTCTTCAATGCGCTGCAAAATATCACTTTTTCAGTTTTACAGGAACAGTGTTCAAACACTGTCTTATGAGAAAAGACGTATAACTCTCTGAGTGTAATGCACACATCAGAAAGCAGTTTCTCAGAAAGGTTCTCTCCAGTTTTTACCTGAAGATGTGTCCTATTTGCCCACAGGCCTGAATGTGCTGCCAAATGTTCCTTAGCAAATCCATTGATGAAGCAGTTTCAAAACTGTGTAATAGAAAGAAAGTTTTATCTGTGTGAGATGTATAGACATATCTATCACAAAGCAGTATCACAGAAAGCTTCTTTGCAGTTTTTTTCTGAGGATGTTTCCTGATTCACCATTATAGTTAATATACTCCCGAATTTCCCCTGGTAGCTTTTTCTCCAAACGGGATTCCCCAATCCACTTTGAGAAGAAAAGTATAACTCTGTGAGTGAAATGTACACGTCACAAAGCAGCTCCTCGGAAATCTTATCTCCCGTATTTATGTGAATATATTTCCTTTTCACCGTAAGCCTCAAAGCGCTCTCACGTATCCCTTAACTGACTAATCTGAAACAGTGATAGAGTACTCCGCAATGAAAACAGAACTTTAACTGTGTGAGTGGACTTCACGTGACTTAAAGCAGTTTCACAGAATGTTTCCTTCTTGTTTTTATCGGAGGGTATCACTTTATCAGCACATGCTTAAGATCGTTCCCAAATGCCCTTTCTCAGGTTCCACAGAAACAGTGATTTCATACTGCTCCAAAGAATGATTAAACCCTATGAGATGAATATACACATCTCAAAATACTTGCTCCTAAAGCTTCTCTCCAGTTTTCATCGGAAGACGTTTCATTCTCACCGCAAGCCTACAGGCGCCACTAAATATTCCTTCGCAGATTCCTCAAAGACAGAGTTTCCAAACTGGGCAACGTAGTGTAAGCTTTCACTGTCTGAAATGAATACACACGTCAGAGTGCAGTTTCTTGAAATGCTTCTTTCTGGGTTATATTTCAGGATATTTCACTTTTCGCCATAGTCTTCAATGCGCTGCAAAATATCACTTTTTTAGTTTTACAGGAAAAGTGTTCAAACACTGCCTTATGAGAAAAGAGGTATACTCCCAGAGTGGAATGCATACATGACAAAGCAGGTTCTCAGAAAACTTCTCTACAGTTATTATCTGAAGATATCTGCTATTTCCCCAAAGGACTGAATATGCTCCTGAATGTCCCTTCGCAAATCCATATATGATGCAGTTTCAAAACTGTGTAATAGAAAGAAAGTTTTATCTATGTGAGATGTATAGACATATCTATCACAAAGCAGTTCCACAGAAAGCTTCTTTCCACTTTTTGTCTGAGGCTATATCCTTTTTCACCATAGCTGTCCATATACTCCCGAATGTCCCCTGGTAGCTTTTTCACCAAATGGGATTCCCCAATCCTCTATGAGAAGAAAAGTATAACTCTGTGAGTGAAATGTACACGTCACAAAGCAGCTCCTCGGAAATCTTATCTCCCGTATCTATATGAATATATTTCCTTTTCACCGTAAGCCTCAAAGCGCTCTCGCGTATCCCTTAGCTGACTAATCTGAAACAGTGATAGAGTACTCCGCAATGAAAACAGAACTTTAACTGTGTGAGTGGACTTCACATGACTTAAAGCAGTTTCACAGAATGTTTCCTTCTCGTTTTTATCGGAGGGTATTACTTTATCAGCATATGCTTAAGATCGTTCCCAAATGCCCTTTCTCAGGTTCCACAGAAACAGTGATTTCAAACTGCTCCAAAGAATGATTAAACTCTATGAGATGAATATACACATCTCAAAATACTTGCTCCTAAAGCTTCTCTCCAGTTTTCATCGGAAGACGTTTCATTCTCACTGCAAGCCTCCAGGCGCCACTAAATATTCCTTCGCAGATTCCTCAAAGACAGAGTTTCCAAACTGGGCAACGTAGTGTAAGCTTTCACTATCTGAAATGAATACACACGTCAGAGTGCAGTTTCTTGGAATGCTTCTTTCTGGGTTATATTTCAGGATATTTCACTTTTCGCCATAGTCTTCAATGCGCTGCAAAATATCACTTTTTTAGTTTTACAGGAAAAGTGTTCAAACACTGCCTTATGAGAAAAGAGGTATAACTCCCTGAGTGGAATGCACACATCACAAAACTGTATCTAGGAAAGCTACTCTGCAATTTTTATCTGAAGATATTTCCTACTTCCCCACAGGCCTGAATGTGCTCCCAAATGTCCCTTCGCTAATCCGTTTTTGATGCAGTTTCAAAACTGCGTAATAGAAAGAAAGTTTTATCTATATGAGATGAATAGATATATTTATCAAAAAAGCAGTTTCACAGAAAGCTTCTTTCCAGTTTTTGTCTGAGGATATATCCTCAGACATATTTCTAGGTCAAGTGGACTTCACTTGACCTAGAGCAGTTTCACAGAAAGTTTCCTTCTGGTTTTATCGAAGGGTATTTCTTTTTCAGCATATTCTTAAGAGCTTTCCTAAATGTTTTTTCTCGAGTTCCAGAGAGACAGTGATTTCAGACTGCTTATTCCAAAGAATGATTAAACTCTATGAGATGCATACACACATCACGAAGCCATTGTTCCGAAAGCTTCTGTGTATTTTTCATCAAAAGATGTTACCTTTCTCACAACAAGCCTCCAGGTGCCGCTTAATATCCCTTCACAAGTTCCTCAAAGACAGAGTTTCCAACCTAGGCAGCGTAGTGTAAGCGTTAACTCTCTGAAATGAATGCACACGTCAGAGAGCAGTTTCTTGGAATGCTTCCTTCTCGGTTTCAATTCAGGATATTTCATTTTTTGCCATAGTCTTCAATGTTTTGCAAAATACCACTTTTTCAGTTTTAAAGGAACAGTGTTCAAACACTGCCTTATGAGAAAAGAGATATAATTCCCTGAGTGGAATACACATATCACAAAACACTTTCTCAGAAAGCTTCTCTCCAGTTTTTATCTAAAGATATCTCCTATTTATGCACAGGCCTGAATGTGCTCCCAAATGTCCCTTTGCTAATCCATCCATGTCACAGTTTCCAATCTGTGTCATAGAAAGAAGGTTTTACCTATGTGAGATGAATAGACAAAACTATCACAATGCAGTTTCACAGAAAGCCTCTTCCCAGTTTTTGTCTGAGGATAATTCCTTTTTCACCATACCCATCCATATACTCTCAAATGTCCCCTGGTAGCTTTATAACCAGCAGGATTCCCCAATCCTCTATGAGAAGAAAAGTAAAACTCTGTGAGTGGAATGCACATGTCACAATGCAGCTCCTCGGAAATCTTCTCTCCAGTATCTATCTGAAGATACTTCCGTTTTCACTGTAAGAATCAGAGCGCTGCCGAGTATCCCGTAGTTGACTAACCTAAAACAGTGTTAGAGTACTGCTCAATGATAACAGAAGCTTAACTCTGCGAGTGGACTTCACGTGACCTAGAACAGATTCACAGAAAGTTTTTTTTCTGTTTTTTATCGAAGGGTATTTCTTTTTCAGCATATTCTTAAGAGTGTTCCCAAATGTCCTTTCTCAGGTTCCACAGAAACTCAATCCAAAGAATGATTTAACTCTATGAGATGAATACACACATCACAAAGCATTTGCTCTGAAAGCTTCTGTCCTGTTTTCATCGGAAGACGTTACCTTTCTCACCACAAGCCTGCGGGCACCACTTAATATCTCTTCACAGATTCCTCAAAAACAGAGTTTCTAAACTAGGCAACGTAGTGTAAGCTTTTTATATCTGAAATGAATGCAAACGTCAGAGAGAAGTTTCTTGGAAAGCTTCCTCCTGGGTTTTATTTCACAGTATTTCACTTTTCACCGTAATATCCAATGCGCTGCCAATTATCACTTTTTCAGTTTTACAGGACAGTGTTCAAACACTGTCTTACGAGAAAAAAGGCATAACTCCCTGAGTGGAATGCACATATCACAAAGCAGTTTCTCAGAAAGCTTCTCACCAGTTTTTATCTGAAGATATCCTCTATTTCCCCACAGACATGAATGTGCTGCCAAATGTCGCTTCGTGAATCCATCTGTGACGCAGTTTCAAAATCGCGTAATAGAAATAAAGTTTTGTCTATGTGAGATGAATACACTTATCTATCACAAAGCAGTTTCTCAGAAACCTTCTTTTCATTTTTTGTCTGAGGATACTTCCTTTTTCTCCATAGCCGTCCATATACTCCCAAATGTCCCACGGTAGCTTTTTCTCCAAACGGGATTCCCCAATCCTCTATGACAAGAAAAGTATAACTCTGTGAGTGGAATACACACATCACAAAGCAGCTCCTCGGAAATCTTCTCTCCAGTATATATTTGAAGATATTTACGTTTTCACAGAAGTCTCAAAGTGCTCCCGAGTATCCCTTAGCTGAGTAAAGTAAAACAGTGTCAGAATACTGCTCAATGAAAACAGAAGATTAACTGTGTAAGTGCTCCCGAG
>NW_012101253.1:116947-122848 GCF_000951045.1 Mandrillus leucophaeus
AGTAAAACAGTGTCAGAATACTGCTCAATGAAAACAGAAGATTAACTGTGTAAGTGCTCCCGAGTATCCCTTAGCTGAGTAAAGTAAAACAGTGTTAGAATACTGCTCAATGAAAACAGAAGATTAACTGTGTGAGTGGAATTCACATGACACAGAGCTGTTTCACAGAAGGTTTCCTTCTGCTTTTTATCGGAATGTATTTCTTGTTCAGCATATTCTTTAGAGCTTTCCTTTAGAGCTTTCCCAAATGTACTTTCTCAGGTTCCACAGAATGAGTGATTCCAAACTGCTCAATCCAAAGAATGATTTACCTCTATGAGTTAGAAACACAGATTACAGGCATTTGTTCAGAAATCTTCTCTCCAGTTTTCACCAGAAGACATTTCCTTGCTCGCCACAGAATCCCCGTCGCCACTTAATCTCCCTTCCCAGAAACGTCAAAGACAGATTTTCCAATGGGGGCAGTGTAGAGCAATCTTAACTTAGTGAAATTCATGCACATATCAGAGAGTAGTTTCTTTGAACACTTCTTTCTGGGTTTTATTTGAGGATATTTCACGTTCCGCCACTGTCTTCAATATGCTCTAAAATATCACGTTTTCAGTTTTACAGGAACAGTGTTCAAACACTGCCTTATGAGAAAAGAGGTATAACTACCTGAGTGGAATGCACACATTACAAAGTAGTTTCTCAGAAAGCTTCTATCCAGTTTTTTCCTGAAGATATTTCCTTTTTCACCGTAGGCCTGAATGTGCTCCTGAATGTCCCTTCGTGAATCCATCCATGACGCAGTTTCAAAACTGTGTAATAGAAAGAAGGTTTTATCTATGTGAGATGAATAGATGTAACTATTCAAAGCAGTTCACAGAAAGCTTCTCTCCAGTTTTTGTCTGAGGATATTTCCTTTTTCACCATTGCTGTCCATATATTCCCGAATGACCCTTTGTAGCTTTTTCTCCAAAAGGGATTTCCCAATCCTCTATGACAGGAAAGGTATAATTCTGTAAGTGGAATGCACACATCGCAAAGCAGCTCCTCGACAAGCTTGTCTCCAGTTTCTATCTGAAGTTATTTCCTTTCACCATAAGCCTCATTGCGCTTCCGAATATTCCTTCACACACTAAACAAAAACAATGTTAGAATACTGCTCAGTGAAAACAGAAGCTTATCTGTGTGAGTGGAATTTACACTACATAAAGCAGTTTCACAGAAAGCATCCTTCTGGTTTATATCTGAGATTATTTCTTTCTCAGGATATACTGAAGACCGTTCACAGGCCTCCAGTTGCCGCTTAATATCCCTTTGCAAAATCCTCAAAGACAGACTTTCCAAATTGAGAAATGTAGAGTAAGCTTTAACTCTGTGAAATGAATGGACATGTCAGAGAGCAATTTCTTGGAATGCTTCTTTCTGCATTTTATTGAATGACATTTCACTTTTCACCATAGTCTTCAATGCGCTCCGAATATCACTTTTTCTGTTTTACAGGAACAGTGTTGGAACAGTGTTAAAACAGTGTCTTACGAGAAGAAAGGTATAACTCCCTGAGTGCAATGCACACATCACCAGGTAGTTTCTCAGGAAGCTTCTCTTCAGTTTTTATCTGATGATAATTCCTTTTTCACCATAGGCAAGAGTGTGATCCCGATTATCCCTTCGCGGATTCATCCATGACGGAGTTTCCAAGTTGCATAATGTGAAGAAATCTTTATCTATGTGAGATGAATACACATATCACAGAGCAGTTTCATAGAAAGCTTCTTTCCTCTTTTTGTCTGAGGCTATTTCCCTTTTCACGATAGGCATCAACATGCTCCCGAATATCACTTGGGACCTTTTTGTCCAAAAGCATTCCCCCGATGCTGTATGAGAAGAGAGGTATAACACTGTGAGTGGAATGCACACTTCACAAAGCAGTTCCTTGGAAAGCTTCTCTCCAGTTTCGGTCTGAACATATTTTCTTTTTCATCACAAGCCTCAAAGTGCTCCCGAATATGCCTTCACATGCTAAAGATACACAGGGTTAGAAAACTGCTCAATGAAAAGAGAGGCTTTCATATGAACAGTATTCAAACACTGATTTATGGGAGAAGAGGTATACCTCCCGAGTGAGATGCACACATCACAAAACAGTTTCTCAGAAAGCATTTCCCCAGTTTTTATCTGATGATATTTCCTTTTTCACCATAGTCCTGAATGTGCTCCCGAATGTCCCTTTGCGGATCCATCCATGACAGAGTTTGCAAGTTGCATAATCTAAAGAAAGCTTTATCTAGGTGAGATGAATACACAGAGCACAGAACAATTTCACAGAAAGCTTCTATTCAGTTTTCATCTGAAGATATCTCCTTTTCCACCGTAGGCCTGAATGTGCTCCCGAACATCCCTTCGCGGATCCGTCCGTGACAGAATTTCCAAACTGCGTAATACAAGGAAAGTTTTATCTATGAGAGATGAATAAACGTATCTATCACAAAGCAGTTTCACAGAAACCTTCTTTCCAGTTTCTGTCTCAAGATATTTCCTTTTTACCATAGCCGTCCATATACTCCCAAATGTCCCGTGGTAGCTTTTTCTCCAAAAGGCATTCCCCAATCCTCTATGAGAAGAAAAGTATAACTCTGTGAGTGGAATGTACACGTCACAAAGCAGCTCCTTGGAAATCTTCTCTCCAGTTTCTATCTGAAGATATTTCCGTTTTCACCATAAGCCTCAAAGCGCTCCTAAGTATCCCTTAGCTGACTAAGCTAAAACAGTGTTAGAATGCAGCTCAATGAAAACAGAAGCTTAACTGTGTGAGTGGAATTCACGTGACACAGAGTAATTTCCCAGACAGTTTCCTTCTGGTTTTATCGGAAGGTATTCCTTTTTCAGCACATTCTTATGAGCGTTCCCAAATGTTCTTTCTCAGGTTCCACAGAAAGAGTGATTTCAAACTGCACATTCCAAAGAATGATGTAGCTCTATGAGGTGAATACACACATCACAAAGCAGTTGCTCAGAAAGCTTCTCTCCAGTTTTCAACGGAAAGCATTTCCTTGCTCACCACAGGTTCCCGGTTGCCACTTAAAAACCCTTTGCAGAATCCTCAAAGACAGACTTTCCAAACTGGTAAATGTAGAGTAAGCTTTACTCTGTGAAAAGAATGCACATATCAGAGAGCAGTTTCTTGGAATGCTTCTTTCCGGGTTTTATTGGAGGATTTTCACTTTTCACCATAGTCTTCAATATGCTCCGAATATCACTTTTTTAGTTTCACAGGAACAGATTTCAAACAGTGTCTTATGAGAAAAAAGGTATAATTCCCTGAGTGGAATGCACACACCACCAAGCAGTTTCTCATGAAGCATCTCTCCAGTTTTTATTTGATAATATTTTCTTTTTCACCATAAGCCCGAATTTGATCCCGAATATCCCTTTGCAGATCCATCCATGATGGAGTTTCCAAGCTGCGTAATGTAAAGAAAGCTTTACCTATGTGAGATGAATGAACATAGCAAAGAGCAGATTCACAGAAAGCTTCTTTCCAGTTTTTATCTGAAGATATTTCCTTTTTCACCATAGTCTTGAAAGTGCTTCCAAATGTCCCTTCGAGGATCTGTCCATGACAGAGTTTCCAAGCTGTGTAATGTAAAGAAAGCTTTATGTATGTGAGATGAATACACATATCAGAGAGCCGTTTCATTGAAAGCTTCCTTACAATTTTTGTCTGAGACTATTTCCCTTTTCACCACATGATTCAACATGCTCCCGAATATCACTTGGTACCTTCTTCTCCAAAAGGGTTTCCCTAATGCTGTGCGAGCAGAGAGGTATACCACTGTGAGTGGAATGCACACATCACAAAGCAGTTCCTTGGAAAGCTTCTCTCCAGTATCCGTCTGAATATGTTTCCTTTTTCACCACAAGCCTCAAAGCATTCCCGAGTATCCCTTCACATGCTAAACATTAACAGGGTTAGAAAACTGCTCGATGAAGAAAGAGGTTTAACTGAGTGAGAGGAATTAAGACGACACAGAGCAGTTTCACAGAATGCTTCCTTCTGGATTTTACCTGAGGATATTTCTTTCTCGATATTCTAAATAGGGTTCCCAAATGTCCTTCCTCAGATTCCACAAAAACAGTGATTTCAAACTGCTCAATCCAAAGAATGCTTTAACTCTATGAGCTGAGTACACACATCACAAAGCAGTTGCTCAGAAAGCTTCTCTCCAGTTTTTAACAGAAGATGTTTCCTAGCTCATGACAAGCCTCCGGGTATCACATAATATCCCTTTGCAGATTCCTCAAAGACAGAATTTCCAGACTGGGCAAAGTAGAGTAAGCTTTAACTCTGTGAAATGAATGCATATATCAGACAGCAGTTTCTTGGAATGGTTCTTTCTCGGTTTTATTTGAGGATATTTCACTTTTTGCCATAGCTTTCTATGCGCTCTGAAATATCATGTATTCAGTTTTACGGGAACAGTGTTCAAACACTGCCTTGTGAAAAAGGAGGTACACTACCTGAGTGGAATGCACGCATCACAAAGTAGTTTCTCAGAAAGCTTCTCTCCATTTTTTATCTGAAGATATTTCCTATTTCACCATAAGCCTGAATGTGGTCCCGAATGTCCCTTGACGAATCCGTCCATGATGACGTTTTAAAAATGTGTAACGGAAAGAAAGTTTTATCTTTGTGAGATGAATAAACATGTCTATCACAAAGCAGTTTCACAGAAAGCTTCTTTCCAGTTTATGTCTGAGGATATTTACTTTTTCACCATAGCCGTCCATATACTTCCGAATGTCCCTTGGTAACTATTTCTCCAAAAGGCATTTCCCAATCCTCTATGAGAAGAAAAGTGTAACTCTGTGAGTGGAATGCACACGACACACAGCTCCTCCTCAGAAATGTTCTCTCCAGTTTCTATCTGAAGACATTTCCGTTTTCACCATAAGCCTCAAAGCGCTCCCGGGTAACCTTTAGCTGACAAAACTAAAACAGTGTTACAATACTGTTCAATGAAAACAGAAGCTTACTTTTGCGAGAGAAATTCACATGACACAGAGCAGTTTCACAAAAGCTTCCTTCTGATTTTTATCGGAGGGTATTTCTTTTTCAGCATATTCTTAAGAGCATTCCCAAAAGTCCTTTCTCAGATTCCACAGAAACAGTGATTTTAAACTGCTCAATCCAAAGAATGATTGAACTCTATGAGATGAATCCACATATCACAAAGCAGTTGCTCAGAAGCTTCTTTCCAGTTTTGAATGGAAGACATTTTCTTGCTCGCCACAGGCATCTGTTTGCCATTTAATATCCCTTTGCAGAATTTTCAAAGACAGACTCCTAATATCACTTTTTTAGTTTTACAGGAATAGTGTTCAAACAGTGTCTTATGAGAAGAAAGTTATAACTCCCTGAGTGGAATGCAAACATCACCAAGCAGGTTCTCTGAAAGCTTCTCTCCAGTTTTTATCTTACGATATTTACTTTTTCACCGAATATGATTCCGAATATCCTTTTGTGGATCCATCCATGACGGAGATTCCAAGCTGTGTAATTGAAAGAAAGCTTTATCTATGTGAGGTGAATAAACATAGAAAAAAACCAGACTCTCAGAAAACTTCTTTCCAGTTTTTATCTGAAGATATTTCCTTTTTCACCATAGTCCAGAATGTTCTCTTGAATGTCCCTTCGTGGATCCGTCCATGACAGAGTTTCCAAGCTGTGCAATATAAAAAAAGCTTTATCTATGTGAGATGAATATACGTATCACAGAGCAGTTTCATAGAAAGCTTCTTTCCAGTTTTTGTCTGAGGCTCTTTCCCTTTCCACCATAGGCATCAATATGCTCCCAGATATCCCTTGGTACCTTGTTCTCCAAAAGGGTTTCCCCAATGCTGTATGAGAAGAGA
>NW_012101253.1:122898-130657 GCF_000951045.1 Mandrillus leucophaeus
ACCATAAGCCTCAAAGCGCTCCCGGGTAACCTTTAGCTGACAAAACTAAAACAGTGTTACAATACTGTTCAATGAAAACAGAAGCTTACTTTTGCGAGAGAAATTCACATGACACAGAGCAGTTTCACAAAAGCTTCCTTCTGATTTTTATCGGAGGGTATTTCTTTTTCAGCATATTCTTAAGAGCATTCCCAAAAGTCCTTTCTCAGATTCCACAGAAACAGTGATTTTAAACTGCTCAATCCAAAGAATGATTGAACTCTATGAGATGAATCCACATATCACAAAGCAGTTGCTCAGAAGCTTCTTTCCAGTTTTGAATGGAAGACATTTTCTTGCTCGCCACAGGCATCTGTTTGCCATTTAATATCCCTTTGCAGAATTTTCAAAGACAGACTCCTAATATCACTTTTTTAGTTTTACAGGAATAGTGTTCAAACAGTGTCTTATGAGAAGAAAGTTATAACTCCCTGAGTGGAATGCAAACATCACCAAGCAGGTTCTCTGAAAGCTTCTCTCCAGTTTTTATCTTACGATATTTACTTTTTCACCGAATATGATTCCGAATATCCTTTTGTGGATCCATCCATGACGGAGATTCCAAGCTGTGTAATTGAAAGAAAGCTTTATCTATGTGAGGTGAATAAACATAGAAAAAAACCAGACTCTCAGAAAACTTCTTTCCAGTTTTTATCTGAAGATATTTCCTTTTTCACCATAGTCCAGAATGTTCTCTTGAATGTCCCTTCGTGGATCCGTCCATGACAGAGTTTCCAAGCTGTGCAATATAAAAAAAGCTTTATCTATGTGAGATGAATATACGTATCACAGAGCAGTTTCATAGAAAGCTTCTTTCCAGTTTTTGTCTGAGGCTCTTTCCCTTTCCACCATAGGCATCAATATGCTCCCAGATATCCCTTGGTACCTTGTTCTCCAAAAGGGTTTCCCCAATGCTGTATGAGAAGAGACGTAAAATACTGTGAGTAAAATGCACACGTCACAAAGCAGTTCCTCGGAAAGCTTCTCTCCAGTTTCTATCTGAACATATTTCCTTTCTCACTGTAAGACTCAAAGAGCTTCTGAATATCCCTTTGCAGGCTAAATATAAACAGTGTTGGAAAACTCTTCAATACAAAGGGAAGCTTAACTGAGCAAGAGGAATTCACACAACACATACCCATTTCACAGAATGCTTCTTTCTGGTTTTCATCTGAGGATATTTCTTTCTGCATATTCCAAAGAGCGATCCCAAATGTCCTTCCTGAGATACTACAGGAACAGTTATTTCAAACTGCTCAATCCAAGGAATGGTTTAACTCTATGAGATGAATACACACATCACAAAGCAGTTGCTCAGAAAGCTTCTCTCTAGTTTTCAACGGAAGACATTTCCTTGTTCACCACAGGCCTCTGGCGCCACTAAATATCCCTTCATGGATTCCTCAAAGACAGAGTTTCCAAACTGGGCAACATAGAGTAAGCTTTAGCTCTGTGAAATGAAAGCACATACCACAGAGCAGTTTCTTGAAACACTTCTTTCTGCGTTTTATTTGAGGATGTTTCACTTTTTGCCATAGTCTTCAAAACGCTTGAAATTATCATTTTTTCTGTTTTACATGAACAGTGTTCAAACACTGCCTTATGAGAAAAGAGTTGTAAATCCCTGAGTGGAATGCACACATCTCCAAGAAGTTTCTCAGAAAGCTTCTCTCCAGTTTTTATCTGAAGATATTTCCTTTTTCACTATAGGCCTGAATGTGCTCCCCAATATCCCTTCGTGGATCCGTCCATGACGCAGTTTCCAAGCTGCGTAATGTAAAGAAAGCCTTACCAATGTGAGATGAATAAACATAGCAAAAAGCAGATTCACAGAAAGCTTCTATTCAGTTTTTCTCTGAATATATTTCCACTTTCATCATAGTCCTGAATGTGCTCCCGAATGTCCTTTCATGGATATGTCCATGTCAGAATTTCCAAGCTGCGTAATGTACAGAAAGTTTTGTCTATGTGAGATGAATAAACATAACAAGAAGCAGATTCACAGAAAGCTTATTTGCAGTGTTTATCTGAAGGTGTTTCCCTTTTAGTCATACTACCGAATGTGCTCCCAAATGTCCCTTTGCAAATCTGTCCATGACTGCGTTTCCAACCACCGTAACATAAAGGAAACTTTATCTATGTGAGATGAATACACAAATCACAGAGCAGTTTCACAGAAAGCTTCTTTCCAGTTTTTGTCTGAAGATATTTCCCTTTTCACCATAGGCATCAATATGTTCCGGAATAGCCCTTTGTAACTTTTTCTCCTAAAGGATTTCCCCAATGCTGTATGAGAAGAGAGGTATAACACAGTGAGTGAAATGCACACGTCACAAAGCACTTTCTCAGAAAGCTTCTCTCCAGTTTCTATCTGAACATATTTCCTTTTTCAACGTAAGCCTCAAAGCACTACCGAATATCCCTTCGCACACTAAAGAAAAACAGTGTTAGAAAACTGCTCAATGAAAAGAGAAGCTTAACCAAGCAAGAGGAATTCACACGACACAGAGGAGTTTCACAGAAAGCTTCCATCTGGATTTTACCTGAGGATACTTCTTTCTCCACATTCTAAAGAGCGTTCCCAAATGTTCTCTCTGAGATTCCACAGGAACAGTGATTTCAAGCAACTCAATCCAAAGAATGATTTAACACTATGAGTTGCATACACACATCACAAAAGAGTTGCTCAGAAAGCTTCTCTTCAATTTTCAATGGAAGACATTTCCTTGCTTGCCACAGGCCTCCGGTTGCCACTTAGTATCCCTTCGCAGAATCCCAAAAGACAGACTTTCCAAACTCGGAAATGTAGAGTAAGCTTTAATGCTGTGAAATGAATGACCATGTCAGAGAGTAGTTTCTTGGAATGCTTCTTTCCAGGTTTTATTTGATGACATTTCACTTTTCACCATAGTTTCAATGTGCTCTGAATATCACTTTTTTATTTTTACAAGAACAGTGTTGAAAGAGAATTTATGAGAAGAAAGGTATAACACCCTGAATGGAATGCACACATCACCAAGCAGTTTCTCAGAAAGCTTCTGTCCAGTTTTTATCAGATGATATTTCGTTTTTCACCATTGGCCCGAATGTGACCCCGAATATCCCTTCGCGGATTCATCCGTGATGGAGTTTCCAAGCTGCATAATGTAAAGAAAGCTTTATCTATGTGAGATGAATAAACATAGCAAAAAGCAGATTCACAGAAAGATTATTTCCAGTATTTATCTGAATATATTTCCTTTTTTAATATGGTCCTGAATGTGCTCCCGAATGTCCCTTCATGGATCCTTCCCTGACAGAGTCTCCAAGCTGCGTAATGTAGAGAAAGCTTTATCTATGTGAGGTGAATACACATATCACAGAACAGTATCACATAAAGGATTTCCCCGATGCTGTATGAGAAGAGAGTTATAATACTGTGAGTGGAATGCACACGTCACAAAGCAGTTCCGCCGGAAGCTTCTCACCAGTTTCTCTCTCAACATATTTTCTTTTTCACCATAAGCCTCAAAGAGCTGACGTATATCCCTTTATACGCTAAACATGAACAATGTTAGAAAACTGCTCAATGAAAGGGAAGTTTAATTGAGCGAGAGGAATTCACACGACACACAGCAGTTCCACAGAAAGACTCCGTCTGGTTTCTGAGGATATTTCTTTCTCCATATTCTAAAGATCATTCCCAATTGTCCCTCCTCAGATTCCACAGAAGCAGTGAATTCAAACTGCTCAATCCAAAGAATGATTTAACTCTATGAGATGAATACACGCATCACAAAACAGTTGCTCAGAAAACTTCTCTGCAGTTTTCATCAACAGACATTTCCTTGCCCAACACAGACGAATGGGCACCACTTAATATGCCTTCACAGATTTCTGAAAGATACAATTTGCAAACCGGGCAATGTAGAGTAAACCTTACCTCTGTGAAATGAATTCACATATCCGAGAGCAGTTTCATGGTATGCTTCTTTCTGGGTTTTATTTGAGGATATATCACTTTTCACCATAGTCTTCAATGCACTCCAAAATATCACTTTTTCGTGTTACAGGAACAGTGTTCAAATACTGCCTTATGAGAAAAGAGGTATAACTCTCTGAGTGGAATACACACATCACAAAGCAGTTTCTCAGAAAGCTTCTCTCCAGTTTTTATCTGAATATATTTCCTTTTTTGCAATAGGCCTGAATGTGCTTTCAAATATCCCATTGTGGATCAGTCCATGACCGACTTTCCAACTGCGTAAAATAAACAAAGTCTTATCTATGTGATATGAAAAACACAGCAAAAAGCAGATTCACAGAAAGCTTCTTTCTAGTTTTTATCTAAAGACATTTCCTTTTTCACCATAGTCCTGAATGTGCTCCCGAATATCCCTTCGCGGATCCATCGATGACAGGGTTTCCAAGCTGCGAAATGTAGAGAAGGATTTATCTATGTGAGATGAATACACATATCTAAGAACAGTTTCCCAGAAAGGGTTTCCTAGATGCTGTATGAGAAGAGAGGTATAACACTGTGAGTGGAATGCACACGTCACAAAGCAGCACTTCGGAAAGCTTCTCTCCAGTTTCTATCAGAATATATTTCGTTTTTCACTGTAAGCCTCAAAGTGTTCCCGAATATCACTACGCACGCTAAACATAAACAGTGTTAGGAAACTGCTCAATGAAAAGTGAAGCTTAACTGAGTGAGTGGAATTCACACGACACAGAGCAGTTTCACAGGAAGCTTGCTTCTGGTTTTTATCTGAAGGTATTTGTTTTTCAGCATATTCTAAAGAGCATTCCCACTTTTCCTTTCTCAGGTTCCACAGAAACTGTGATTTCAAACTCCTCAATCGAAAGAATGATTTAACTTTACGAGATGAATACACACATCACAAAGCAGTTGCTCAGAAAGCTTCCCTCCAGTTTTCAAGGGAAGACATTTCCTTCCTCACCACAGGCCTCCAGGCACCACTTAATATCCCTTCGCAGATTCATCCAAGATGCAGTTTCCAAATTGGGCAATGTAGTGTAAGTTTTAACTCTGTGATATGAAAACACATATCAGAGAGCAGTTTCTTGGAAGGCTTCTTTCTGGGTTTTATGTGAGGATATTTCACTTTTCGCCATAGTCCTCAATGCGCTCCGAAATATCACTTTTTTGGTTTTACAGGAACAGTGTCCAAACACTGCCTTATGAGAAAAAAGGTATAACTCCCTGAGTTGAATGCACACATCACAAAGCAGTTTCTCAGAAAGCTTCTCTCTGGTTTTTGTCAGAAGATATTTTGACTTTCCCCGTAGTCCTGAATATGCTCCCGAATGTCCCTTCGTCGATTCATCCATGACAGTGTTTCCAAGTTGCATAAGGTAAAGAAAGCTTTATCTATGTGAGATGAATAAACATCAAACAGCAAAAAGCAGATCCACAGAAATCTTCCTTCCAGTTTTTACTTTAGATATTTCTTCTTTCACCATAGTCCTGACTGTGCTCCTGAATGTCCCTTCACATATCCGTCCATGACAGAGTTTCCAAACAGCGTAATGTAAAAAAAACTTTATCTATGTGAGGTTAATGCACATAGCACAGAGCAGTTTCACAGAAAGCTTCTTTCCAGTTTTTGTCTGAGGCTATTTCTTCTTTCTCCTTATGCGTCAATATGCTACCAAATATTCCTTGGTACCTTTTTCTCCAAAAGGGTTTCCCCGATGCTATATAAGAGAAGCATAACACTGTGAGTAGAATGCACACGTCACAAAGCTGTTCCTCGGAAAGCTTCTCTCCAGTTTCGGTCTGAACATATTTCCTTTTTCACCATAAAACTCAAAGTGCTCCCGAATATCCCTTCACACGCTACACATAAACAGAGTCAGAAAACTGTTCAATGAAAAGAGAGGTGAAACTGAGCGAGAAGAATTAAAAAGACACAGAGCAGTTTCACAGAAAGCTTCCTTCTGGATTTACCTAAGGATATTTCTATCTCCATATTCCAAGGAGCCTTCCCAAATGTCCTTCCTCAGATTGCACAAAAACAGTGATTTCAAACTGCTTAACCCAAACAATAGTTTAACTCTATGAGACCAATACACACATCACAAAGCAGTTTCTCTGAAAGCTTCTCTCCAGTTTTTATGTGAAGATATCTCCTATTTCCCCACAGTCCTGAATGTGCTCCCAAATGTCCCTTCACGAATCCGTCCATGACGCAGTTTCAAAACTGTGTAATAGAAAGAAAGTTTTATCTATGTGAGATGAATAGACATATCTATCACAAAGTAGTTTCACAGAAAGCTTCTTTCCAGTTTTTGTCTGAGGATAATAACTTCTTCAGCATAGCCATCCATATACTCCTGAATGTCCCCTGGTAGCTTTTTCTCCAAAGGGGATTCCCCAATCCTCTATGAGAAGAAAAGCATAACTCTGTGAGTGAAATGCATACGTCACAAAGCAACTCCTCGGAAATCTTCTCTCCAGTATCTATCTGAAGATATTTCCATTTTCACGGAAACCTCAAAGCGCTCCCGAGTATCCCTTAGCTGAGTATCCTAAAACAGTGTTAGAATTCTGCTCAATGAAACCAGAAAGTTAACTCTGCTAAAGGAATTCAAGTGACCTAGTGCAGTTTCACACAATGTTTCCTTCTGGTTGTTCTCGGAGGGCATTTCTTTTTCAGGGTATTATTTAGAGTGTTCCCAAGTATCCTTCTCAGGTTCCACAGAAATAGTGATTTCAAACTGCTCAATCCAAAGAATGATTTGACTCTATTAGATGAATACACACATCACAAAGTAGTGGTTCCGGAAGCTTCTCTCTACTTTTCATTGGAAGACGTTTCCTTTCTCACCACAAACCACCGTGGAAAACTTATATCCCTTCACAGATTCCTAAAAGACAGAGTTTCCAAACTGCGCAACGTAGTATAAGGTTTAACTCTCTGATATGAATGCACACGTCAGAGACCAGTTTCGTGCAGTGCTTCTTTCTGGGTTTTATTTCCGGATTTTCACTTTTCTCCATAGTCTTCAATGCATTGTAAAATATCACTTTTTCAGTTTTACAGGAACAGTGTTCAAACACTGCCTTATGGGAAAAGAGGTAAAACTCCATGAGTGGAATGCACACATCACAAAGCAGTTTCTCCGAAAGCTTCTCTCCAGTTTTTTTCTGAATATATTTCCTAATTCCCCACAGTCCTCAATGTGCTCCAGAATGTCCCTCTGCGAATCCATCCATGACGCAGTTTCAAAACTGCATAATAGGAAGAAAGTTTTATCTATGTGAGATGAATAGACATATCTATCACAAAGTAGTTTCAAAGAAATCTTCTTTCCAGTTTTTGTCTGAGGATATTAACTTTTCCAGCATAGCCATCCATATACACCTGAATGTTCCCTTTTAGCTTTTTCTCCAAACGAGATTCCCCGATCCTCTATGAGAAGAAAAGTATAACTCTGTGAGTGGAATTCATACGTCACAAAGCAGCTCCTTGGAAATCTTCTCTCCAGTATGTATCTGAAGATATTTCAGTTTTCACAGAAGCCTCAAAGCACTCCCGAGTATCCCTTAGCTGAATAACCTAAAACAGTGTTAGAATACTGCTCAATGAAAGCAGAAGATTAACTGTGAGAGTGGAATTCACGTGACCTAGAGCAGTTTCACAGAATGTTTCCTTCTGATTTTCCCGGAGGGTATTTCTTTTTCAGCATATTCTTTAGAGCGTTCTGAAGTATC
>NW_012101253.1:130707-163204 GCF_000951045.1 Mandrillus leucophaeus
TCAGTTGAAAATGCAGAAATCACCGGTCTTCTGTGTCGCTCGCGCTGGGAGTTGGAGACTGGAGCTGTTCCTATTCGGCCATCTTGCTCCGCCAGCCCGACATAGTGATTTCAAACTACTCAATCCAAAGAATGATTTGACTCTATGAGATGAATACACACATCACAAAGTAGTGGCTCCAGAAGCTTCTCTCCACTTTTCATCGGAAGACGTTTCCTTTCTCACCACAAACCTCTGTGGAAAACTTAATATCCCTTCACAGAATCCTAAGAGATAGAATTTCCAAACTTGGCCACGTAGTTTAAACTTTAACTCACTGAAATGAATTAGCACGTCAGAGAGCAGTTTCTTGGAACGCTTCTTTCTGGGTTATATTTCAGGATATTTCATTTTTCACCATAGAGTTCAATGAGCTGCAAAATATCACTTTTTCAGTTTTACAGGAACAGTGTTCAAACACTGCCTTATGAAAAAAAGTTGTATAGCTCCCAGAGTGGAATGCACACATCACAAAGCAGTTTCTCAGAAAGCTTCTCTCCAGGTTTTATCTGAAGGTATCTCCTATTCCCCAAAAGCCCAAATGTACTCCCAAATGTCCCTTTGTGAATCCTTCCATGACGCAGTTTCAAAAGTGCGAAATGGAAAGAAAATTTTTTCTATGTGAGATTAACAGACATATCTATCGCAAAGCAGTTTCACAGAAAGCTTTTTCCAGTTTTTGTCTCAGGATATTTCCTTTTTCACCATAGCTGTCCATATACTTCCGAATGTCCCCTGGTAGCATTTTCTCCAAACTAGATCCCCAATCCTCTATGAAAAGAAATGTATAACTCTTTGAGTGGAGTGCAAACGTCACAAAGCAGCTCCTCAGACAACTTCTCTCCAGGATCTCTCTGAAGATGTTTCCATTTTCACCATAAGCCTCAAAGTGCTGCCAAGTATCCCTTAGCTGACTAACCTAAAACAGTGTTAAAATACTGCTCAATGAAAAAGGAAGTTGAACTGTGCGAGTGGAATTCACATGACACAGGGAACTTTCACAAAAAGCTTCCTCTTGGTTTTTATTGAAGGGTATTTCTTTTTCAGTATATTCTTAAGAGCGTTCCCAAATATCCTTTCTCGGGTTCCAAGAAACAATTATTTCAAAGGCTTATTCCAAGGAATGATTTAACCTATGAGATGAATACACATATCACAAAGCAGTTGCTCAGAAAGCATCTCTCCAGTTTTCAATGGAAAACATTTCCTTACTCGTCACAGTACCCTGCCACAACTTAATATTCCTTCGTAGAATCTTCAAAGACAGACTTTGCAAACCGTGAAATATAGAGTTAAGCTTTAACTCTCTGACATGAATGCACACGTCAGTGAGCAGTTTCTTGGAATGCTTCTTTCTGGGTTTTATTTCAGGATATTTCACTTTTCACCAGTCCTCCATGCACTTTGAAATATCACTTTTTCATTTTATAGGAACAGAGTTCAAACACTGCGTTATGAGACAAGAGGTATAACTCCCTGAGTGGAATGCACACATCACAAAGCAGTTTCTCAGAAAGCTTGTATCCACTTTTCATCTGAAGATATCCCCTTTTTCATTGTAGGCCTGAATATGCTCCCGAACGCTCCTCTTCACAGATCCGTCCATGGTGGAGTTTCCAAACTTCGTAATATAAGGAAAGTTTCATCTATGTGAGATGAATAAACGTATCTATCACAAAGCAGTTTCACAGAAATCTTCTTTTCAGTTTTTGTCTCAGGATATTTCCATTTTCACCATAGCCGTCCCTATAGTCCTGAATGTCCCTTGGTAGCTTTTCCTCCAAAAGGCATTCCCCAATCCTCTATGAGAAGAAAGGTATAATTCTGTGAGTGAAATACACACGTCACAAAGCAATTCCTCAGAAAGCTTCTCTCCAGTTTCTATCTGAACATATTTCCTTTCTCACTGTAAGACTCAAAGCGTTTCCGAAAATCCCTTTGCATGCCAAAGATAAACAGTGTCAGAAAATTCTTCAATGAAAAGGGAAGTTTAACTGAGTGAGTTGAATTCACACAACACATAACAATTTCTCAGAAAGCTTCCTTCTGGTTTTCATCTGAGGATATTTATTTCTGCATATTCCAAAGAGTGATCCCAAATGTCCTTCCTGAGATACCACAGAAAAAGTGATTTCAAACTGCTCAATCCAAGGAATGGTTTAACTCTATGAGATGCATACACACATCACAAAGTAATTGCTCAGAAAGCTTCTCTCCAGTTATCAAGGGAAGACATTTCCTTGCTCACCACAGGCCTCTGGGGCACCACTTAATATCCCTTCACAGCTTCCGCAAAGACAGAGTTTGCAAATTGGGCAAAGTGTAGTATGCTTTAATTCTGTGAAGTGAATGCACATATCAGAGAGCAGTTTCTTGGAATGCATCTTCCTGGGTTTTACTTAAGGATAGTTCACTCTTCACCATACTCTACAATGCACTGCAAAATATCACATTTACAGTTTTACAGGAACAGTGTTCAAACACTGCCTTATGAGAAAAGACGTATAACTCCCTGAGTAGAATGTACACATCACAAAGCAGTTTCTCAGAAAGCTTCTCTCCCGTGTTTATCTGGAGATATTTTCTATTACTGATAATATAATATTATCAGTAATAGGAAATGAATAAAATAAGCTTCTATTTAGTTTTTATCTGAATATATTTCCATTTTCACCATAGTCCTGAATGTGCTTCCGAATGTCCCTTCACGGATATGTCCATTACAGAGTTTCCAAGCTGGGTAATATAATGAAAGCTTTATCTATGTGAGATGAATAAACATAACAAGAAGCAGATTCACAGAAGGCTTCTTTCCAGTTTTTATCTGAAGTTATTTCCTTTTTCATCATACTAGTGAATATGCTCCTGAATGTCATATGGAGGATCCTTCCATGACAGTTTCCAAGCTACGTACTGTAATGAAAGTTTTATCTATGTGACATGAATACATATATCGCAGAGCAGTTTCACAGAATGCTTCTTTCCAGTTTTTTCTGAGACTGTTTCCCTTTCACAATAGGCATCAATGTGTTCCTGGATATCACTTGGTACCTTTTTCTCCTAAAGGGTTCCTCCAATGCTGCATGAGAAGACAGATATAACACTGTGAGTGGAATGCTCACATCACAAAGCAGTTCCTCGGAAAGTTTCTTTCGAGTTCCTATCTGAGCATATTTTCTTTTTCACCGTAAGCCTCAAAGTGCTCCCGTATATCTCTTCATACGGTAAACATGAACAATGATAGAAAACTGCTCAATGAAAAGAGAAGCTTAACTGAGTGAGAGAAATTAACATGACACACAGCAGTTTCACAGAAAACTTCCTTCTGGTTTTTATCAGAGGATATTTCTTTCTCCATATTCTAAAGATCGTTCCCAATTGTCCCTCCTCAGATTCCACAGAAGCAGTGAATTCAAACTGCTCAATCCAAAGAATGATTTAACTCTATGAGATGAATACACACATCACAAAGCAGTTGCTCAGAAAGCTTCTCTGCAGTTTTCATCGAAAGACATTTCCTTGCCCACCACAGGTAAACGGGCACCACTTAATATCCCTTCGCAGATTCCTGAAAGACAGAATTTCCAAACTGGGCAATGTAGAGTAAGCTTTGCCCCTGTGAAATGAATGCACATATCCGAGAGCAGTTTCTTGGTACGCTTCTTTCTGGGTTTTATTTGAGGATATATCACTTTTCACCATAGACTTCAATGCGCTAAAAAATATCACTTTTTCATTTTACAAGAACTGTGTTCAAACACTGCCTTATGAGAAAAGAGGTATAACACCCTGAGTGGAATACATACATCACAAAGCAGTTTCTCAGAAAGCTTCTATCCAGCTTTTATCTGAATATATTTCCTTTTTTACCATAGGCCTGAAAGCGCTTTCAATTATTCCATCGTGGATCCATCAATGACGGAGTTTCCAAACTGCGTAACATAAAGAAAGTTTTATCTATGTGAGATGAATAAACATAGCAAAAAGCAGATTCACAGAAAGCTTCTTTCCAGTTTTTATCTGAAGATAATTCCTTTTTCACCATAGTCCTGAATGTACTCCCACATTTCCCTTCACGGATCCATCCATGGCAGAGTTTCCAAGCTGCGAAATGTAGAGAAAGATTTATCTATGTCAGATGAATACACATATCTAAAAACAGTTTCACTGAATGGGTTTCCTAGATGCTGTATGAGAAGAGAGGTATAACACTGTGAGTGGAATGCACACGTCACAAAGTAGCACCTCGGAAAGCCTCTCTCCAGTTTCTATCAGAACACTTTTCTTTTTTCACCATAAGCCTCAAAGTGTTCCTGAATATCCCTATGCACGCTAAACTTAAAGAGTGTTAGGAAACTGCTCAATGAAAAGTGAAGCTTAACTTGGGGAGTGGAATTCACATGACACAGAGAAGTTTCACAGGAAGCTTGCTTCTGGTTTTTATCTGAAGGTATTTCTTTTTCGGCATATTCTAAAGAACGTTCTCAAATTTCCTTTCTCAGGTTCCACAGAAACAGCTCAATCCAATTTCAAACTGCTCAATCCAAAAAATGATTTAACTCTATGAGATGAATGCACACCTGTCTCTTATACACATCTAGATGTGTATAAGAGACAGGCTTCTCTCCCGTGTTTATCTGGAGATATTTTCTATTACTGATAATATAATATTATCAGTAATAGGAAATGAATAAAATAAGCTTCTATTTAGTTTTTATCTGAATATATTTCCATTTTCACCATAGTCCTGAATGTGCTTCCGAATGTCCCTTCACGGATATGTCCATTACAGAGTTTCCAAGCTGGGTAATATAATGAAAGCTTTATCTATGTGAGATGAATAAACATAACAAGAAGCAGATTCACAGAAGGCTTCTTTCCAGTTTTTATCTGAAGTTATTTCCTTTTTCATCATACTAGTGAATATGCTCCTGAATGTCATATGGAGGATCCTTCCATGACAGTTTCCAAGCTACGTACTGTAACGAAAGTTTTATCTATGTGACATGAATACATATATCGCAGAGCAGTTTCACAGAATGCTTCTTTCCAGTTTTTTCTGAGACTGTTTCCCTTTCACAATAGGCATCAATGTGTTCCTGGATATCACTTGGTACCTTTTTCTCCTAAAGGGTTCCTCCAATGCTGCATGAGAAGACAGATATAACACTGTGAGTGGAATGCTCACATCACAAAGCAGTTCCTCGGAAAGTTTCTTTCGAGTTCCTATCTGAGCATATTTTCTTTTTCACCGTAAGCCTCAAAGTGCTCCCGTATATCTCTTCATACGGTAAACATGAACAATGATAGAAAACTGCTCAATGAAAAGAGAAGCTTAACTGAGTGAGAGAAATTAACATGACACACAGCAGTTTCACAGAAAACTTCCTTCTGGTTTTTATCAGAGGATATTTCTTTCTCCATATTCTAAAGATCGTTCCCAATTGTCCCTCCTCAGATTCCACAGAAGCAGTGAATTCAAACTGCTCAATCCAAAGAATGATTTAACTCTATGAGATGAATACACACATCACAAAGCAGTTGCTCAGAAAGCTTCTCTGCAGTTTTCATCGAAAGACATTTCCTTGCCCACCACAGGTAAACGGGCACCACTTAATATCCCTTCGCAGATTCCTGAAAGACAGAATTTCCAAACTGGGCAATGTAGAGTAAGCTTTGCCCCTGTGAAATGAATGCACATATCCGAGAGCAGTTTCTTGGTACGCTTCTTTCTGGGTTTTATTTGAGGATATATCACTTTTCACCATAGACTTCAATGCGCTAAAAAATATCACTTTTTCATTTTACAAGAACTGTGTTCAAACACTGCCTTATGAGAAAAGAGGTATAACACCCTGAGTGGAATACATACATCACAAAGCAGTTTCTCAGAAAGCTTCTATCCAGCTTTTATCTGAATATATTTCCTTTTTTACCATAGGCCTGAAAGCGCTTTCAATTATTCCATCGTGGATCCATCAATGACGGAGTTTCCAAACTGCGTAACATAAAGAAAGTTTTATCTATGTGAGATGAATAAACATAGCAAAAAGCAGATTCACAGAAAGCTTCTTTCCAGTTTTTATCTGAAGATATTTCCTTTTTCACCATAGTCCTGAATGTACTCCCACATTTCCCTTCACGGATCCATCCATGGCAGAGTTTCCAAGCTGCGAAATGTAGAGAAAGATTTATCTATGTCAGATGAATACACATATCTAAAAACAGTTTCACTGAATGGGTTTCCTAGATGCTGTATGAGAAGAGAGGTATAACACTGTGAGTGGAATGCACACGTCACAAAGTAGCACCTCGGAAAGCCTCTCTCCAGTTTCTATCAGAACACTTTTCTTTTTTCACCATAAGCCTCAAAGTGTTCCTGAATATCCCTATGCACGCTAAACTTAAAGAGTGTTAGGAAACTGCTCAATGAAAAGTGAAGCTTAACTTGGGGAGTGGAATTCACATGACACAGAGAAGTTTCACAGGAAGCTTGCTTCTGGTTTTTATCTGAAGGTATTTCTTTTTCGGCATATTCTAAAGAACGTTCTCAAATTTCCTTTCTCAGGTTCCACAGAAACAGCTCAATCCAATTTCAAACTGCTCAATCCAAGGAATGATTTAACTCTATGAGATGAATACGCACATCACGAAGCAGTTACTCAGAATGCTTCTCTCCAGTTTTCAATGGAAGACATTTCCTTGCTCAACACAGGCCTCTGGGCACCATTTAATATCCCTTTGCAGATTCGTCCAAGATGCAGTTTCCAAATTGGGAAATCTAGAGTAAGTTTTATCTCTGTGACATGAATATACATATCGGAGAGCATTTTCTTGGAACGCTTCTTTCTGGGTTTTATTTGAGGATATTTCACTTTTCGCTGTAATCCTCAATGCACTCTGAAATATCACTTTTTCGGTCATACAGGAACAGTGTTCAAACTCTGCCTTATGAGCAAAGTGGTATAAACCTTGGGTGGAATGCACACACCACAAAGCACTTTCTCAGAAAGCCTCTCTCCAGTTTTTATCTAAAGATATTTCCTTTTTCACCATAGGTCTGAATGTGCTCCTGAATTTTCCTAGTGGATCCATCCATGACGGAGTTTCCAAACTGCACAATATAAAGAAAGTTGTACCTACGCGAGAGAATATATATGTATATCACAGATCAGTTTCACAGAAAGCTTCCTTCCAGTTTTTGTCGGAGGCTATTTCCTTTTTCACCATAGGCATCAATACGCTCCCGAATATCCCTTGGTACATTTTTCTCCAAAATATTTTCCCGATGCTGTATGAGAAGAGAAGTATAATACTGAGTGGAATGCACACATCACAAAGCAGTTCCTCGTAAAGCTTCTCTCCATTTTCTATCTGAAGATATTTCCTTTTTCACAGTAAGCCTGAAAGCGCTCCCAAATATCCCTTCACATGCTAAACATGAACAGTATGAAAACTGGTCAATGCAAGAGAAGCTTAACTGTGCAAGAGGAATTCACATGACACACAGCATTTTCACAGAAAGCGTCCTTCTTTTTAGTTCTCCATATTCTAAAGAGCGTTCCCAAATGTCCTTTCTCAGATTCCAAAGAAATAGTGTTTTCAAGGTATAAACCTTGAGTAGAATGCACACATCACAAAGCACTTTCTCAGAATGCCTCTCTCCAGTTTTTATCTAAAGATATTTCCTTTTTCGCCATAGGTCTTAATGTGCTCCTGAATTTTACTTCCTGGATCCATACATGACGGAGTTTCCAAACTGCATAATATAAAGAAAGTTTTATCTATGTGAGATGAATAGACATCTATCACAAAGCAGTTTCACAGAAAGCTTCTTTCCAGTTTTTGTCTGAGGATATTTCCTTTATCACAATAACCATACATATACTCCCGAATGTCCCTTGGTAGCTTTTTTCCCAAAATGGATTTCCAAATTCTCTATGAAAAGAGAGGTATAACTCTGTGAGTGAAATGTACACGTCACAAAGCAACTCCTCTGAAAGCTTCTCTCCAGTTTCCATCTGAAGATATTTCCGTTTTCACCACAAGCCTCATAGCACTCCTGAATATCCCTTCACAGACGAAACAGAGCAGTCTCACAGAAAGCTTCCTTCTGTTTTCCATCTGAGGGTATTTCTTTTTCAGCATATTCTAAAGATGTTCCCAAATGTCCTTTCTCGGGTTCCACAGAAACAGTGATTTCAAACTCTTCAATCCAAAGGATGATTTAACTCTATGAGATGAATGCACACATCACAAGGCAGCTGCTCAAAAAGATTCTCTCCAAGTTTCAATGGAAGACATTTCCTCGCTCACCACAGGCCACAGGCCTCTAGGAGCCACATAATATCGCATCGCAGATTCTTCAAAGACAGAGTTTCCAAACTGGGCAATGTAGAGTAAGCTTTAACTCTGTGAAATGAATGCCCATAACAGAGGGTAGTTGTAGAGTACACTTTAATTTTGTGAAGTGAAAGCACATATCAGAGAGCAGTTTCATAGAACATTTCTTTGGGTTTTACTTGAGGATAGCTCACTTTTCACCATAGTCTTCAATGTACTCCGAAATATCACTTTTTTGGTTTTACAGGAACAGTGTTCAAACACTGACTTATGAGAAAAGAGGTATAACTCCCTGAATGGAATGCACACCTCACAAAGCAGTTTCTCAGAAAGCTTCTCTGCAGTAATTATCTGAAGATATTTCCATTTTCACCATAGTCCTGAAGGTGCTCCCCAATGTCCCTTCATGGATCCATCCATGAGAGAGTTTCCAAGCTGCGTAATGTAAAGAAAGCTTTATTTATGTGAGATGAATAAACATCACAAAAAGCAGATTCACAGAAAGCCTCTCTCCAGTTTTTATCTGAACATATTTATCTATGTGAGATGAATACACATATCACAGAGCAGTTCCACAGAAAGTTTCTTTCCAGTTTTAGTCTGAGACTATTTCCCTTTTCACTGTGTTCGGAAATATGTCTCCAAATATCCCTTGGTACCTTTTCCTCCAAAAGGGCTTCCCAATGCTGTATGAGAAGAGAGGTATAGCACTGTGAGTGGAATGCATACATCCCGAAGCAGTTCCTCTTAAAGCTTCTCTCCTGTTTCTATCTGAACCTATTTCGTTTTTCACCTTAAGTATCGAGTGCTTCTGAATATCCCTTCAAACGCTAAACATAAACAGTGTTAGAGAACTGGTCAATGAAAAGAGAACCTTAACTGAGTGAGAGGAATTCACACGATACATAGCAGTTCCACAAAAATCTTCCTTCTGGTTTTTATCTAAGGCTATTTCTTTCTCCATATTCTAAGGAGTGTTCCCAAATATCCTAATTCAGATTCCATAGAAACAGTGATTTCAAACTGCTCAATCCAAAGAATGATTTAACTGTATGAGATGAATACACACGTCACAAAGCAGTTGCTCAGAAAGCATCTCTCCAATTTTCCTCGGAAGACATTTTGTTGCTCACCACAGTCCTCCGGTTGCCACTTAATATCCCTTCACAGAATCCTCAAAACAGACTTTCCAAACTGGGAAATGTAGAGTAAGCTTTAACTCTGTGAAATGAATGGACATGTCAGAGAGTAGTTTCTTGGAATGGTTCTTTATGGGTTTTATTGGAGGACATTTCACTTTTTGCCATAGTCTTCAATGTGCTCTGAATATAACATTTTTAGTTTTACAGGAACAGTTTTCAAACAGTGCCTTATGAGAAGAAAGGTATAACACCCTGAGTGGAATGAACACTTCACCAAGGAGTCTCTCAGAAAGCTACTCTCCAGGTTTTATCTGACAATATTTCCTTTTTCACCATAGGCCTGAATGTAATCCCGAGAATCCCTTCGCAGATCCATCCATGACGGAGTTTCCAAGCTGTGTAATGTAAAGGAAGCTTTATATACGTGAGATGAATAAGCATAGCAAAAAGCAGATTCAGAGAAAGCTTCTTTCCAGTTTTTATCTGAACATATTTCCTTTTTCATCATAGTCCTGGATGTCCTCCTGAATGTCCCTTTGTGGATCCGTCCATGACAGAGTTTCCAAGCTCCATAATGTAAAGAAAGCTCTGTCTATGTGAGATAAATACACATATCAAAGAGCAGCTACATAGAAAGCTTCTTTCCAGTTTTTGTCTTAGGCTATTTCCCTTTTCACCATAGGCATCAACATGCTCCCGAATATCACTTGGTACCTTTTTCTCCAAAAGGGTTTCCCCGATGCTGTATGAAAAGAGAGGTAAAACACTGTGAGTGGAATGCACACATCACAAAGCAGTTCCTCGGAAAGCTTCTCTCAAGTTTCAGTCTGAACATATTTCCTTTTTCACCATAAGCCTCGAAGCTCTCCCGAATATCCCTTCACATGTTAAACATAAACAGGGTTAGAAAACTGCTCAATGAAAAGAGAGGCTTAAGTGAGGGAGAGGAATTAAGACGACACAGAGCAGTTTCACCGATAGCTTCCTTCTGTATTTTACCTGAGGATATTTCTTTCTCCGAATTCTAAGGAGCATTCTCAAATTTCCTTCGTCAGATTCTACAAAAACAGTGATTTCAAACTGCTCAATCCAAAGAATGGTTTAAATCTATGAAATGAATACACATATCACAAAGCAGTTGCTCAGAAAGCTTCTCTCAAGTTGGCACCAGAAGACGTTTCCTTGCTCACCACAAGACTCCAGGCACCACATAATATCCCTTCACAGATTCCTCAAAGACAGAGTTTCCAAACTGGACAACATAGAGTAAGCTTTAACTCTGTGAAATGAATGCACATATCAGAGAGCGATTTCTTGGAATGCTTCTCTCTGGGTTTTATTTGAGGATATTTCACTTTCCGCCATAGTCTTTAATGTGCTCCAAAATATGACTTTTTTGATTTTACAGGAACAGTGTTCAAACACTGCCTTATGAGAAAAGAGGTATAACTCCCTGAGTGGAATGTACGCATCACAAAGCTGTTTCTCAGAAAGTTTCTCTCCAGTTTTTATCTGAAGATATTTGCTTTTTCACTATAGGCCGGAATGTGCTCCCAAATGTTGCTTCGTGAATCAGTCCGTGACGGAGTTTCAAAACTGCATAATAGAAGGAAAGTTTTCTCTATGTGAGATATGAATAAGCATATCTATCACAAAGAAGTTTCACAGAAAGCTTCTTTCCATTTTTTGTCTGAGGATATTTCCTTTTTCACCATACCCGTCCATATACTCCAGAATGCCCCCTGGTAGCTTTTTCTCCAAAACGGATTCCCCAATCCTCTATGAGAACAAAAGTGTAACACTGTAAGTGGAATGCACACGTCACCAAGCAGCTCCTCTGAAATCTTCTCTCCAGTTTCTATCTGAAGATATTTCTGATTTCACCATAAGACTCAAAGTGCTCCGTTTTATCCCTTAGCTGACTAAACTAAAACAGTGTTAGAATACTGCTCAATGAAAACAGAAGCTTATGTGTGCAAGTGGAGTTCACATGACACAAAGCAGTTTCACAGAAAGCTTCCTTCTGGATTTTATCAGAGGGTATTTCTTTGTCAGAATATTCCTTAGAGCATTCCCAAGTGTCCTTTCTCAGGTTCAAAACAAAGAGTGATTTCAAACTGCTCAATTCAAAGTATGATTTAACTCTATGAGATGAATACAGACATCACAAGCAGTGGGTCTGAAAGCTTCTCTTCAGTTTTCAATGAAAGACATTTCCTTGCTCGCCACAGGCCTCTGGTTGCCACTTAATATCCCTTTGCAGAATCCTCAAAAGCAGACTTTTCAAACTGGGAAATGTAGAGTAATCTTTAACCCTCCGAATGAATGCACATGTCAGAGAGCAGTTTCTTGAAATGCTTCTTTCTGGGTTTTATTTCAGGATATTTCACTTTTTGCCATAGTCTTCCATGTGCTCCGAAATATTACATTTTCAGTTTCACAGGAACAGTGTTCAAACACTGCCTTAGGAGAAAAGTGGTATAACTCCCTGAGTGGAATACACACATCACGAAGCAGTTTCTAAGAGAGCCTCTCTCCAGTTTATATCTGCAGATATCTCCTTTTTCTCCCTAGACCTGAATGTGCTCCCGAATGTCCCTTCATGGATCCATCCATGAGGAAATTTCCGAACTGCATAATATAAGGAAAGATTCATCTGTGTGAGTTGAATAAACAAACCTATCACAAAGCAGTTTCACAGAAATCTTCTTTCCAGTTTCTGTCTGAGGATATTTCTTTTTCACCATAGCCATCCATATACTCCCGAATATCCCTTGGTAGCTTTTTCTCCAAAAGGGATTCGCAAATACTCTATGAGAAGAAAGGTACAATTATGTGAGTGGAACGCACACGTCACAAAGCAGCTCTTGGAAAGCTTCTCTACAGTTTCTATCTGAAGACATTTCCTTTTTCACCTTAAGCCTCAAAGCGCTCCTGAATATCACCTTGTAGACTAAACAAAAACAGTGTTAGAATACTACTCAATGAAAACAGAAGCTTAACTGTGCAAGTGGAATTCACGTGACACAGAGTAGTTTCCCTGAAAATTTCCTTCTGGTTTCTATCTGAGGTTATTTCTTTTTCTGGTATTCTAAAGAACATTCCCAAATGTCCTTTCTCCGATTCCACAGAAAGTGTGATTTCAAACTGCTCAATCCAAAGAATGGTTTAACTCTGAGATTAATACAAACATCAC
Organism: Mandrillus leucophaeus; assembly: GCF_000951045.1. NCBI lineage: Eukaryota > Metazoa > Chordata > Mammalia > Primates > Cercopithecidae > Mandrillus > Mandrillus leucophaeus. The sequence continues at coordinate 143,428 of NW_012101253.1, forward strand.
GAAAAAGTTGCTCAGAAAGTTTAGCTCCAATTTTCAATGGAAGATATTTCCTTGCTCACCACAGGCTTCCTGTTGTCACTTAATATCCCTTCACAGAATCCTCAAAGGTAGACTTTCCAAATTGGGAAATGTAGAGTAAGCTTTAACTCTGTGAAATGAATGGACATGTCAGAGAGTACTTTCTTGCAATGCTTCTTTCTGGGTTTCATTGGACGACATTTCACTTTTTGCCATAGTCTTCAACGTGCTCTGAACATCACTTTTTTACTTTTACAGAATCAGTGTTCAAACAATACCTTATGAGAAGACAGGTATAAATCCCTGAGTGGAATGCACACATCACCAAGCAGATTCTCTGAAAGCTTCTCTCCAATTTTTCTCTGAAGATATTACCTTTTTCACCATAGGCCAGAATGTGATCCCGAATATCCCTTTGTGGATGCGTCCTTGACAGAGTTTTCAAGCTGCGTAATTTAAAGTAAGCTTTATCTATGTGTGAAGAATACACATTTAAAGAGCAGTTTCACAGAAATCTTCTTTCCAGTTTTAGTCTCAGGCTATTTTCCTTTTCACCATGTTCGTCTATATGCCTCCGAATATCCCTTTGTACTTTTTCCTCCAAAATGGTTTCCCAGATGTTGTATGAGAAGAGAGATGTAACACTGTGAGTGGAATGCATGTGTCACGAAGCAGTTCCTCTTAAAGCTTCTCTCCAGTTTCTATCTGAACATATTTCCTTTTTCACCGTAAGTCTCAAAGTGCTCCAGAGTATCCCTTCGAGCACTAAACATAAACAGTGTTAGAGAACTGGTCAAGGAAAAGAGAACCTTAACTGAGCGAGAGGAATTCACAGGATACATAGCAGTTTCACAGAAATCTTCCTTCTGGTTTTTATCTGAGGCTACTTGTTTCTCCATATTCTAAGCAGCGTTCCCAAATGTCCTAAATCAGATTCCATAGAAACAGTGATTTCAAACGGCTCAATCCAAAGAATGTTATAACTCTATGAGATGAATACACACGTCACAAAGCAGTTGCTCAGAAAGCTTCTCTCCAGTTTTCAACGGAAGACATTTCCTTGCTCACCGCTGGCCTCCGGGCGCCAATTGATATCCCTTCACAGATTCCTCAAGAGAGACTTTCCAAACTGGGCAATGTAGAGTAAGCTTTATCCATGTGAAATAAATGCATATATAAGAGAACAGTTTCTTAGAACGATTCCTTCTGGATTTTATTTGAGGATAGTTCACTTTTGGACATAGTCTTTGAAGCGCTCCAAAATATCACATTTTTGGTTTTACAGGAACAGTGTTCAAACACTGCCTTATGAGAAAAGAGGTATAACTACCTGAGTGGAATGCACACATTACAAAGTAGTTTCTCAGAGTTTCTCTCCTGTTTTTATCTGAAGATATTTCCTTTTTCACCATAAGCCTCAATGTGCTCCCGAGTGTCACTTTGTGGATCCGTTCATGATGGAGATTACTAACTGCGTAATATTAAAAGGATTTATCTATGTGAAATCAATAAGTATATCTATCACAAAGCAGTTTCACAGAAAGCTTCTTTCCAGTTTTTGTCTGATGATTTTTCCTTTTCAACCGTAGCCATCCATATACTCCCGAATATCCCTTGGTAGCTTTTTCTCCATGAGGGATTCCTCAATCTTCTATGAGAAGAAAGGTATAACTCTTTGAGTGGAGTGCACACGTCACAAAGCAGCTCCTCGGAAAGCTTCTCTCCAGTTTCTATCTGAAGACATTTCCGTTTTCACCATAAGCCTCAAAGTACTCCTGAATATCCTTTCACAGACTAAAGAAAAACAGTGTTAGAATACTGCTTAATGAGAATACAAGGTGAACTGTGTGAGTGGAATTCACACGACACAGAGCAGTCTCACAGAACGCTTCCTTCTGTTTTTTATCTGAGGTTATTTCTTTTTCAGCATATTCTAAAGAGTGCTCCCAAGTAGCCTTTCTCAGATTCCACAGAAACAGTGATTTCAAACACTTCAATCCCAAGAATGATTTAACTCTATGAGAATAATACCCACATCACAAAGCAACTGCTCAGAAAGCTTCTCTCCAGTTTTCAACGTAAGACATTTCCTTCCTCACCACAGGTCTCCGGGAGCCTCTTAATATCCCTTCGCAGATTCCTCAAAGACAGAGTTTCCAAATTGGGGAATGTAGAGTCTGCTTTAACGCTGTGAAATGAATGCACATATCAGAGAATAGTTTCTGGGAACGCTTCTTTCTGGGTTTCATTTGAGGAGAGTTCTCTTTCTGCCAGAGTCTTCAATGTGCTCCGTAATATCACTTTTTCGGTTTTACAAGAACAGTGTTCAAACACTGCCTTATGAGAAAAGAGGTATAACTCCCTGAGTGGATTACACACGTCACAAAGCAGTTTCTCAAAAAGCTTCTCTCCAGTTTTTATCTGAAAATATTTCCGTTTTCAACATAGGCCTGAATGTACACCCGAACGTCCCTTCGCACATCCGTCCATGACAGAGTTACCAAGCTGCATAACATAAAGAAAGCTTTATCAATGTCAGGTGAATAAACATAGCAAAAAGCAGATTCACAGAAAGCTTCTTTCCAGTTTTCATCTGATGTTATTTCCTTTATCACCATACTCCTGTATTTGCTCCCAAATGTCCCTTCGCAGATCCGTCCATGACAGTTTCCAAGCTCCATAACGTAAAGAAAGCTTTATCTATGTGTGATGAATACACATACAACAGAGCAGTTTCACAGAAAGCTTCTTTCTCGTTTTAGTCTGAGGCCATTTTCTTTTTCACCTTTTTCGTCAATATGACACTAAATATCTCTTGGTATCTTTTCTTCCAAAAGTTTTTCCCTTAATCTATATGAGAAGAGAGGTATAACACTGTGAGTAGAGTGCACATGTCACAAAGCAGCTCCTCGGAAAGCTCCTCTCCAGATTCTATCTGAACATATTTCCTTTTTAACCACAAGCCTCAAAGCGCTCCAGAATATCCCTTCGCATGCTGAACATAAACAGTGGTAGATAACAGCTCAATGAAAAGAGAAGCTTAACTGAGCGAGAGGAAATCACATGACGTGTAGCAGTTTCCCAGAAACCTTCCTTCTGGTTTTTATCTGAGGATATTTCTTTCTCCATATTCTAAAGAGCATTCCCAAATGTCCTTCCTCAGATTCCACAGACGCAGTGATTTCAAACTGCTCAATTCAAAGAATGGTTTAAATCTATAAGATGAATACACACATCACAAAGCAGTTGCTCAGAAAGCTCCTCTCCAGGTTTCATCGGAAGACATTTCCTAGCTCACCAGAGGCCTCTGAGTGCCACTTAATATCCCTTCGCAGATTCCTCAAAGGCAGAGTTTCCAATCTAGGCGTCATAGAGTAAAAATTAACTCTGTGAAATTAATGCACATATCAGAGAGCTGCTTCCTGGAACACTTCTTTCTGTGTTTTATTTAGTATGTTACACTTTTCACCATAGTCTTCTATGCGCTACGAAATATCACTTTTTCGGTTTTCCCAGAACAGTGTTCAAACACTGCCTTGTGAGAAAAGAGGTATAACTCTCTGAGTAGAATGCACACATCAGAAAGCAGATTCTCAGAAAGCTACTCTCCAGTTTTTATCTCAGGCTATTTCCTCTTTCAACATAGGCCTGAATGTGCTCCCGAATGTCCCTTCAAGCATCCATCCATGACGGAGTTTCAAAACTGCGTAAAATAAAAAAAGTTTTATCTATGTGAGATGAATAAACATAACGAAAAGCAGATTCACAGAAAGCTTCTTTCCAGTTTTGGTTAGAGGATACTTCCTTTTTCACCATAGTCCTGAATGTGCTCCTGAATGTTCCTTCGTGGTCCATGCATGACAGAGTTTCCAAGCAGTGTAATGTAAAGAAAGCTTTATCTATGTGAGATGAATACACATATCACAGAGCAGTTTCACTGGAAACTTCTTTCCAGTTTTTGTCTGAGGCTATATCTCTTTTCACCATAGGCATCAATATGCTCCCGAATATCCCCTGATAACTTTTTCTCCAAAAGGGTTTCCCCAATGCTGTATGAGAAGAGAGGTATAACACTGCGAGTGGAATACACACGTCACAATGCAGCTCCTTGGAAATCTTCTCTCCAGTTTCTATCTGAAGATATTTCCGTTTTCACCATAAGCCTTAAAGTGCTCCCACATATCCCTTTGCAGACTAAACACAGTGTTAGAAAACTGCTCAATGAAAAGAGAAGCTGAACTGTGTGAGTGGAAGTAACACGACACAGAGCAGTTTCACAGAAAACTTCCTTCTGCTTTTTATCTGAGTATACTTCTTTTAAAGCATATTCTAAAGAGTGTTCCCAAATGTCATCTCTCAGGTTCCACAGAAACTTTGATTTCAAACTTCCCAATCCAAAGAATGATTTAACTCTATGTGATGAATACACACATTACAAAGCAGTAGCTCTGAAAGCTTCTCTCCAGTTTTCAACGGAAGACATTTCCTTTCACACCACAGGCCTCTGGGCGCCTCCAAATAACCCTTAGTAGATTCCTCAAAGACAGAGTTTCCAAAGTGGTCAATGTACAGTAAGCTTTAATTCTGTGAAATGAATGCCCATATCAGAGAGCAGTTTCTTGGAATGCTTCTTTCTGGATTTTATTTGAGGGTAATTCACTTTTCGCCATAGTCTTCAATGTGCTCTGAAATATCACTTTTTCGGTTCTACAGGAACAGTGTTCAATCACTGCCTATTGAGAAAAGAGGTATAACTCCTGAGTGGAATGCACACATCACAAAGCAGTTTCTCAGAAAGCTTCTCTCCGATTTTTATCTGAAAATAGTTCCTTTTTCACCATAGGCCTGAATGTGCTCCCGAATGTCCCTTTTCATATCCGTCCATGATGTAGTTTCTAATCTGTGTAATGTAATGGAAGCTTTATCTATGTGAGATGAATAAACATAGCAAAAAGCAGATTCACAGAAAGCTTCTTTCCAATTTTTGTCTGAAGATATTTCCTTCTTCACCATAATCCTGAATGTGATCCTGAATATCCCTTTGCAGATCTATCCACGACAGAGTTTCAAAGTTGCGAAATGTAAAGAAAGCTTTATCTCTGTGAGATGAATACACATATCATGGAGCAGTTTCACAGAAAGTTTCTTTCCAATTTTTGCCTGAGGATATTTCCTTTTTCACCATAGCCGTCCATATACTCCCGAATGTCCCTTGGTAGTTTTTCCTCCCAATGGGATTCCCCAATCTTCTATGAAAAGAAAGGTATAACTCTGTGAGGGGAATGCAAACATCACAAAGCAGCTCCACGGAAGTCTTCTCTACAGTTTCTATCTCAAGACATTTCCGTTTTCACCGTAACCCTCAAAGCACTCCCGAATATCTCTTCGCAGACTAAACAATAATAGTATTAGAATAATGCTCAATGAAAAGAGATGCTTAAGTACAAGAGTGCAATTCACACAACAGAGCTGTTTTACGGAAAGACTCCTTCTGGTTTTTATCTGAAGGTATTAATTTTACAGCATATTCTAAAGCGTGTTCCCAAACGTCCTTTCTCACGTTCCACAGAAACAGTAATTTCAAACTGCTCTATCCAAAGAATGATGTAACTTTATGAGTTGAATAAATACACCCCAAAACTGTGGCTCAGAAATCTTCTCTCCAGTTTTCAATAGAAGACATTTTCTTGCTCACCACAGGCCTCCGGTCGTCACTTAATATCTCTTCGCAGATTCCTCGCAGACAGAGTTTCCAAACTGGGAAATGCAGAGTAAGCTTTAACTCTGTTAAATGAATGCACATATCAGAGACCAGTTTCTTGGAACGCTTCTTTCTGGCTGTTATATGAGGATATTTCACTTTTAGCTATGGTCTTCAAAGCGAACTGAAATTTCACTTTCCCACTTTTACACAGTGTTCAAACACTGCCTTATGAGAAAAGAGGTGTAACTCCCTGAGTGGAAGGCACACATCACAAAGCAGTTTCTCAGACAGCTTCTCTCCAGTTTTTATCTGAAGATATTTCCTTTTTCAACTTAGACCTGAATGTGCTCCCAAATGTCCCTTCGTGAATCCATGCATGATGGAGATTCAGAACTGCATAATAGAAGGAAAGTTTTATCTATGTGAGATGAATAAACGTATCTATCCCAAAGAAGTTTCACAGAAAGATTCTTTCCATTTTTTGTCTGAGGATATTTCCTTTTTCACCATCGCCGTCCATATACTCCCGAAAGTCCCTTGGTAGTTTTTTCTCCAGAACGATTCCCAAATCCTCTATGAGAAGAAAAGTATAACTCTGTGAGTGGAATGCACACGTCACAAAGCACCTCCTTGGAATTCTTCTCTCCAGTTTCTATCTGAAGGTATTTCAGTTTTCACCGTAAGCTTCAAAGCGTTCCCGAGTATCCCTAAGCTGTCTAAACTAAAACAGTGTTGGAATACTGCTCAATGAAAACAGAAGTTGAACTGTGCGAGTGGAATTCACAAGACACAGAGTACTTTCACAAAAAGCTTCCTTTTGGTTTTTATCGGAGGGTATTTCTTTTTCAGTATATTCTTAAGAACGTTCCCAAATGTCCTTTCTCAGGTTCCAAGAAACAATTATTTCAAATGCTCAATCCAAAGAATGATTTAACCTATGAGATGAATACACACATCTCAATACAGTTGCTCCAAAAGCTTCTCTCCAGTTTTCACCGGAAGACGTTTCCTTTGTCACCACAAGCCTCCAGGCGCCACTTAATATCCCTTCGCAGATTCCTCAAAAACAGAGATTCCAAACTGGGCAACATAGTGTAAGATGAACACACGTCAGAAAACAGTTTCTTGGAATGCTTCTTTCTGTGTTTTATTTCAGGATATTTCACTTTTCACAATAGTCTTCAAAGCGCTGCAAAATATCACTTTTTCAGTTTTACAGGAACAGTGCTCAAACACTGCCTTATGAGAATAGAGGTATAACTCCCTGAGTGGAATACACACACCACAAAGCAGTTTCATAGAAACCTTCTATCCAGTTTTTATCTGGAGATATTTCCCATTTTCCCACAGGGCTGAAAGTGCTTCCAAATGTCCCTTCGAGAATCCATCCATCACGCAGTTTAAAAACTGCATAATAGAAAGTTTTATCTATGTGAGTTGAATAGACATATCTATCACAAAGCAGTTTCACAGAAAGCTTCTTTCCAGTTTTTGTCTGAGGATACTTCATTTTTCACCTTAGAAGTCCATATACTCCCAAATGTCCCCTGGTAGTGTTTTCTTAAAAACGGGATTCCTCAATCCTCTATGAGAAGAAAGGTGTAACTCTGTGAGTGGCATGGATACGTCACAAAGCAGCTCCTCGGAAATATTCTCTCCATTATCTATCTGAAGATATTTCTGTTTTCACCGTAAGCCTCAAAGTGCTCCTGAGTATCACTTAGCTGACTAACTTGAAACATTGTTACAATACTGTTCAATAAAAACAGAAGTTTAACTGTGCATGTGGAATTCAGGCAACCTAGGGCATTTTCACAGAAAGGTTCCAAGTTTCCTTCTGGTTTTTATCGGAGGGCATTACTTTTTTAGCATCTTCTTAAGAGTGTTTCCATATGTCCTTTATGAGGATCCACAGAAACAGTGATTTCAAACTACTTAATCCAAGGAATGATTTAACTCTATGAGATGAATACACACATGACAAAGCAGTTGTTCCATAATCTTCTCTACAGTTTTCATCAGGAGATGTTACCTTTCTCACCAAAAGCCTCCGGGCGCCACTCAATATCCCTTCCCAGATTCCTCAAAGACAGAGTTTCCAACCTGAGCAAGGTAGTGTAAACTTTAACTCTCTGAAATGAATACACACGTCAGAGAGCAGTTTCTTGGAACGGTTCTTTCTGGGTTTTATTTCAGGATATTTCCCTTTTCTCCATAGTCTTCAAAGCACTGCAAAATACGACATTTTCTGTTTTACAGGAATGGTGTTCAAACACTGCCTTATGAGAAAAGTGGTGGAACTCCCTGAGTGGAATGCACACATCACAAAGCAGTTTCTCAGAAAGCTTCTCTCCAGTTTTTATCTGAAGATATCTCCTATTTCCCCACAGGCCTCAACGTGCTCCTGAATGTCCCTTCGTGAATCCGTTCATGGCACAGCTTCAAAACTGCATAATAGAAAGAAAGTTTATCTATGTGAGATGAATAGACATATCTATCACAAAGCAGTTTCACAGAAACCTTCTTCCAGATTTGGCTGAGGATACTTACTTTTTCACCATAGCTGTCCATATACTCCCATATGCCTCCCGTAGCATTCTCTCCAAACAGGATTCTGCAGTCCTCTATGAGAAGAAAGGTATAACTCTGTGAGTGCAACTCACACGTCACAAAGCAGTTTTTCAGAAATCTTCTCTCCAGCATATATCTGAAGATATTTCCGTTTTCACGAAAGCCTCAAAGCTCTCCCAAATATCCCTTAGGTGACTAACCTAAACAGTGTTACAATACTGCTCAATGAATACGGAAGCTTAACTGTGCGAGTGGAATTTCCGTGACCTAGAGCAGTTTCACAGAAAGTTTTCTTCTTTTTTTTATCGGAAGGTCTTTCTTTTCAGCATATTCTTAAGATCGATCCCACATGACTATGCCCAGGTTCCACAGAAACAGTGATTTCAAACTGCTCAATCCAAAGAATGATTTAACTCTATGAGATGAATACACACCTCACAAAGTAGTTGCTCCAAAAGTTTCTCTCCAGTTTTCATCGGAAGATGTTTCCTTTCTCAGCACAAGCCTCCAGGCGCTATTAAATATCCCTTCACAGATTTCTCAAAGATAGAGTTTCCAAACTGGGCAACGTTGTGTAAGCTTTAACTCTCTGAAATGAATGCACACGTCAGAGAGCAATTTCTTGGAAGGCTTCTTTCTGGGTTTTATTTCCGGATATTTCACTTTTCTCCGTAGTCTTCAATGCGCTGCAAAATATCACTTTTTCAGTTTTACAGGAACAGTGTTCAAACACTGCCTTCTGAGAAAAGAGGTATAAGTCCCTGAGTGGAATGCACACATCACAAAGCCGTTTCTCAGAAAGCTTCTTTCCAGTTTTTATCTGAGATATCTCTTATTTCACCACAGTGCTGAATGTGCTCCTGAATGTTCCCTTGCGAATCCGTCCATGACATAGTTTCAAAACTGCGTTATAAAAAGAAAGTTTTATCTATGTGAGATGAAGAGACATATCGATCACAAAGCAGTTTCACAGAAGACTTTTTCCAGTTTTTGTCTGAGGATATTTCCTTTTTCACCATAGTCGTCCATATACTCGTGAATGTCCCCTGGTAGCTTTTTCTCCAGACGGGATTCCCCAATCATCTATGAGAAGAAAAGTATAACTCTGCGAGTGGAATGCACACATCACAAAGCAGCTCCTCGGAAATCTCCTATCCTGTATCTATCTGAAGAAATTTCCATTTTCACCAGAAGCCTCAAAGCGCTCTCGAGTATCCCTTAGCTGACTAACCAAAAACAGTGTTAGAGTACTGCTCAATGAAAACAGAAGCTTAAGTGTGCAAGTGGAATTCACGTGACCTACAGTAGTTTCACAGAAAGGTTCCTTCTGGTTTTTATCGGAGGGTATTCCTTTTTCAGCATATTCTTAAGAGCATTCTCAAATGTCATTTCTCAGGTTACACAGAAACAGTGATTTCTAACTTCTCAAATCCAAAGAATGATTTAAGTTTATGAGATGAATACACACATCACAAAGCAGTTGCACCGTAATCCTCTCTCCACTTTTCATCGGAAGATGTTTACTTTCTCACCACAGCCTCCAGACGCCATTAAATATCCCTTCCCAGATTCCTCAAAGACAGAGTTTCCAAACTGATCAACGTAGTGTAAGCTTTAGCTCTCTGAAATGAATGCACACTTCAAAGAGCAGTTTCTAGGAATGCTTCTTTCTGGGTTATATTTCAGGATATTTCACTTTTCACCATAGTCTTCAATGCGCTGCAAAATATCACTTTTTCAGTTTTACAGGAACAGTGTTCAAACACTGTCTTATGAGAAAAGAGGTATAACTCTCTGAGTGGAATGCACACATCACAAAGCAGTTTCTCAGAGAAGTTCTCTCCAGTTTTTACCTGAAGGTATGTCCTATTTGCCCATAGGCCTGAATGTGCTCCCGAAAGTTCCTTAGCAAATCCATTGATGATGCAGTTTCAAAACCACGTAATAGAAAGAAAGTTTTATCTATGTGAGATGAATAGACATATCTATCATAAAGCAGTATCACAGAAAGCTTCTTTGCAGTTTTTGTCTGAGGACATTTCCTTTTTCAGCATAATAGTTAATATACTCCCAAATGTCCCCTGGTAGCTTTTTCTCCAAACGAGATTCCCCAATCCTCTATGAGAAGAAAAGTAAAACTCTGTGAGTGAAATGCTCACGTCACAAAGCAGCTCCTTTGAAATCTTATCTCCAGTATCTATCTGAAGATATTTCCTTTTTCACTGTAAGCCTCAAAGCGATCCCGAGTATCCCGTAGCTGACTAATCTGAAACAGTGTTAGAATACTCCACAATGAAAACAGAACCTTCACTGTGTGAGTGAACTTCACGTGACCTAGAGCAGTTTCACAGAAAATTTCTTTCTGGTTTTTATCAGAAGGTCTTTCTTTTCAGCATATTCTTAAGAGCGATCCCAAATGTCCTTTCACATTTTCCACAGAAACAGTGATTTCAAACTGCTCAATTCACAGAATGATTTAACTCCATAAGATGAAAACACACATCACAAAGCAGTTGCCCCAAAAGCCTCTCTCCAGTTTTCATTGGAAGACATTTCCTTTCTCAGCACAAGCCTCCAGGCGCCACTAAATATCCCTTCACAGATTTCTCAAAGACAGAGTTTCCAAACCGGGCAACCTTGTGCAAGCTTTAACTCTGTGAAATCAATGCACACGTCAGAGAGCAATTTCTTGGAACTCTTCTTTCTGGGTTTTATTTCACAATATTTCACTTTTCTCCGTAGCCTTTAATGTGCAGCAAAATACTACTTTTTCAGTTTTACAGGAACAGGGTTCAAACACTGCCTAATGAGAAAAGAGGTATAACTCCCGGACTAGAATGCACACATCGCAAACTCGTTTCTCAGAAAGAGTCTCTCCAGTTTTTGTCTCAAGATATCTCCTTTTTCCCCCACAGGCCTGAATGTACTCCCAAATGTCCTTTTGTGTATCCGTCCATGACGCAGTTTCAAAACTTCATAGTAGAAAGAAAGTTTTATCTATGTGAAATGAATAGACATATCTATCAGAAAGCAGTTTCACAAAAAGCTTCTTTCCAGCTTTTATCTGAGGAGATATCCTTTTTCAACATAGCCGTCCATATACTCCCAAATGTCCTTTGTTATCTTTTTATCCAAACGGGATTCCCCAATCATCTATGAGAAAAAAAGTATAAATCTGTGAGTGGAATGCACAGGTCACAAAGGAGCTCCTCAGAAATCTTCTCTCCAGTATCTATCTGAAGATATTTCCGTTTTCACCGTAAGCCTCAAAGCGCTCCCAAGTATCCCTTAGCTGACTAACCTAAAACAGGGTTAGAATACTGCTCAATGAAAACAGAAGTGTAACTGTGTGGGTTCACTTCACGTGACCTAGAGCAGTTTCACAGAAGGATTCCTTAAGGTTTTTATTGGACGATATTTCTTTCTCAGCATATTCTTAAGAATGTTCCCAAATGTCCTTTCTGAGGTTCCACAGAAACAGTGATTTCAAACTGCTCAATCCACAGAATGATTTCACTCTCTGAGATGAATCCACACATCACAAAGCAGTTGCTCTGAAAGCTTCACTCCAGTTTTCATCAGAAGACGTTTCCTTTCTAATCACAAGCCTCCGGGCGCCACTTAATATCCCTTCACAGATGCATCCACGACATAGAAAGAAGCTTTCTGTGAAACTGCTTTGTGATAGATATATCTATTCATCTTACATAGATAAACCTTCTTTCAAATACGCACTTTTGAAACTACGTCATGGACAGATTCGGGAAGGAACATTCGAGAGAACATTCAGGCCTCTGGGAATATAGGACATATCTTTAGATAAAAACTGGAAAGAAGCTTTCTGAGAAACTGCTTTGTGATGTGTGTATTCCACTAAGGGAGTTATACCTCTTTTCTCATAAGGCAGTATTTGAACACTGTTCCTGTAAAATTGAAAAAGTGATATTTTGCAGCTCATTAAAGACTATGGAGAAAAGTGAAATATCCTGAAATAAAACCCAGAAAGAAGCCTTCCAAGAAACTGCTCTCTGACGTGTGCATTTATTTCGGAGAGTTAAAGCTTACACTACCTTGTCTTGTTTCGAAACTCTGTCCTTGAGGAATCTGTGAAGGGATATAAGAGGAGCCCAGTGGCTTGTGGTGAGAAAGGAAACGTCTTCCAATGAAAACTGGAGACAAGTTTGTGGAGAAACTGCTTTGTGATATGTGTATTCATCTCCTAGAGTTAAATTATTCTTTGGATTGAGCAGTTTGAAATCACTGTTTCTGTGGAACCTGAGAAAGGACATTTGGGGACGCTTTTAAGAATATGCTGAAAAAGAAATACTCTCTGATAAAAACCAGAAGGAATCTTTCTGTGCAACTGCTTTAGGTCACGTGAATTCCACTCACACAATAAAGCTTCCATTGTCATTGGGCAGTATTCTAATACTGTTTTTATTTAGTTAGCTAAGGAATACTCAGGAGTGCAATGAGGCTTACAGTGAAAAAGGAAATATCTTCAGACAGATACTGGAGAGAAGATCTCCGAGGAGCTGCTTCATGATGTGTGCATTCCACTCACAGAGTTACACTTTCCTTCTCAGAGAGGATTGGGGAATCTTGTTTAAAGGAAAAGGAACAAGGAGGCGTTCGGGAGTATATGGAAAGTTATGATGAAAAAGGAAGTATCCACAGACAAAAACTGGAAAGAAGTTTTCTGTGAAACTGCTTTGTAATAGATATATCTATTCATCTCACATAGATAAACCTTTCTTTCTATTATGCAATTCTGAGACTGCATCATGGATGGATTCGCGAAGGGACATTTGGGAGTACATTCAGGCCTGTGGGGATATAGTACATATCTTCAGATAAAAAGTGGAGAGAAGCTTTCTGAGAAACTGCTTTGTGATATGGGCATTCCACTCATGGAGTTATACCTCTTTTCTCATAAGGCAGTGTTTGACCACTGTTCCTGTAAAACTGGAAAAGTGATATTTTGCAGCGCAATGGTGACTATGACGAAAGGTGAAACATCCCGAAATAAAATCCAGAAAGATGCGTTCCAAGAAAATGCTCTCGAAGTATGCATTCATTTCAGAGAGTTAAAGATTCCAGTACGTTGCCCAGTTTGGAAACTCTGTCGTTTAGGAATCAGTGAAGGGATATTACGTGGTGCACGGAGGTTTGTGGTGAGAAAGAAAATGTCTTCCGATAAAAACTGAAGAGAAGCTTTCAGAGCAACTAATTGTGAGGTGTGTATTCATCTCATAGAGTTAAATCATTCTTTGTATAGAGCAGTTTCAAATCACTGTTTCTGTGGAAACTGAGAAAGGACATTTGTGAACGCTTTTAAGAATATGCTGAAAAAGAAATACCCTCTTATAACAGCCAGAGGAAGCTTTCTGTGAAACTGCTCAACGTAGTGTAAGCTTTAACTCTCTGAAATGAATGCACAGGTCCTTGAGCAGTTTCTTCGAACACTTCTTTCTGGGTTTTATTTCAGGATATTTCACTTTTCGCTGTAGTCTTCAATGCACAGCAAAATATCACTTTTTCTGTTTCACAGGAACAGTGTTTAAACACTGCCTTATGAGAAAAGAGGTATAACTCTCTGAGTGGAATGCACACATCACCAAGCAGTTTCTCAGAAAGCTTCTCCCCAGTTTTTATCTGGAGATATTTCCTATTTCCCCACAGTCCTGAATATGCTCCCGAAAGTCCCTTCGCAAATCCTTCCATGTTGCAATTTCAAAACTGCGTAATAGAAAGGAAGTTTATCTATGTGAGATGAATGGACATATCTATTGCAAAGCAGTTTCAAAGAAAGCTTCTTTCCAGTTTTTGTCTGAGGATACTTCCGTTTTCACCATAGCCATCCATATACTCCCGAATGCCCCCTGGGAGCATTTTCTCCAAACGGGATTCCCCAATCCTCTATGAGAAGAAAGTTATAACTCTGTGAGTGGAATGCACACATCCAAAGCAGCACCTCGGAAATGTTCTCTACAATATATATCTGAAGATATTTCCGTTTTCACCATGAGCCTCAAAGCACTCCTGAGTAACCCTTAGCTGAGTAACCTAAAACAGTGTTAGAACACTGCTCAATGAAAACAGAAGCTTAAATGTGTGAGGGGACTTCACGTGACCTAGAGCAGTTTCACAGATAGTTTCCTTCTAGTTTTTATTGGAGGGTATTACTTTTTCAGCATATTCTTAAGAATGTTCCCAAATATCCTTTCTCAGGTTTCACAGAAAAAATGATTTCAAACTGCTCAATGCAAAGAATTATTTAACACTACGAGCTGAATACAAACATCACAAAGCAGTTGCTCCAAAAGTTTCTCTCCAGTTTTCAGTGGAAGACGTTTCCTTTCTCACTACAAGCCACTGGATGACACTTCACAGATTCCTCAAAGACAGAGATTCCAAACTCGGCAACATAGTGTAAGTTTTAACTCTGTGAAATGAATGCATATGTCAGAGAGCAGTTTCTTGGAACTCTTCTTTCTGGATTTTATTTCAGGATATTTCCCTTTTCGCCATAGTCTTAAATGTGCTGCAAAATATGACCTTTTCTGTTTTACAGGAACATTGTTCAAACACTGCCTTATGAGAAAAGAGGTGTAACTCCCTGTGTGAAATGCACACATCACAAAGCAGTTTCTCAGAAACCTTGTCTGCAGATTTTATCTAAAGATATCTCCTATTTCCTCAGAGGCCTGAATGTGCTTCCCAATGTCCCTTCACGAATCCGTCCATGACCTAGTTTCAAAAATGCATATAGCAAGAAAGTTTTATCTATGTGAGATGAATAGAAATATCTATCGCAAAGCAGTTTCACAGAAAGCTTCTTTCCAGTTTTTGTCTGATTATATTTCTTTTTCACCATAGCCATGCATACACTCCCAAATATCCCCTGGTACCTTTTTCTCCAAACGGTATTCCCCAATCTTCTATGAGAAGAAAGGTATAACTCTGTGAGTGGAATGCACATGTCACAAAGCAGCTCTCAGAAATCTTCTCTCCAGTATCCATCTGAAGATATTTCCATTTTCATCGTAAGCCTCAAAGTTCTCCCCAGTATCTCTTAGCTGACTAAGCTAAAACAGTATTAATATACTGCCCCATGAAAACAGTAACTTAACTGTGCAACTGGACTTCACATGACCTAGAGCAGTTTCACAGAAAGTTTCCTTCTGGTTTTTATCTGTGGGTATTTCTTGTTCAGCATATTCTTAAGAGCTTTCCCAAATGTCCTTTCTCAGGTTCCACAGAAACAGTGATTTCCAACTGCTCATTCCAAAGAATGATTTAACTCTAGGAGATGAATACACACATCACAAAGCAGTTGCTCTGAAAGCTTCACTCCAGTTTTCACCGGAAGACGTTTCCTACCTCAACACAAGCCTCCAAGCGTGATTTAATATCCCTTCACATACTCCTCGTTAGAGAGCAGTTTCTTGGATTGCTTCTTTCTGGGTTTTATTTCAGGACATTTTACTTTTTGCCAGTCTTCAATGCACTGCAAAATATCACTTTTTTCAATTTTACAGGAAGAGTGTTCAAACACTACGTTATGAGAAAAGAGATATAACTACCTGAGTGGGATGCACACATCACAAAGCAGTTTCTCAGAAAGCTTCTCTCCAGTTTTTAGCAGAAGGTATCTCCTTTTTCATCATAGGCCTGAATGTGCTCTTGAATATCCCTTCGTGCATCCATCTATGATGCAGTTTAAAAACTGCGTTATAGAAAGAGAGGTTTATCTCTGTGAGATGAGTAGACATATCTATCACAAACCAGATTCACAGAAAGCTTCTTTCTAGTATTTGTCTGAAGATATTTCCGTTTTCACCATTCCATCTATATACTCCTGAACGTGCCATGGTAGCTTTTTCTGCACACACGATTTCCCAATCCTCTATGAGAAGAAAAGTATAACACTGTGAGTGGAATGCACACGTCACAAAGCAGTTCTTCGGAAATCTTCTCTCCAGTATCTATCTGAAGATATTTCCGTTTTCCCCATAAGCCTCAAAGCGCTCCAGAGTATCCCTTAGCTGACTAACCTAAAACAGTGTTAGAATACTGCTCAATGAAAACAGAAACTTCACTGTGCGTGTGGACTTCAAGTGACATATAGCAATTTCACAGAAAGTTTTCTTCCAGTTTTTATCAGACAGTATTTCTTTTTCAGCATATTCTTAAGAGCATTCCCAAATGTCCTTTCTCAGGTTCCACAGAAACAGTGATTTCCAACCACTCAATCTGAAGAATGATTTAACTCTATGAGATGTATACACACATCACAAGGCAGTTGCTCTGAAAGCTTCTCTCCAGTTTTCTTTGGAAAACGTTTCCTTTCTCACCACAAGCCTCTGGGCACCGCTTAACTTCCTTTCATAGATTACTCAAAGACAGAGTTTACAAACTGGGAAACGTAGTGTAAGCTTTAATTATCTAAAATGAATGCACACGTCAGAGAGCAGTTTCTTGGAATGCTTCTTTGTGGGATTCATTTCGGAATATCTCACTTTTCACCATAGTCTTCAATGCGCTGCAAAATATAACTTTTTCAATTTTACAGGAACAGTGTTCAAACACTGCCTTATGAGAAAATAGGTATAACTCCCTGAGAGGAATGCACAAATCGCAAAGCAGTTTCTCAGAAAGCTTCTCTCCAGTTTTTGTCTGAAGATATTTCCTATTTCTCCACAGGCCTGAATGTGCCTCCGAATGTCCCTTCACGAATCTGTCCATGATGCAGTTTCAAAACTGTGTAAGAGAAGGAAAGTTTTATCTATGTGAGGTGAATAGACATATCTATCACAAAGCAGTTTCACAGAAAGCTTCTTTCCAGTATTTGTCTAAGGATATCTCCTTTTTCACCATAGCCCTTCATATAATCCCGAATGTCCCCTGATAGCTTTTTATGCAAGTGGGATTTCCCAATCTTCTACGAGACGAAAAGTATAACTCTGTGAGTGGAATGAAAGGGTCACAAAGCAACTTCTCAGAAATCTTCTATCATGTATCTATCTGAAGATATTTCCGTTTTCATCATAAGCCTCAATGTGCTGCTGACTATCCCTTAGCTGATTACCTAAAACAGTGTTAGAATACTGTTCATTGAAAACAGAAGTTTAACTGTGTGGGTTCACTTCACATGACCTAGAGTAGTTTCACAAAAACTTTACTTCAGGTTTTTATCGGAGGGTATTTCTTTTTCAGCATATTTTTAAAAACGTTCCCTAATGTCCTTTCTCAGGTTCCACAGAAACACTGATTTCAAACTGCTCAATTCAAAGAATGATTTAACTCTATGACATGAAAACACACATCACAAAGCAGTTGCTCCGAAAGCCTCTCTCCAGTTTTCATCGGAAGACGTTTCCCTTCTCACCACAAGCCTCTCAGCACCACTTAATATCCCTTCACAGATTCCTCCAAGACAGAGTTTCCAAACTAAGCAATGTAATGTAAGCTTTAACTCTCCGAAATAAATGCACACGTCAGAGAGCAGTTTCTTGGAATGCTTCTTTCTGGGTTTTATTTCAGGATATTTCACTTTTCGCCATAGTCTTCAATGAGCTGCAAAATATCACTTTTTCACTTTCACAGGAACTGTGTTCAAACACTACCTTATGAGAAAAGAAGTATAAGTCCCTCAGTGGAATGCACACATCACAAAGCAGTTCCTCAGAAAGTTCCTCTCCAATTTTTATCTTAAGATATGTCCTATTTCCCCACAGGCCTGAATGTGCTCCCGAATGTCCCTTCATGAATCCGTCCATGATGCAGTTTCAAAAGGGCCTAATAGAAAGAAAGTTTTATCTATGTGAGATGAATAGACATATCTATCCAAAAGCAGTTTCACAGAAAGCTTCTTTCCAGTATTTGTCTGAGGAGATTTCCTATTTCACCACAACCGTCCATATAATTCCTAATGTCCCCTGGTAGCTTTTTCTCCAAACGGGATTCCCCAATCCTCTATGAGAAGAAAAGTATAACTCTGTGAGTGCAATGCACACGTCACACATCAGCTCCTTGAAAATCTTCCCTCCAGTTTCTATCTGAAGATATTTCCGTTTTGACCATAAGCCTCAAAGCGCTCCCAAGTATCCCTTAGCTGAAAAACCAAAGGCAGTGGTAGAACACTGCTCAATGAAAACAGAAGCTTATCTGTGCGAGTGGACTTCATGTGACCTAGAGCAGTTTCACAGAAAGTTTCCTTCTAGTTTTTATCGAAGAGTATTTCCTTTTCAGCATGTTCTTCAGAGCATTAACAAATGTCCTTTCTCAGGTTCCACAGAAACAGTGTTTGCAAACTGTTCAATCCAAAGAATGATTTAAATCTATGAGATGAATACATATATCACAGAGCAGATGCTCTGAAATCTTCTCTCCAGTTTTCATTGGAAAACGATTCCTTTCTCACCACAAGCCTCCGGGTGCCACTTAATATCCCTTCTCAGATTCGTCAAAGACAGAGTTTCCAAACTGGCTAACGTAGTGTAAGCTTTAATTCTCTAAAATAAATGCACATGTCAGAGAGTAGAATCTTGGAACACTTCTTTCTGGGTTTTATTTCAGGATATTTCACTTTTCGCCATAGTCTTCAATGTGCTGCAAAATATCACTTTTTCTCTTTTACGGGAACAGTGTTCAAACACTACCTTATGAGAAAAGAGGTATAAGTCCCAGAGTGGAATGCACCCATCACAAAGCAGTTTCTCAGAAAGCTTCCCTCCAGTTTTTATCTGAAGATATTTCCTATTTCCCCACAGGCCTGAATGTGTTCTCGAATGTCTCTTTGCGAATCTGTCCATGACGCAGTTTCAAAACTTCATACTAGAAGGAAAGTTTTATCTATGTGAGATGAATAGACATATCTATCACAAAGCAGCTTCACAGAAAGACTCTCCAGTTTTTGTCAGAGGATATTTCCTTTTCCACCATCACCGTCCATATACTCCACAAGGTCCCCTGGTAGCTTTTTCTGGAAGCGGTATTCCCCAATCCTCTATGAGAAGAAAAGTATAACTCTGTGAGTGGAATTCACACGTCACAAAATAGCTCCTCGGAAATCTTCTCTCTAATATCTATCTGAAGATATTTCCGTTTTCACCATAAGCCTCAAAGTGCTCCCAAGTATCCCTTAACTGACAAGCATAAAACAGTGTTAGAATACTGATCAATGAAAACAGAAGCTTAACTGTGAGAGTGGAATTCAAGTGTCCTAAAGCAGTTTCACAGAAAGTTTTCTTCTGGTTTTTATCGGAGGGTATTACTTTTTCAGCATATTCTTAAGAGTGTTCCCAAATGTCTTTTCTGAGGTTCCACAGAAACAGTGATTTCAAACTGCTCAATCCAGAGAATGATTTAACTCTATGAAATGAATGCACACATCACAAAGCAGTTGCTCCGAAAGCTTCTCTCCAGTTTTCATTGGAAGACGTTTCCTTTCTCACCAGAAGCCTCTGAGCAGCACTTAAT
>NW_012101253.1:164614-179318 GCF_000951045.1 Mandrillus leucophaeus
CTTCCCTCCAGTTTCTATCTGAAGATATTTCCGTTTTGACCATAAGCCTCAAAGCGCTCCCAAGTATCCCTTAGCTGAAAAACCAAAGGCAGTGGTAGAACACTGCTCAATGAAAACAGAAGCTTATCTGTGCGAGTGGACTTCATGTGACCTAGAGCAGTTTCACAGAAAGTTTCCTTCTAGTTTTTATCGAAGAGTATTTCCTTTTCAGCATGTTCTTCAGAGCATTAACAAATGTCCTTTCTCAGGTTCCACAGAAACAGTGTTTGCAAACTGTTCAATCCAAAGAATGATTTAAATCTATGAGATGAATACATATATCACAGAGCAGATGCTCTGAAATCTTCTCTCCAGTTTTCATTGGAAAACGATTCCTTTCTCACCACAAGCCTCCGGGTGCCACTTAATATCCCTTCTCAGATTCGTCAAAGACAGAGTTTCCAAACTGGCTAACGTAGTGTAAGCTTTAATTCTCTAAAATAAATGCACATGTCAGAGAGTAGAATCTTGGAACACTTCTTTCTGGGTTTTATTTCAGGATATTTCACTTTTCGCCATAGTCTTCAATGTGCTGCAAAATATCACTTTTTCTCTTTTACGGGAACAGTGTTCAAACACTACCTTATGAGAAAAGAGGTATAAGTCCCAGAGTGGAATGCACCCATCACAAAGCAGTTTCTCAGAAAGCTTCCCTCCAGTTTTTATCTGAAGATATTTCCTATTTCCCCACAGGCCTGAATGTGTTCTCGAATGTCTCTTTGCGAATCTGTCCATGACGCAGTTTCAAAACTTCATACTAGAAGGAAAGTTTTATCTATGTGAGATGAATAGACATATCTATCACAAAGCAGCTTCACAGAAAGACTCTCCAGTTTTTGTCAGAGGATATTTCCTTTTCCACCATCACCGTCCATATACTCCACAAGGTCCCCTGGTAGCTTTTTCTGGAAGCGGTATTCCCCAATCCTCTATGAGAAGAAAAGTATAACTCTGTGAGTGGAATTCACACGTCACAAAATAGCTCCTCGGAAATCTTCTCTCTAATATCTATCTGAAGATATTTCCGTTTTCACCATAAGCCTCAAAGTGCTCCCAAGTATCCCTTAACTGACAAGCATAAAACAGTGTTAGAATACTGATCAATGAAAACAGAAGCTTAACTGTGAGAGTGGAATTCAAGTGTCCTAAAGCAGTTTCACAGAAAGTTTTCTTCTGGTTTTTATCGGAGGGTATTACTTTTTCAGCATATTCTTAAGAGTGTTCCCAAATGTCTTTTCTGAGGTTCCACAGAAACAGTGATTTCAAACTGCTCAATCCAGAGAATGATTTAACTCTATGAAATGAATGCACACATCACAAAGCAGTTGCTCCGAAAGCTTCTCTCCAGTTTTCATTGGAAGACGTTTCCTTTCTCACCAGAAGCCTCTGAGCAGCACTTAATGTCTCTTCACAGATTCCTCAAAGACAGAGTTTCCAAACTGGGTAACGTAGTGTAAGCTTTAACTCTCTGAAATGAATGCACACGTCAGAGAGCAGTTTCTTGGAATGCTTCCTTCTGGCTTTTATTTCAGGATAATTCACTTTTCATCATAATCTTCAAAGCGCTGCAAAATATCCCATTTGCAGTTTTACAGAAACAGTGTTCAAACACTGCCTTATGAGAAACGGGCATAACTCCCTGAGTTAAATGTAACCATCACAAAGCAGTTACATAGAAAGCTTCTCTCCAGTTTTTATCTGGAGATATTTCCTATTTCCCCACAGACCTGAATGTGCTCCCAAATGTCCCTTCTCGAATCTGTCCATGATGCAGTTTCAAAACCGCGTAATAGAAAGGAAGTTTTATCTATGTGGGATAAATAGACTTATCTATCCCAAAACAGTTTCCCAGAAATCTTCTTTCCAGTTTTTGTCTGAGTATGTTTCTTTTTCACCATAGCCATCCGTAAACTCCCAAATATCCCCTGGTAGCTTTTTTCCAAATGGTATTCTCTAATCCTCTATGAGAAGAAAGGTATAACTCTGTGAGTGGAATGCCCATGTCACAAAGCAGCTCCTCGGAAATCTTATTTCCAGTATCTATCTGAAGATATTTTCGTTTTCACCATAAGCCTCAAAGTTCTTCCGAGAATCTCTTAGCTGAATAACCTAAAACAGTGTTAGAATACTGCCCCATGAAAACAGGAACTTAAATGTGCGACTGGACTTCACGTGACCTAGAGTAGTTTCACAGGAAGTTTCCTTCTGGTTTTTATCAGAGAGTATTCCTTTTTCAGCATATTCTTAAGAGCATTTCCAAATGTCCTTTCCCAGGTTCCACAGAAACAGTGATTTCAAATTGCTCAATCCAAAGAATGATTTAACTCTATGAGATGAATCCACACCTCACAAAGCAGTTACGCCGAAAGCTTCTCTCCAGTTTTCATCAAAAGACGTTTCCTTTCTCACCATCCGTGCGCCCCTTCGTATTCCTTCTCAGATTCCTCAAAGACAGAGTTTCCAAACTGGGCAACGTAGTGAAAGCTTTAACTCACTGAAATGATTACCCACGTCAGAGAGCAGTTTCTAGGAATGCTTCCTTTTGGGTTTTATTTGAGGATATTTCACTTTTCATCCTACTCTTCAAAGCACTGCAAAACATCACTTTTTCAGTTTTACAGGAACAGTGTTCAAACACTGACTTTTGAAAAAGGAGGTATAACTCCCTGAGTGGAATGCACACATCACAAAGCAGTTTCTCAGAAAGTTTCTCTCCAATTTTTATATGAAGTTATCTCCTTTTTCCCCACAGACCTCAATGTGCTTCCGAATGTCCCTTCGCGAATCCATCCATGAAGCAGTTTCAAAATTGCGTAATAGAAAGAAAATTTTATCTATGTGAGATGAATAGACATATCTATCCCAAAGCAGTTTCCCAGATAGCTTCTTTCCAGTTTTTGTCTGAGGATATTTCCTTATCCACCATAGCCATCCATATATTCCCGAATGTTCCCTGGTAGCTTTTTCTACAAGCAGGATTCCCCAATCCTCTATGAGAAGAAAAGTATTACTCTGTGTGTGAAATGAACGAGTCACAAAGCAGCTTCTTGGAAATCTTCTCTCCAATATCTATCTGAAGATTTTTCCGTTTTCACCATAAGCCTCAAAGCACTCCCAAGTATCCCTTAGCTGAAAAACCTAAAACATTGTTAGAATACTGCTCAATGAAAACAGAAGCTTAACTGTGTGAGGGCACTTCATGTGACCTAGAGCAGTTTCACAGGAAGTTCCATTCAGATTTTTATCAAAGGGTATTAGTTTTTCAGCATACTCTTAAGAGCGTTCCCAAATGTCCTTTCTCAAGTTCCACAGAATCAGTGATTTCAAACTGCTCAATTCACAGAATGATTTAACTCTATGAGATTAAAACACACATCACAAAGCAGTTGCCCCAAAAGCCTCTCTCCAGTTTTCATCAGAAGATGTGTCCTTTCTCACCACAAGCCTCTGAGCAGCACTTAATATCTCTTCACAGATGCTTCAAAGACAGAGTTTCCAAACTGGGCAACGTAGAGTAAGCTTTAACTCTCTGAAATGAATGCACACGTCAGAGAGCAGTTTCTTGGAACACCTCTTTTTGGGTTTTATTTCAGGATACTTCACTTTTCACATAGTTTCAAACGGGCTGGAAAACATCACTTTTTCAGTTTCACAGGAACAGTGTTCAAACCTGCCTTATGAGAAAAGAGTTACAACTAGCTTAGTGGAATGCAAGCATCACAAAGCAGTTTCTCAGAGAGCTTCTCTCCAGTTTTTTTCTGAAGATATCTCCTATATCCCCACAGGCCTGAATGAGCTCCCGAATGTCCCTTTGCGAATCCGTCCATGATGCAGTTTCAAAACTGCATAATAGAAAGAAAGTTTTATCTATGTAAGATGAATAGACATATCTATCACAAAGAAGTTTCAGAGAAAGCTTCTTTCCACTTTTTTTCTGAGGATATTTCCTTTTTTACCATAGCCATCCTTTTACTCCCAAATGTCCCTTGGTAGCTTTTTCTCCAAACGGTATTCTCCAATCCTCTATGATAAGAAAAGTATAATTCTGTGAGTGGAATGCACACATCACAAAGCAGTTTCTCAGAAAACTTATCTCCAGTTTTTATCTGATGATATTTCCTTTTTCACCATAGTCCTGAATGTGCTCCCGAATGTCCCTTCATGGATCCGTCCATGACAGAGTTTGCAAGCTGTGTAATGTAAAGAAAGCTTTATCTAGGTGAGATGAATACACATAGCACAGAGCAGTTTCACAGAAAGCTTCTATCCAGTTTTCATCTGAAGATATCTCCTTTTTCACCGTAGGCCTGAATGTGCTCCCAAACGTCCCTTCGCGGATCCGTCCGTGATGGAATTTCCAAACTGCGTAATATAAGGGAAGTTTCATCTATCTGAGATGAATAAAGGTATCTATCACAAAGGAGTTTCAAAGAAATCGACTTTCCATTTTCTGTCTGAGGATATTTCCTTTTTTACCATGGCCGTCCATATACTCCCGAATGTCCCATGGTAGCTTTTTTCTAAAAGGCATTCCCCAATCCTCTATGAGAAGAAAAGTATAATTCTGTGAGTTTAATGTACACATCACAAAGCACCTCCTCAGAAATCTTCTCTCCAGTTTCTATCTGAAGATATTTCCGTTTTCACCATAAGCCTCAAAGCACTCCCAAGTAACCCTTAGCTGACTAAACTAAAGCAGTCTTAGAATGCAGTTCAATGAAAATAGAAGCTAAAATGTGCGAGTGGAATTCACGTCACACAGAGCAATTTCACAGAAAGCTTCTTTCTGGTATTTATCGGAGGGTATTCCTTTTGCAACACATTCTTAAGAGCGTTCCCAAATGTCCTTTCTCTGGTTCCACGGAAAGAGTGATTTCAAACTGCACATTCCAAAAAATGATTTAACCTTATGGGATGAATACAAACATCACAAAGCAGTTACTGAGAAAGCTTCTCTCCAGTTTTCAACAGAAAACATTTCCTTGCTCGCCACAGGCCCCCCATCGCCACTTAATATCCCTTTGCAGAACCCTCAAAGACAGACTTTCCAGTCTGGTAAATATAGAGTAAGCTTTAACTCTGTGAAAAGAATGGACATATCAGAGAGCAGTTTCTTGGAATGCTTCTTTCCGGGTTTTATTGTGCAATTTTCACTTTTCGCCATAGTCTTCAATGTGTTCCGAATATCACTTTTTTAGTTTCACAGGAACAGATTTCAAACAGTGCCTTATGAGAAAAAAGGCATAACTCCCTGAGTGGAATGCACACACCACCAAGCAGTTTTTCAGAAAGCATCTCTCCACTTTTTATCTGATAATACTTTCTTTTACACCATCAGCCCGAATGTGATCCCAAATATCCCTTCGCGGATCTATCCATGACAGAGTTTCCAAGCTGCGTAATGTAAAGAAAGCTTTATCTATGTGAGATGAATAAACATAGCAAAAAGCAGATTCACAGAAAGCTTCTTTCCTGCTTTTATCTGAAGATATTTCCTTTTTCACCACAGTCCTGAAAGTGCTTCCGAATGTCCCTCCGAGGATCTGTCCATGACAGAGTTTCCAAGCTGCGTAATGTAAAGAAAGCTCTATGTATGTGAGATGAATACACATATCACAGATCAGTTCCATAGAAAGCTTCCTTCCAGTTTTTTCTGAGGCTATTTCTCTTTTCACCATATGATTCAACATGTTACCGAATATCACTTGGTATCTTCTTCTCCAAAAGGGTTTCCCTGATGCTGTATGAGAAGAGAGGTATAACACTGTGAGTGGAATGCACATGACACAAAGCAGCTCCTTGGAAAACTTCTCTCCAGTTTCCCTCTGAATCTATTTCCTTTTTCACCATAAGCCTCAAAGTATTCCCGAATATCACTTCAGATGCTAAACATAAACAGGGTTAGAAAACTGCTCAATGAAAAGAGAGATTTAACTGAGTGAGAGAAATTAAGATGACAGAGAGCAGTTTCACAGAATGCTTCCTTCTGGATTTTACCTGAGGATATTTCTTTCTCCATATTCTAAATAGGGTTCCCAAATGTCCTTCTTCAGATTCCACAAAAACAGTGATTTCAAACTGCTCAACCCAAAGAATGGTTTAACTCTATGAGCTGAATATGCACATCACAAAGCAGTTGCTCAGAAAGCTTCTCTGCAGTTGGCATCGGAAGATGTTTCCTAGCTCACGACAAGCCTCCGGATGCCACATAATATCCCTTCGCAGATTCCTCAACGACAGAGTTTTCAGACTGGGCACGGGCACAGTAGAGTAAGCTTTAACTCTGTGAAATGAATGCACATATCAGAGAACAGTTTCTTGGAATGGTTCTTTCTCTGTTTTATTTGAGAATATTTCACTTTTTGCCATAGTCTTCAATGCGCTCCAAAATATCACATTTTTGGTTTTACAGGAATAGTGTGCAAACACTGCCTTATTAGAAAGGAGGTATAACTACCTGAGTGGAATGCACGCATCACAAAGCAGTTTCTCAAAAAGCTTCTCTCCATTTTTTATCTGAAGTTATTTCCTATTTCACCATAGGCCAGAATGAGCTCCCGAATGTTTCTTCATGAATCCGTCCATGATGACGTTTTAAAAATGCATAATGGAAAGAAAGTTTTATCTATGTGAGATGAATAAACATGTCTATCACAAAGCAGTTTCACAGAAAGCTTCTTTCCAGTTTATGCCTGAAGATATTTCCTTTCTAACCATATCCGTCCATATACTCCCAAATGTCCCCTGGTAACTTTTTCTCCAAAAGGCATTTCCCAATCCTCTATGAGAAGAAAAGTATAACTCTGTGAGTGGAATGCACACGTCACAAGGCAGATCCTCGGAAATCTTCTCTCCAGTTTCTATCTGAAGATATTTCCATTTTCACCGTAAGTCTCAAAGCGCTCCCGGGTATCCCTTAGCTGACAAAACTAAAACATTGTTGGAATACTGGCCAATGAAAACAGAAACTTAACTGTGTGAGGGGAATTCACATGACACAGAGCAGTTTCACAAAGCATTCATTCTGATTTTTATTGGAGGGTATTTCTTTTTCAGCATATTCTTCAGAGCATTCCCAAATGTCCTTTCTCAGATTCCACAGAAAGAGTGATTTCTAACTGCTCCATCCAAAGAATGATTTAACTCTATGAGATGAATCCACACATCACAAAGTAGTTGCTCTGAAAGCTGCTCTCCAGTTTTCAACGGAAGGCATTTCCTTGCTCACCACAGGCATGCGGTTGCCCCTTAATATCCCTTTGGAGAATCTTCAAAGACAGACTCCTAATATCACTTTTTTAGTTTTACAGGAACAGTGTTCAAACAGTGCCTTATGAGAAGAAAGTTATAACTCCCTGAGTGGAATGAAAACATCACCTAGCAGTTTCTCTGAAAGCTTCTCTCCAGGTTTTATCTGACGATATTTCCTTTTTCACCATAGGCCCGAATGTGATCCCAAATATCCCTTCACGGATCCATTCATGAGGGAGTTTCCAATCTGCGTAATGTAAAGAAAGCTTTATCTATCAAAAAGCAGATTCACAGAAATCTTCTTTTCAGTTTTTATCTGAAGATATTTCCTTTTTCACCATAGTCCTGAAAGTGCTCACAAATGTCCCTTCGAGGATCCATCCATGAGAGAGTTTCCAAGCTGCGTAATGTAAAGAAAACTTTATTTATGGGAGGTGAATATACATATCACAGAGCAGTTTCATAGGAAGCTTCTTTCCATTTTTCTTCTGAGGCTCTTTCCCTTATCACCATAGAATTCAACGTGCTCCTGAGTATCACCTGGTACCTTCTTCTCCAAAAGGGTTTCTCCGATGTTGTATGATAAGAGAGGTATAACACTGTGAGTGGAATGCACACGTCACAATGCAGTTCCTTGGAAAGCTTCTCTCCAGTTTCAGTCTAAATATATTCCCTTTTTCACCATAACCTCAAGGAGCTCCCGAATATTCCTTCACATGCTAAACATAAACAGAGTTAGAAAACTGCACAATGAAAAGTGAGGTTTAACTGATTGAGAGGAATTAAGACGAAACAGAGTAGATTCACAGAAAGTTTCCTTCTGGATTTTACCTGAGGATATTTCTTTCTCCATATTTTAAGGAGCGTTCCCAAATGTCCTTCCTCAGATTCCACAAACACAGTGATTCCAAAGTGCTCCATCCAAAGAATGGTTTACCTCTATGAGACGAATACACACATCACAAAGCAGTTGCTTAGAAAGCTTCTCTCCAATTTCCATCAGAAGACGTTTCCTTGCTCACCACAAGCCTCCAGGCACCACTTAATATCAATTCCTAGGTACCTCAAAGACAGAGTTTCCAATCTGGGCAATGTAGAGTAAACTTTAACTCCGTGAAATGAATACACATATCAGAGAGCAGTTTCTTGGAATGCTTCTTTCTGGGTTTTGTTTGAGGATATTTCACTTTTCGACATAGTCTTTCATGCGTTCATACATATTTTTCGGTTTAACAGGAACAGTGTTCAAATGCTGCCTTATGAGAAAAGAGGTATAACTCCCTGAGTGGAATGCACACGTCACCAAGAAGTTTCTCAGAAAACTTCTATCCAGTTTTTATCTGAAGATATCTCCTTTTCCATCATAGGCCTGAATGTGTTCCCGAGTGTCCTTTTGCAAATCCGTCCGTGACGGCATTGCAAAACTGTGTAAAAGAAGGAAAGTTTTATCTATGTGAGATGAATAAACATATCTATCACAAAGCAGTTTCACAGAAAGCTTCTTTCCAGTTTTTGTCTAATGATATTTCCTTTTCCACCATAGCAGTCCATATACTGTCGAATGTCCCATGGTAGCTTTTTCTGCAAAAAGGATTCCCCAATGATCTATGAGAAGAAAGGTATAACTCTGTGAGTGGAATGCACACGTCACAAAGCTGCTCCTCAGAAATATTCCCTCCAGTTTCTATCTGAAGTTATTTACATTTTCAACATAAGCCTCAAAGCACTCCAGAGTATCCCTTAGCTGGCTAAACTAAAACAATGTTAGAATACTACTCAATGAAAACGGAAGCGTAACTGTGCGAGTGGCATTGACATGACACAGAGCACTTTCACAGAAAGCTTCCTTTTGGTTTTTATCGGAGGATATTTCTTTTTCAGCACATTCTTAAGAGAATTCCCAAATGTCCTTTCTCAGGTTCCACAGAAAGAGTGATTTCAAACTGCTCAATCTAAAGAATGATTTAACTCTATGAGATGAATCCACACATCACAAAGCAGTTGCTCAGAAAGCATCTCTCCAGTTTTCAATGGAACACATTTCCTTAGTCACCACAGTACCTGGTTGCCACTTAATATACCTTTGCAGAATCTTCAAAGACAGACTTTTCAAACTGGGAAAGGTAGAGTAAGCTTTAACTCTCTGAAATGAATGCACACGTCAGAGAACAGTTTATTGGAATGCTTCTTTCTGGGTTTTATTTGAGGATATTTCACTTTTCGCCATAGCCTTCCATGTACTCTGAAATATTACTTTTTCGGTTTTATAGGAACAGTGTTCAAACACTGCGTTATGAGACAAGAGGTATAACTCCCTGAGTGGAATGCACACATCACAAAGCAGTTTCTCAGAAAGCTTCTATCCACTTTTCATCTGAAGATATCTCCTTTTTCACCGTAGGCCTGAATATGCTCCCGAATGCTCCTTCGCAGATCTGTCCATGATGGAATTTCCAAACTGCGTAATATAAGGAAAGTTTTATCTATGAGAGATGAATAAACGTATCTATCACCAAGCAATTTCACAGAAATTTTCTTTCCACTTTTTTTCTGAGGATATTTCCTTTTTCACCATAGCTGTCCCTATAGTCCCGAATGTCCCTTGGTAGCTTTTTCTCCAAAAGGCATTCCCAATCTTCTATGAGAAGAAAGGCATAATCCTGTGAGTGAAATGCACACATCACAAAGCAGTTCCCCAGAAAGCTTCTCTCCAGTTTCTATCTGATCATATTTCCTTTCTCACTGTAAGACTCAAAGCATTTCCGAGTATCCCTCGCATGATAAAGGTAAATAGTGTTAGAAAACTCTTCAATGAAAAGGGAAGCTTAACTAAGCGAGAGGAATTCACTGGACACATAGCAGTTTCACAGAAAGCTTCCTTCTAGTTTTCATCTGAGGATATTTCTTTCTCCATATTCCAAAGAGCAATCCCAAATGTCCTTCTTAAGATACCACAGAAACAGTTATTTCAAACTGCTCAATCCAAGGAATGGTTTAATTCTATGAGATGAATACACACATCACAAAGCAGTTGCTCAAAAAGCTTCTCTCCAGTTATCATGGGAAGACATTTCCTTGCTTACCACAGGCCTCTGGGGCACCACTTAATATCCCTTCACATATTCCTCAAAGACAGAGTTTGCAAACTGGGCAATATAGAGCATGCTTTAATTCTCTGAAGTGAATGCACATATCAGAGAGCAGTTTCTTGGAACGCATCTTTCTGGGTTTTATTTCAGGATATTTCATTTTTTACCATGGTCTTCAATGAGCTGCAAAATATAAGTTTTTCAGTTTTACAGGAACAGTGTTCAAACACTGCATTATGAGAAAAGAGGTATACTCCCAGAGTGGAATGCACACATGACAAAGCAGTTTCACAGAGAACTTCTCTCCAGTTATTATCTGAAGATATCTGCTATTTCCCCAGAGGCCTGAATGTGCTCCTGAATGTCCCTTCGCAAATCCATCCATGACGCTGTTTCAAAACTGCATAATAGAAAGAAAGTTTTATATATGTGAGATGAAGACATATCTGTCACAAAGCAGTTCCAAGGAAAGCTTTTTCCAGTTTTTGTCTGAGGATATTTTCTTTTTCACCATTGCCATCCATATACTACCATATGTCCCCTAGTAGCTTTTCCTCCACATGGGATTCCCCAGTCCTCTATGAGAACAAAAGTATAACTCTGTGAGTGGAATGCACACGTCACAAAGCGGCTCCTCAAAAATCTTCTCTCCAGTATCTATCTGAAGATATTTCCGTTTTCACCGTAAGCTTTAAAGTGCTCCTGAGTATCCCTTAGCTGACTATCCCAAAACAGTCTTAGAATATTTGTCAATGAATACGGAAGCTTAACTGTGTGAGTGGACTTCACGTGACCTAGAACTGTCTCACAGAAAATTTCCTTCTGGTTTTTTCAGAGGGTATTTCTTTTTCAGCATATTTTTAAGAGCATTCCCAAATGTCCTTTCTCAGGTTCCACAGAAACAGTGATTTCAACTGTTCAATCCAAAGAATCACTTAACTCTATGAGATGAATACACACTTCACAAAGCAGTTTCTCTGTAAGCTTCTGTCCAATTTTCATTGACAGACGTTACCTTTCTCATCACAAGCCTCTGGGCGCCTCTAAATATCCCTTCACAGATTCCTCAAAGACAGAGTTTCCAAACTGGGCAAGCTAGCGTAAGCTTTAACTCTCTGAAATGAATGCACACGTTAGAGAGCAGTTTCGTTGAACGCTTCCTTCAGGCTTTTATTTCAAGATATTTCCCTTTTCGCCATAATCTTCAAAGCCCTGCAAAATATCACTTTTTCAGTTTTACAGGAACAGTGTTAAAAGAGTGCCTTATGAATAAAAGAGGTATACCTCCCTCAGTGGAAGGCACACATCATAAAGCAGTTTCACAGAAAGCTTCTAGCCAGTTTTTCTCTGAAGATATCTCCTTTTACCCACAGGGCTGAATGTGCTCCTGAATGTGAGATGAATAGACATATCTATCACAAAGCAGTTTCACAGAAAGCTTCTTTCCAGTTTTTCTCTGAGGATATTTCCTTTTTCACCACAGCCATCCATGTACTCCCGAATGTCCCCTGGTAGCTTTTTCTCCAAACGGGATTCCTAATCCTCTCTGGGAAGGAATGTGTAGCTCTGTGAGTGGAATGCACACGTCACAAAGCAGTTTCTCGAAAATGTTCTCTCCAGTATCTATCTGAAGATATTTCTGTTTTCACTGTAAGCCTCAAAGCGTTCCCAAGTATCCCTTAGCTGACTAACCTAAAACAGTGTTAGAATACTGCTCAGTGAAAACAGAAGCTTAACAGTGCAAGTGGACTTCACGTGACCTACAGCAGTCTCACAGAAACTTTCCTTCTGGTTTCTATCGGATGGTATTACTGTTTCAGCATATTGTTAAGAGCGTTCCCAAATGTCATTTCTCAGTGATTTCAAACTACTCAATCTAAAGAATGATTTAACTCTATGAGATGAATGCACACATCACAATGCAGTTGATCCAGAAGCTTCACTCCACTTTTCATCGGAAGACGTTTCCTTTCTCACCACAAGAATCCCAGCACCACTTAATATCCCTTCACAGATGCCTCAAAGACAGAGTTTCCAAACTGGGCAACGTAGTATAAGCTTTAACTCTCTGAAATGAATGCACACGTCAGAGAACAGTTTCTTGGAACCCTTCTTTCAGGGTTTTATTTCAGGATATTTCACTTTTCGACATAGACTTCAAAGCCCTGCAAAATATCACGTTTCAGTTTTACAGGAACAGTGCTCAAACACTGCCTTATGAGAAACGAGGTATAAGTCCCGGAGTGGAATGCACACATCACAAAGCAGTGTCTCAGAAAGCTTCTCTCCAGTTATTAGCTGAAGTTATTTCCAATTTCCCCACAGGCCTGAATGTGATCTTGAAATTCCCTTCGTGAATCCATCCATGACGCAGTTTCAAAACTGCGTAATAGGGAGAAACTTTTATCTATGTGAAATGAATAGATATATCTTTTCCAAAGCAGTTTCACAGAATGCACACGTCAAAGAGCAGTTTCTTTGAATGCTTCTTTCTGGGTTTTGTGTCCGAATATTTCACTTTTCTCCATAGTCTTCAATGCGCTGCAAAATATCATTTTTTCAGTTTTACAGGAGCAGTGTTCAGACACTGTCTTCTGAGAAAAGAGTTACAACTCCCTGAGTGGAATGCATACATCACAAAGCCCTTTCTCAGAAAGTTTCTCTCCAGTTTTTATCTTAAGATATCTCCTATTTCCCCACAGGAATGCATATACTCCAAAATGTCCCTTCGCGAATCCATCCATGACACAATTTCAAAACTACGTAATAGAAAGAAAGTTTTATCTATGTGAGATGAATAGACATATCTATCACAAAGCAGTTTCACAAAAAGCTTCTTTCCAGTTTTTGTCTGAGGATATTTCCTTTTTCACCACAGCCGTCCATATACTCCTGAATGTCCCTGGTAGCTTTTTCTCCAGATGGGATTACCCAAACCTCAGTGAGAAGAAAAGTATAACTCTGTGAGTGGAATGCAAATGTTATAAAGCAGCTCCTCGGAAATCTTCCCTCCAGTATCTATCTGAAGATATTTCCGTTTTCACTGTAAGCCTCAAAGTGATCCCAAGTATCTCTTAGTTGACTAAGGTAAAAGAGTGTTAGAATACAGCTCAATGAACACAGAAGGTTAACTGTGCGAGTGGAATTCACGTGACCTAGAGCAGTTTCACAGAAAGTTTCCTTCTTGTTTTTGTTGGAGGGTATTTTTTTTTTCAGCATGTTCTTAAGAGCATTCCCAAATGACCTTTCTCAGATTCCACAGAAACAGTGATTTCAAACCGCTCTATCCAAAGAATGATTTTACTCTAGGAGATGAAAACACGCCTCACAAAGTAGTTACTCCAAAAGCTTCTGTCCAGTTTTCATCAGAAGACGTTTCCTTTCTCACCACAAACCTCTGTGCGCCACGTAATATCCCTTCACAGATTCCTAAAACACACAGTTTCCAAAGTGGGCAATGTAGTGCAAGCTTTAACTCTCTGAAATGAATGCACACGTCAGAGAGCAGTTTCTTGGAATGCTTCTTTCTGGATTTTATTTCGGGATATTTCACCTTCACCATAGTCATCAATGTGCTGCAAAATATCACTTTTCCAGTTTTACAGGAACAGTGGTCAAATACTGCCTTATGAGAAAAGAGGTATAACTCCCTGAGTGGAATGCGCATATCGCAAAGCATTTTCTCAGAAAGCTTCTCTCCACTTTTTATCTGAAGATATCTACTATATCCCCACAGGCCTGAATGTGCTCCCAAATGTCCCTTCGCGAATCCGTCTATGACGCAGTCTCAGAATTGCATAATAGAAATAAAGGTTTATCTATGTGAGATCAATAGACATATCTATTACAAAGCAGTTGCACAGAAAGCTTCTTTCCAGTTTTTGTCTGTGGATATTTCCTTTTCATCGCAGCCGTCCATATACTCCCAAATGCCCCCTTGTAGCTTTTTCTTTAAGCGGGATTCCCCAATCCTCACTGAGAAGGAAAGTATAACTTGGTGAATGGAATGCACACGTCACAAAGCAGCTCCTCGGAGATCATCTCTCCAGTATCTAGCTGAAGATATTTCGTTTTTCACCATAAGCCTCAGAGCGCTCCCGAATATTCCTTAGCTGACAAAACAAAAACAGTGTTACAATACTGCCCAATGACAATGGAAGTTTTATTGTGTGTGAAATTCACGAGACTTAGAGCAGTTGCACAGAAAGATTCCTTCTGGTTTTTATCGGAGAGTATTTCTTTTTCAGCATATTTTTAAGAGTATCCTCAAATGTCCTTTTTCAGGTTCCATAGAAACAGTGATTTCAATCTGCTCAATCCAAAGA
>NW_012101253.1:179368-183808 GCF_000951045.1 Mandrillus leucophaeus
AAGAGTATCCTCAAATGTCCTTTTTCAGGTTCCATAGAAACAGTGATTTCAATCTGCTCAATCCAAAGAATAATTTAACTCCATGAGATGAATACACACATCACAAAGCAGTTGCTTTGAAAGCTTCTCTTCAGTTTTCATCGGAAGACGTTTCCTTTCTCTCCACAGGCCTCCGGGCTCCACTTATATCCCTTCACATTTTCCTCAAGGACAGAGTTTCCAAACCATTCAACGTGGTGTAAGCTTTAACTCTCTGAAATGAATGCACACGTCAGAGAGCAGTTTCTTGGAACGCTTCTCTCTGGGTTTTATTTCAGGATATTTCACTTTGCAGCATAGTTGTCAAAGCGCTGTAAAATATCACTTTTTCAGTTTTACAGAAACAGTGTTCAAACACTGCCTAATGAGAAAAGAGGTATAACGCCCAGAGGGGAATGCACACATGACAAAGCAGCTTCTCAGAAAGCTTCTCTCCAGTTGTTATCTGAAGATAGCTGCTATTTCCCCACAGGCCTGAATGTGCTCCCGAATGTACCTTTGCAAATTCACCATGATGCAGTTTCAAAACTGCGTAATAGAAAGAAAGTTTTATCTATGTGAGATGAATAGACATATCTATCACAAAGCAGTTTCACAGAAAGCTTTTTCCAGTTTTTGTCTGAGGATATTTCCTTTTTCACCATAGTCGTCCATATACTCCCGAATGTCCCCTGGTAACTTTTCCTCCAAATGGGATTCCCCAATCCTCTATGAGAAGAAAAGTATAACTCTGTGAGTGGAATGCACATGTCACAAAGTGGCTCCTCAGTAATCTTCTCTTCAGTATCAATCTGAAGATATTTCCGGTTTCGCCATGAGCCTCAAAGTGCTCCTGAGTATGCCGTAATTGACTAAACTAAAACAGGGTTAGAATACTGCTCAATGAAAACAGAAGCTTAACTGTGCGAGTGGACTTCACTTGAGCTAGGACACTTTCACAGAAAGTTTCCTTCTGGTTTTTACCAGATGGTATTTATTTTTCAGCTTATTTTTAAGAGCATTCCCAAATGTCCTTTCTCAAGTTCCACAGAAACAGTGATTTCAAACTGCTCAATCCAAAGAATGATTTAACTCAATGAGATGAATACAGACATCACAAAGCAGTTTCTCTGAAAGGTTCTCTACAGTTCTGATTGAAAAACGTTTCCTTTTTCACCAGAAGCCTATGGGCGCAATTTAACATCCCTTCACAGATTCCCAAAGACAGAGTTCTGAAAATGAGCAATGTAGTGTAAGCTTTAATTCTCTGAAATGAATGCACATGTCAGAGAGCAGTTTCTTGAAAAGTTTCTTTCTGTGTTTTATTTCACGATATTAATCTTTTCTTCGTAGTCTTCAATGCGCTGCAAAATATCACATTTTCAGTTTTACAGGAACTGTGTTCGAATACTGCCTTATGAGAAAAGAGGTAAAATTCCCTAAGTCGAGTGCACACATAACAAAGCAGTTTCTCTCGAAGCTGCTCTCAAATTTCTATCTGAAGATTTCTCCTATTTCCCCACCAGCCGGAATGAGCTACCAAATGTCCCTTTGCGAATCCTTCCATGACGCAGTTTCAAAACTGTGTAATAGAAAGAAAGTTTTAACTATGGGAGATGAATAGACATCTCAAACACAAAATAGTTTCACAGAAAGCTTCTTTCCGGCTTTTGTCTGAGGATATTTCCTTTTTCACCATAGCCGTCCATATACTCCCAAATGTGCCCTGGTAGCTTTTTCTCCAAACGGGATTCCCCAATCCTCTAGGAGAAGAAAAGTGTAACTCTGTGAGTGAAATGCACACGCCACAAAGCAGATTCTCTGAAAGCTTCCCTCCACTTTTTATCGGAAGATATCTCCTTTTTCCCCAGAGGCCTCCATGTGCTCCCGAATGTCCCTTCGGGAATCCGTCCATGACGCAGTTTCAAAACTGCGTAAAAGAAAGAAAGTTTTATCTATGTGAGATGAATAGACATATCTATCACAAAGTAGTTTCACAGAAAGCTTCTTTCCTGTTTTTGTGTGAGTATATTTCCTTTTTCAGCATCGCCATCCATATATTACCGAATGACCCCTGGTAGCTTTTTCTCCAAACGGGATTCCCCAATCCTCTATGAGAAGAAAAGTGTAACTCTGTGAGTGGAATGCACATGTCACAAAACAGCTCCTTGGAAATCTTCTTTCCAGCATATATCTGAAGATATTTCCATTTTCACGGACGCCTCAAAGCTCTCAGAAGTATCCCTTTGCTGAGTAACCTAAAACAGTGTTAGAATACAGCTGAATCAAAACAGAAGGTTAACTTTGCTAGTGGAATTCACATGACCTAGAGCAGTTTCACAGAAAGTTTCCTTCTGGTTGTTATCGGAGGGTATTTCTTTTTCAGCATATTCTTTAGAGTGTTCCCAAGTATCCTTTCTCAGGTTCCACAGAAACAGTGATTTCAAACTACTCAATCCAAAGAATGATTTGACTCTATGAGATGAATACACACATCACAAAGTAGTGGCTCAGATAGCTTCTCTCCAGTTTTCATCAGTAGAGATTTCCTTCCTCCCCTCAAACCTCTGTGGAAAACTTAATATCCCTTCACAGATTCCTAAAAGACAGAGTTTCCAAACTGGGCAACGTACTTTAAGCTTTAACTATCTGAAATGAACGAACAAGTCAGAGAACAGTTTCTTAGAACGCTTCTGTCTGGGTTATATTTCAGGATATTTCATTTTTCACCATAGAGTTCAATGAGCTGCAAAATATCACTTTTTCAGTTTTACAGGAACAGTGTTCAAACACTGCCTTATGAGAAAAGAGGTATAACTCCCTGAGAGGAATGTGCACATCACTAAGCAGTTTTTCAGAATGCTTCTCTCCAGTTTTTATCTGAAGATATCTCCTATTTCCCCACAGGCCTGAATGTACTCCTGAATGTCCCTTCGTGAATCCGTCCATGACGCAGTTTGAAAACTGCGTAATAGAAAGAAATTTTTATCTATGTGAGATGAATAGACATATCTATCACAAAGCAGTCTCACAGAAAGCTTCTTTAAAGTTTTTGTCTCAGGATATTTCCTTTTTCACCATAGCCGTGCATATACTCTCAAAAGTCCACTGGTAGCTTTTTCTCCAGACAGGATTCCCCAATCATCCATGAGAAGAAAAGTATAAACCTGTGAGTGGAATGCACACATCACAAAGCAGCTCCACGGAAATCTTCTCTCCAATATATAGCAGAAGATCTTTCCGTTTTCACCGTAAGCCTCAAAGTGCTCCCGAGTGTACCTTACCTGACTAACCTAAAACAGTGCTCAATGAAAACAGAAGCTTAACTGTGTGAGTGGACATCCTTGACCTAGAGCAGTTTCACAGAGAGTTTCTTTCTAGTTTTTATCAAAGGGTACTACTTTTTTAGCATATTCTTAAGAGTGTTCCCAGATGACCTTTATGAGAATCCACAGAAACAGTGATTTCAAACTGCTCAATCCAAAGAATGATTTAACTCTATGAGATGAATACACACATCACAAAGCAGTTGCTCCGTAATCTTCTCTCCACTTTTCATCGGAAGATGTTTCCTTTCTCCCCAGAAACGTCTGTGGAAACCTTAATATCCCTTCCCATATTCCTCAAAGACAGAGTTCGCAAACTGGACAGCATACTGTAAGTTTTAACTCCCTGAAATGAATGCACACGTCAGAAAGCAGTTTCTTGGAATGCTTCTTTCTCGGTTTTATTTCAGAATGTTTCACTTTTTGCCATAGTCTTCAATGCGCTGCAAAATATCACTTTTTCATTTTTACACAACAGTGTTCAAAGACTGCCTTTGTCTGAGGATATTTTATTTTTCACCATAGTCGTCCACATACTCAGGAATGTCTCCTGGTAGCTTTTTCTCCAAACGGGATTCCCCAATCCTCTATGAGAAGAAAAGTATAACCCTGTGAGTGGAATGTACACGTCATAAAGCAGCTCTTAGGAAATGTTCTCTCCAGTATCTATCTGACAATATTTCCGCTTTCACCGTAAGCCTCAAAGTGCTCCCGAGTATCCCTTAGCTGACTAACCTAAAAGAGAAACTTTACTGTGCGAGTGGACTTCACGTGACCTAGAGCAATTTCACAGAAAGTTTCCTTCTGGTTTTTATCAGAGGGTATTTCTTTTTCAGCATATTCTTAAGAACGTTACCAAATGTCCTTTCTCAGGTTCCACAGAAACAGTGATTTCTAACTGCTCAAACCAAAGAATGATTTAACTCTATGAGATGAATACACACATCACAAAACGGTTGCTCCGAAAGCTTCTCTCAGTTTTCCTTGGAAGACGTTTTCTTTCTCACCAAAAACCTCCAGGCATGGTTTAATATCCCTTCACAGATTCCTCAAAGACAGAGTTTCCAAACTGGGCAATGTAGCGTAAGCTTTAACT